>NC_045787.1:120668240-121001983 GCF_009873245.2 Balaenoptera musculus
AGCAACATGAATGGACTTAGAGATGATCATACTGAGTGAAGTAAGTCAGAAAGAGAAAGACATATACCATGTGATATCACTTATATGTGAAATCTAAAACATGACACAGATGAACTTATCTATGAAACAGAAACAGACTCACAGACATAGAGAACAGACTTGTGGTTGCCAAGGGGAGGGATGGAGTGGGAGTTTGGGGTCAGCAGATGCAAACTATTATCATCTATAGAATGGATAAACAACAAGGTCCTACTGTATAGCACAGGAAACTATTCGATATCCTGTGATAAACCATAATGGAAAAGAAAATGAAAAAGTATTTATGTATGTATAACAGAATCACTTTTCTGTACAGCAGAAATTAATACAACATTGTAAATCAACTATACTTCAATAAAAAATTATATATAAGTATATAATCACAACAAAAATCAAAAAGATGCATTAATTATGACTTAAACATGATTTTACCTTATTTTCTAATCTTCACTATGGCTCCACAATGAGCATGGATTATTTTGATAATCAGAAAAACAGACATGAAATTAATTATATATACAAATATGTATATATTTCATTATATCTATCTAGGTTTCAAAATGTAAACAGCGAAGTGACCAGAAAGAAGAATACAAAATATTAATACTAGCTATTTCTGGGTTGTAAGGCAGTGTTGATTTATTTTTCCCTTTTATACTTCCCCAAATGTTTACTTTTATAATGATTTTAAAAAGTAATCTTTATGGTGTTAATTGATACTGGAAAATGCCTTCTTAAGGCATTGCAACTCACTGTGTTTGGTTACCTGGGCTGGTCTGACACTTTCCACCAACTTTCAAGTTGAATAGTTATGTAAAAGAACATCTTTCAGAGTGTATTCCTTAGAACACTAGTTCTTGGGATGTTTGTTAGTAGTTGTTTACAACAGAAAAAGTATCATGTACAAGTAAATTAGGAAAGGCTGGGTTACCAAAGTTAAACACATTAGAACTTTAAAAAAAACCTTTAATATACTAGTGTGCGCTTTGCCTTCACATGCCAACAACAGAGTAAGCTTTACTTTTGAAACTTACTCGATTATGAAACTTTTTTCTTTGAATAACAGGTTGGATTATTTTTTAAAGGAATGCAATTTGGAGAAGAGTGATATCCAAGCTTAAGAAAATCTAGATATCAATATATGAAAATTATATATGTCTGTATATGTTACATATGTATTTATAATTTTTAAACTTATTAGTTCATGTATTAAAAGATTCATTACACATGTCCTTTAAAGTGCCCCTTCCCTTAGTGTGGTCTAATAGCATCCAATTTGTAAAATATCCGATTTCTCTTCTACATGATATTGCTTCCAGAGCACTGTGAACATACCTCTATTATAGCATTCACATCAATGCATTGTATTCATTGGAATTTCATAGAATTTTTAACCATTATAATGTTCTTGAGGTCAGAGATATTTTCTTAGTCAGCACTGTTGACACATTACAGGTGCTCAATAAATATTTATTGAATAGATTAATTAGATATTATATAACTCAAGGTACATGAGATTTTTCAGGAATAAGAGAGGAAAGACTGGAGTAGTGCCTGCAAGCTTTAGAAAGAATATATCTTTTTAAAAAGTAAGAGGAATAAAAGAGTGCTTTGGATGTACAAAAAGAACTCATACTTGAATCAAATTAGCTTGATAAAAGTCCTGGAGGAAAATGAAACTGACAGGGCAGGTCCTCCAAATTCGGTGTAAAACTTCTCTTGAACCAAGCTTGTAATAAAATGTAATGAAAATAGTCGAAGCAGAGCAGACAGTAGTATCTTCAAGAGATGTGTAATTTAAGATGTGGTGAAATAGTTCATTAAAATGAGAAGAGCTGAAGGCACAGGAGTAAAGGGGACTTAAGTTTAAAGATTGAAAAGGAAAATGTGGCCCTTGGCAACACAGATGCTATTGAGGTCAGCTTGTAGACTTTTTCTGAATCCCTAATTGCTCTTTTTCTTGCCTATGCTTTGCAAATTCTCCTTGGGGGGGGAAAAATTCCATCAAAACTTGTGATGCAATTGGGATACATTATTTCAAGCGGATGTACTCCCATGACTGATTTCAGTGATTCTGTTTTGGGTGTCAAAACAATATAGCTAAAAGTTGGGAGAGGAGATTCAATGAGCCACCTCTTTGTTTTTAAATCCTCTCACTTTTGTCATCTCAATGGCTTTACATTTTAGCACATCAGTGTATCCGTCCAGCTCTCATTGAGCCCTAGAGACAGGCTTCTGCCTGTGGCATGGCTGAAGTAAACCCTAAACTGACTCAGATAAACAAAAGACATTATATCAAATAAGCAAACACTTTCTCTACACACTTGTTTCTCACTTTGCATTGTACTTTTGAATGTCTTTGTGTCCATAATATCACAGGATGGAAATATAAGCAGCACTTTCATTGGCAAGAATGATACCCCATAGCTTATACAATTGGTTGAAGATTAAAAATCTCAGTCAATCAGACAGACATTTAACTCTTTTGGCCAAATATTCATGTGATAAAAAAAATACAAAGCTATTTTTATTTATTAAATACTATATTTGCATGATTTCTAAATCCTCAAATCATCCATACAAAATATTTATAAAATATCTGTTTTATAGATGAGAAAACAAAATCCATGATATAAGGGTCTAGATTTGCCTATTGACAAAAGCCAGGCTTTTTCTGCCACCTTAATCTCCATGACTTAAACTCATTGATGTTTTATTTGTTAAAAAAAAAAAAAATCCAATTGGTTCTATATGACCAAGACAGCCTTAAAATTACCCTTGGCTTCCCTAAAATTTAGACAGTTTGCTTGCTAACTATAGGCCCCTGACCTCCCTTTTCTTAGGTACTTAATCCAGAAAACTTTTCTTTATAAATTCTTGCTGTGTTCCTTGGAGATGTAAATCTTCCTCCAAAATCATGCCAGTTTTACAACCCAGGAATGTCTTTCTCAAGGACCTGAGAGTTATCCCTGTTAGATGTAATTATTTAAGGAGACAGTGCTCCTATCTTTCAGACTCTTGGAAGGGTAGGAGCTTAACTCTGATAAGCACCAGTAAGCAAACATGCATAGTCTAATCACGATGACCAAACTCTCCCCTAAAGTCCAGCCAGTACCTTTCCTCTAGCTCACCTAGTGCTTTAAAACCCTCCTGTATTTTGTTTCAGCAGAGTAGATTTCAATCTCTCTCTCCTGTTGCAATAGTCTTAAGCAAAATCTTCCTTGTCTGTTTAACTCATCTGGTGCAGTTTTTCTTTCACAGATATTAATGAAGGTCAGGTTTTAAAAAGAATATTTTAATATGTAATCAGAACCTTACTCTTTTAGCTCAAAGCGTCTGAAAGACTGAGATATTACTTGTTGTAATATGGTATCTCACTGAAATATTGCATTCCTTATTTCTTTCCATAGTTTTGCTCTCTCTTGAGAATATATTTCATCTTGGAATCCAGAGCTCTTCCTACAGCTGTCTCCTCCCTCTGCACCCAGATCGTTCTCTGGCCACAAGGAAACACACACAACAAACGGGGCCAAATTCTTTCTCACCTCTAAGCTTTACACGTCATACCTTCAGTCTAGAATGCTCTTCTTTGCTCATCCCCATCTTATCCCTGCCAATTTTCCATTTCTCTTCCCTTTGTGATAAGTCCCATTCACATTTCAAGACACACTATGTCTTGGAAGTGTTACTCATGCACCACTGTCCAGGAAGCTGCTAGGTGCACCTCTTAAGCTTCCCAGAACATCCTGGAATCATTGTTTTTTCTCATATTTACTCAGTAGTTAATGCTTTAGAGGAAAGATCTAAATATTTCCTCCTTTGTCCTCTCAGAATCCAGCACAGTGCTTGGAACAAAATAGACATTAAATCAATGTTAGCTGAATGGATATTAAGATGAGAAGTAGATTTTATTTATCCCATTTTGATCATCTTTTCTAACCAAGAGCGGCATTTTTTTTTTAAAGATAAACAAAATCAATAAACTTAGCCAGGCTCAACAAGAAGAAATGAGAGATTCAAATAAACAAAATAAGAAATGGAAGAAGAGAAATAACAACTGATACCACAGAGATACCAAAAAATCATAAGAGAAGACTGTGAACAGTTATATGCCCAAAACTTGGACAACCTAGAAGAAATGGAAAAATTTTAAAAACATACAGTCTGCCAAGACTGAATCAAGAAGAAACAGACAATTTAAACAGACTGATCACTAATAGTGAAATTGAATTTGTAATAAAAAAGAAAAAACCTCCCAGCAAACAAAACTCCAGGACCGACACATTCACAAGGAAATTCTACCAAACATTTAAAGAAGAACTAATAGCTATTCTTCTCAGACTACTCTAAAAAATCGAAGAGGATGGAACACTCCCAAATTTATTCTATGAAACACAATTACCCTGATACCAAAACAACAAGGAAACTACAAAAAAAAAAATCACAGGCCAATACCTTTAATGAATGTAGATGCAAAAATCTGCAACAAAATATCAGCAAAAAGAATCCAACAATATATAAAAAGTATCATACACCATGATCAAGTGGGATTTATTCCAGGGATGGAAGGATGGTTTAACATTCAGAAATCAGTCAGTGTGGTACATCACATTAACAAAAGGAAAGATAAAAATCACATGATCATCTCAATAGGTGCAAAAAAATTTTTGACAAAATTTAACATCCATTCATGATAAAAACTCTCATCAAAGTGGGTATAGAGGGGACATATCTCAATATAATAAAGGCCATTTATGACAAACCCACAGCTAACATCATACTCAATGGTGAAAAGCTGAAAATTTTTCCTCTAAATGCAGGAACATGACAAGGATGCACACTCTCACCACTTCTGTTGAACACAGTATTGGAAGTCCTACCCACAGCAATCAGACAAGAAAAAGAAAGAAAATGTATCCAAATTGGAAGGAAAGAAGTAAAACTATCACTATGACAGATGACATGACACTTCATATAGAAAACCCTAAAGTCTCCACCCCAAAACTATTAGAACTAATAACTGAATTCAGCAAAGTTGCAGGATACAAGATTCACGTACAGAAATCTGTTCCTTTTTTTATACACTAATAATGAACTGTCAGAAAGAGAAAGTGGGAAAAAAACCCACAACAATTTAAAATCACATCAGAGAAGGAGAGCAAGGTGGTGGAGTAAGAGGATGTGGAGCTCACCTCCTCCCCACCAAAACATCAAAAATATATCTACATGTGGAAAAATTCTTACTGAAAACTAACTAACTGCAAACTGGCAGAGGGGCTCCTGTACAACCAAGACTGTAAGAAAGATATACACATAATAGGGTAAGAAAGGAAGAAAATTAATCAGGTCAGGACCTGACCCCCTGGGAGAAGACTCAGAGGAAAAGGGAGATTTCATGGGTGGACACCCAACATGGGGAATGAGCAGATTGGGCCACAGACTGGGTGTCCCAGTCCTGGGGTCCTACTGAAAACAATAAGCCCCCTTGGCAGGTTGGAGTATTATTGAGACAGATAAAAAGGCAGGAGAAGCATGGACTCCACTCATGAGGAGCATGCACAAGCTGACTAGTGCCTGAGGCATAGCAGAGAGACATCTGCCCTAGTCAGTACCATGTTTTCCATGACTGCCTTGCACGTATCCCAGCAAGCCAAGCGAATGCTCCAAACCCACTCATTCACTCCATGCCATAATGCAGCATTGGGTCTGGGGCAGCCAGGACCAGAGAAAAGACTTGACCTTGGAATTCAGAGGTGACCTGGTCATGGGATGGAGTGCAGGTGGGGCTGTGGCAGCCATTGTTGGTACTTTCTCAGACAGTGCATCAGAATCAGCCTATGCTTCTGATGGTAGTCACTCCACCACAGCTCACCCCCTGACATGCTCAGAGAAACCATGTGGGCTCTACCTCCCTGCAGAGCAGTTCCACAAAAGGGTGGGAGTGGGAGAGTCTTGGGGTTGTATTTATGTATGAGAAACAGAGGGGACTTGCCTCCAAGGCAGAATAGAAAGAGGTCTGCCCTAGCAGCTGACAGGTTTCCTGTGACCACCTCACCGAGCACCCAAGCCCAAGCTGAGCTCCAAACCCTGCTCTGTCCACGCAGCAGCATGGCACTGGATCTGGTGTGCTGTGACTGGGGACAAGACTCGATGGTGGGCTGCATCTAAGCAGAACCACAGATAACTACAGAAACAGTGCTTTGGACCACTTAAGTACATGGGCCCCACTTGCTTCAGCATCTCCTCCTCTGGGGCAAAGATCCCAGAGCAGGGAAGGGGGAAAATACATATTTAAAGCAAACCGAGCCAGCTTGAGCCCAACCTTCAGGGCTTCTGCTCCAGCAACTTGGAATCAGACCCTGCCCCTGACAGGGCAGTGGTGAACACCACTGAGTGTAAAGGAAGTACAACCTCATGCCTGGGGCTGGATCTAGCCCCTCCATCTCCATCCCCAACCCCTGCCAAGGGGACAGCTGCCAGCACACCCTGAGGAAAGATGTGACTGGTGTCCACATCAAATCTAGCCCTCCTACCAAGGCATTGGTCACACACAGTTTTTTTAGGTACATTCCCACACAAGAACACTCTTTCAAGAGCACAATAGGTAACTGTTTTACCTAAATTCATTGAAGCAGAGAAAGTTAAGTAAAATGAAAAGACTGAGGAACTACACTTAATTGAAAGAGCAAGAGAAAACCTCTGAAAAAATAATGAAACAGAAATAAACAATTTACTAGATAAAGAATTCAAAACATTGGTAATAAAAATATTAATTAGGAAAAGGAATTTATCTGAACAATGAATATTTTAACAAGGAACTAAAAATATAATAAAACAATCAAGAATGAATAATTCAATAGCTAAAATTACAAACACACTAGAAAGAATGAATAGCAGATTAAGTGAAACAGATGAATGCATAAGTGATCTGGTAGATAGGATAATAGAAAACATCCAATCAGAAAGAAAAATAAAGTTTTAAAAATGAAATCTAAGAGCTTTCTTGAATAACATTAAACTTTCCAATATTTGTGTTACAGAGGTACCAGAGGGAAAAGAGAGAAGGGGATCAAAAAGGTATTTGAAGAAATTATGACTGAAAACTTCCCAAAACTGAGGAGGGAAACAGATATCAAGGTACAGGAAGTACGGAGATTCCAAACAAGGTGAACCCAAACAGACCCACAGCAAGAATATCATAATTAAAATTGGTAATAGTTAAAGATAAAGAGAGAACTCTAAGTAAAACAAAAACAGAGTCATATACACGGGAACCACCATAAGGCTATCAGCTGACTTCCCTGTAGAAATTTTGCAGGCCAGAAGGGAGTGGAAAGATATATCCTAAGTGCAGAAAGGGAAAAAATCCCAATTTAAGATACTCTACACAGCAAGATTATCAATTAGAATAGACAAAGAGATAAAGGACTAGACAAGAATAAACTAAAATAATTCATCAGTACTAAACATACCCTAAAAGAAATGTTGAAGGGTCTTCTCTAAATGGAAAAGAAGTAAGAATCTATAGGAAAGGAAAAATACAACTAGGAAAGGCAAATATAAAGACTGAGAGTCAACCACTTAAATAAGCCAGTACCTAGATTAAAAGACAAAAAAAAAAAAATTGTAAAAGCAACTATAAATACAATAAACAGTTAAGGAATAAGCAAGAAGAATGAAAAATATGGCATCAAAAACACAAAATTTGGGATTCCCTGGTGAATCAGTGGTTGAGAATCTGCCTGCCAATGCAGGGGACACAGGTTCGAGCCCTGGTCTGGGAAGATCCCACATGCCATGGAGCAACTAGGCCCATGAGCCACAACTACTGAACCTGCGTGTCTGGATCCTGTGCCCCGCAACAAGAGAGGCCACGACAGTGAAAGGCCTGCGCACTGTGATGAAGTGTGGCCCCCACTTGCCACAACTAGAGACAGCCCTCACACAGAAACGAAGACCCAACACAGCCAAAAATAAATATAAAATAAATAAATAAATTTAAAAAACAAAAAACCCCACAAAATTTGGGGCAGGGAGTAAAAAATGTAGATCCTTTAGAATGTGTTTGAACTGAAATTACTACCAGTTTAAAACAGTTCAGCATAAAGGAACCCCATGGTAATTACAAATCAAAAACTTATAACAGATACACACAAACCAAAAAGAAAGGAAATCAAGCATAATACTAGAGAAAATCATCAAGCCACAAAGGAAGAAGCAAAAAGAAGAAATGAACTGAAGAGAAGTAAAAAAAACAAAAACAAAAATAAAACTGGAAAACAAGTAATAAAATGATAATAAGTACATACCTATCAAAATTAATCTAAATGTCAATGCACTACATGCTCCAATAAAAACATATTGGGTGGCTGATTGAATAAAAAATACAAGACCCTTCAATATGCTGACTACAAGAGACTCATTTCAGGGTGAAAGACACATCTATAACTAAAGACAAAAAAGGGTATTATAAATGATAAAGGGATCAAAAAAAGAGGATATAACACTTACTAATGTATATGCATCTAATACAAGAGCACCTAATTATATAAAGCAGACATTAACAGACACAAAGGGAGAAATTAAAAATAATACAATAATCATAGGGGACATTAACACCCCACTTACATAAATAGACAGATGACCCAGATCGAAAATCAACAGGGCAATAGTGGTCTTAAATAACACAATAGACCAGTTGTACCTAATAAATATCTACAGGACATTATATCCAAAACATCAGAATATACATTCTTTTCGAGTGCACATGGAATATTCTCCAGGATAGATCACATACTAGGCCACAAAACAAGTCTCAACAAATTTAAGAGGATGGGAATTATATCAGCATTTTTTCCACCACAATGGCATGAAACTAGAAATCAACTATAGAAATAAAAGTGGGAAAAGAACAAACACATGGAAACTAAACAACATGCTACTAAGAAGCCAATGGATCAATGAAGAAATCAAGGAGGGAATCAGAAAATACCTTGAGACAAATGAAAATGGAAACACAAAACTCCAGAAATCTATAGGATGCAGCAAAAGCACATCTAAGAGGGAAGTTTAGTGATACAAGTTTTATTCAAGAAACAAGAAAATTTTCAAATAAACAACCTAACCTACCACCTAAAAGAATTAGAAAAGAAGAAAAAAAGGAATACGAAGTCAGCAGAAGGAAGGAAATAATGAAGACCAGAGAAGAAATAAATAAAATAGGGATCAAACAAAAATGTAAAAGACTGAAAGCAAGATTTGGTTTTTTGAAAAGGTAAACAAAATTGATAAACTTTTAGCCAGGCTCACCAATAAAAGAGAAGACCTAAATAAACAAAATAAGAAATGAATGAGAAGAAATAACTGATACCTCAGAGATACAAAAAAAAAAAAAATCATAGAGAATACTATGAACAGTTATATGCCAAAAACTTGGACAGCCTTGAAGAAATGGACAAATTTCTAAAAACATACAACCTACCAAGACTGATTCAAGAAGAAACAGACAATTTAAAAGACTGATCACTAGTAGTGAAATTGAATTTGTAAATTAAAAAAACATCTCCGCCCCTCCCCACCCCCAGGGCAGGATGTCTTCATGGGGGAATTCTATCAAACACATAAAGAAGAACTAACACCTATCCTTCTCAAACTGTTCCAAAAACCTGAAGAGGACAAAACACTCCCAAATTCATTTGACAATGCCACCATTATGTTGATACCAAAACCAGATAAAGACACTACAAAAAACAAAAAAAGAAAATTACAGACAAGTATCTTTGATGAAATCGTCCACAAAACATTTGTAAACAGAATCCACCAATATATCAAAAGGATCATACACCATGATCAAGTGGGATATATTCAAGGGGTGCAAGCATGGTTCAACATTCACAAATCAGTCAACGTGATACACCACATTAACAAAAGGAAAGATAAAAATCACATGATCATCTCAATAGATGCAAAAAAAAAAAAAGTGACAAAATTCAACATCCATACATGATAAAAACTCTTATCTAAGTTAGTATAGAGGGAACATATCTCAACATAATAGAAGCCATTTATGATAAACCCACAGCTAACATCATACTCAGTGGTGAAAAGCTGAAAGTCTTTCCGATAGATAAATTCAGGAACAAGACAAGGATGCCCAGTCTCACTGCTTCTATTTAAGAGAGTATTGGGAGTCTTGCCACAGCAATCAAACAATAAATAAATAAATAAAAGTTATCCAAATTGGAAGGGAAGAAGTAAAATTGTCACTATTTGCAGAAGACATGGTAATTTATATAGAAAACCCTAAAAACTATTAGAACTAATTAATGAATTCAGCAAAGTTGCAGGATACAAAACTAATATACAGAAATCTGTTCCTGTTCTATATACTAATAATGAACTAAGAGAAAGCAAGAAAATCATTCTGTTTAAAATCACACCAAAATTAATAAAATATCTAGGAATAAACTTAATAAAGGAGGTGAGGGTCCTATACTCTGAAAATTATAAAACAATGAGGAAGGAAATTCAAGATGATACAAAGAAATGGAAAGATACCGTGTACTCTTGTATTGGAAGAATTATTACTGTTCAAATGGCCATACTACCCAAAGCAATTGACAGATTGAGCGAAATTCCTATCCAAATATCTGTGACTTTTTTCACACAACTAGAACAAATAACCCTAAGATTCACTGGAACCACAAAAGACCCTGCATTGCCAAAGCAATCTTGAGTAAAAAGAACAAACCTGGAGGTATTACTCTCCCAGACTTCAGACTACACTACAAAGCTACAGTAATCAAAACAACATGGTACTGGCACAAAAACAGACACATAGATCAGCAGAACAGAATAGAAAGCCCAGAAATAAACCCATGCATCTATGATCAATTAATCTATGACAAAGGAGGCAACAATATACAATAGAGAAAAGACAGTCTCCTAAGTAAATGGTTCTGGAGAAATAGCTACATGTAAAATAATGAAATTGGAATATTTCCTCACACCATATACAAATATAAACTCAAAATGGATAAAAGACCTAAATGTACAACATGAAACCATAAAACTCCTAGAAGAAAACATAGGCCAAACATTTTTTCACATAAATTGTAGCAATATTTTTCTAGATCTGTCCCCTAAGGCAAAAGAAATAAAAGCAAATATAAACAAATGGAACCTAATTAAACTTAAAAGCTTTTGTACAGCAAAGGAAACCACTGACAAAATGAAAAGACAACCTATTGAATGGGAGAAAATATTTGCAAATTATATGACTGATAAGGCGTTAATATCCAAAATATATAAACAGCTAATATAACTCAATATCAAAAAAACAAGACAAAAACAACCCAATCAAAAATGAGCAGAAGACCTGAACAGACATTTTTTCCAAAGAGGATATACAGATGGCTAACAGGCACATGAAAAGATGCTCAACATTGCTAATTTTCAGAGAAGTGAAAGTCAAAACCAAAATGAGATATCACCTCACACTTGTCAGAATGGCTATATTTAAAAAGGACACAAATAACAAGTGTTGACAAAGATGTGGAGAAAAGGGAACCATTGTACACTGTTTGTGGGAATGTAGATTGGTGCAGCTATTATGGAGAACATTAATGGAGGTTCCTCAAAAAAACAGAAGTATGACCCAGCAATTCCACTCCTTGGTATATACCCATAAAAAATAAAAACACTAATTCAAAAAGACACATGCATGCCCATGTTCATAGCAGCACTGTTATAATTGCCAAGATATGGAAGGAAACTGTATCCATCAACAGATGAATGGATAAAGAAGATGTTTTATATATACACAATGGAATATTACTCAGCCCTAAAAATGAATGATAGTCTACCATTTGCAGCAAAGTAGATGGACCTAGAGAATATTATGCTTAGTGAAATAAGTCAGACAGAGAAAGACAAATACGGTATGATACAGCATACATGTGGAATCAAAAAAATAATGCAAATGAATGTATATAGGAAAACATAAACAGACTCATAGATGTAGAAAACAAACAAGTGGTTACCCAAGAGGAGAGGGAAGTAGGAAGGGGCACATTAGGTGTACGGGATTAAGAGATACAAACTGGTATGTACAAAATAGACAATAAGGATATATTGTATGGGGGACCTTCAAGATGGTTGAGGAGTAAGACATGGAGATCACCTTCTTCCCCACAAATACATGAAAAATACATCTACATGTGGAACAACTCCTACAGAACACCTACTGAACGTTGGCAGAAGACTTCAGACTTCCAAAAAGGCAAGAAACTCCCCATGTACCTAGGTAGGGCAAAATAAAAAAGGAAAAACAAAGATAAAAGAATAGGGACAGGACCTGCACCTCTGGGAGGGAGCTGTGAAGGAGGAAAAGTTTCAACAGACTAGGAAGCTCCTTCACTGGCAGAGATGGGGGGTGGGCAAGGGGGGAAGCTTCAGAGCCACAGAGGAGAGCACAGCAACAGGAGTGCAGAGGGCAAAGCGGAGAGATTCCCACACAGAGGATCAGTGCCAACCAGCACTCACCAGCCTGAGAGGCTTGTCTGCTCACCAGTCAGGATGGGTGGGGACTGGGAGCTGAGGCTCAGGCTTCAGAGATCAATCCCAAGGAAAGGACTGGGGTTGGCTGCATGAACACAGACTGAAGGGGGCCAGTGTGCCACAGCTAGCCAGGAGGGAGTCCGGGAAAAAGTCTGGAACTGCCTAAGAAGCAAGAGACCGTTGTTTCTGGGTGTTCCAGGAGAGGGGATTCAGAGCACCACCTAAACAAGATCCTGAGATGGGCACGAGCTGTGGCTATCAGCGCAGACAACAGAGATGGCCATGAAACGCTAAGGCTGCTGCTGCAGCCACAAAGAAGCATGTGTGCAAGCACAGGTCACTATCCACACCTCCCCTCCCGAGAGCCTGTGCAGCCTGCCACTGGCATGGTCCCGTGAACCAGGGACAACTTCCTGGGGAAAATACAAGGCATGCCTAGGCTGTTGGAACATCACGCTGGCCTCTGCCGCTGCAGGCTCACCCCGCATTCCATACTCTTCCCTCCCACTGGCCTGAGTGAGCCAGAGCCCCCTAATCAGCTGCTCCTTTAATGACGTCCTGACTGGGCAGGAACAGATGCCCTCAGGGGACCTACAGGCAGAGGCAGGGCCAAATCCAAAGCAGAACACCAGGAGCTGTGCAAACAAAGAAGAGAAAGGCAAATTTCTCCCAGCAGCCTCAGAAGCAGTGGATTAAATCTCTACAATCAACCTGATGTACCCTGCATCACTGGAATACCTGAATAGACAATGAATCATCCCAAAATTGAGGCGGTGGACTTTGGGAGCAACTGTAGACTTGGGGTTTGCTTTCTGCATCTAATTTGTTTCTGGTTTTCTGTTTCTCTTAGTTTAGTATTTAGAGCTTATTTTCATTGGTAGATTTGTTTATTGATTTGTTTATTGATTTTGTTGCACTCTTCCTTTTATATATATATATTTTTTTCCTTTTTCTCTTTTTGTGAGTGTGTATGGGTATGCATCTTTGTGTGATATTGTCTGTATAGCTTTGCTTTTACCATTTGTCCTAGAGTTCTGTTTTTTTTTCTTTTTTTTTTTAAGTATAGTTTTCAGCACTAGTTATCATTGGTGGATTTGTTTCTTGGTTTAGTTGCTGTCTTCTTTCTTTCCTTTATTACTTTTTCATTTTTTTATTTTTAATAATATATATTTTTTAATTTTAATAACTTTATTTATTTTATGTTTCTATTTTTCTTTCTTTCTTTCTTTTTTCTCTCCCTTTTCTTCTGAGCCACATGGCTGACTGGGTCTTGGTTCTCTGGCTGGGTGTCAGGCCTGAGCCTCTGAGATGGGAGAGCCGAGTTCAGGACATTACTCCACCAGAGACCTCCCGGCACCACATAATATCAAAGAGCGAAAGCTCTCCCAGAGATCTCCATCTCAAAGGTAAGACCCAGATCCACTCAATGACAAGTAAGCTACAGTGCTGGACACTGTATGCCAAAAAAACTAGCAAGACAGAAACACAAGCCCACCCATTAGCAGAGAGGCTGCCTAAAATCATAATAAGTTCACAGACACCCCAGAACACACCACCGGATGAGGTCCTGCCCATAAGAAAGACAAGATCCAGCCTCATCCACCAGAACACAGGCACCACTCCCCTCCACCAGGAAGCCTACACAATGCACTGAACCAACCTTACCAACTAGGGGGAGGACACCAAAAACAATGGGAGCTACAAATCTGCAGCCTCCAAAACGGAGACCCCAAACAGAGTAAGTCAAGCAAAATGAGAAAACAGAGAAATACACAGCAGATGAAGCAGCAAGGTAGGAACCCACCAGACCAAACAAATGAAGAGGAAATAGGCAGTCTACCTGAAAAAGAATTCAGAGTAATGATAGTAAAGATGATTCAAAATCTTGGAAATAGAATGGAGAAAATACAAGAAATGTTTAACAAGGACCTAGAAGAACTAAAGAGCAAACAAAAAATGAACAACACATTAATTGAAATTAAAAATTCTCTAGAAGGAATCAATAGCAGAATAACTTAGGCAGAAGAACAGACAAGTGACCTGGAAGATAAAATAGTGGAAATAACTACTGCAGAGCAAAATAAAGAAAAAAGAATGAAGAGAATTGAGGAGAGTCTCAGAGACCTCTGGGACAACACTAAACGCACGAACATTCAAATTACAGGGGTCCCAGAAGAAGAAGAGAAAAAGAAAGGGACTGAGAAAATATTTGAAAAGTTTATAGTTGAAAAGTTCCCTAAGAAGGGAAAGGAAATAGTCAATCAAGTCCAGGAAGCACAGCGAATCCCTTACAGGATAAATCCAAGGAGAAACATGCCAAGACACATATTAATCAAACTATCAAAAATTAAATACAAAGAAAAAATATTAAAAGCAGCAACAGAAAAACAACAAATAATATACAAGGGAATCCCCATAAGGTTAACAGTTGATCTTTCAGCAGAAACTCTGCAAGCCAGAAGGGAGTGGCAGGACATATTTAAAGCGATGAAAGGGAAAAACCTACAACCAATATTACTCTACACAGCAAGGATCTCAATCAGATTCAACAGAGAAATTAAAAGCTTTACAGACAGGCAAAAGCTAAGAGAATTCAGCACCACCAAACCAGCTTTACAACAAATGCTAAAGGAACTTTTCTAGGCAGGAAACACAAGACAAGGAAACGACCTACAAAAACAAACCCATAACAATTAAGAAAATGGTAATAGGAACATACATATTAATAACTACCTTAAATGTAAATGGATTAAATGCTCCAACCAAAAGACATAGACTGGATGAATGGATACAAAAATAAGACACATATATATGCTGTCAACAAGAGAACAACTTCAGACCTAGGGACCCATACAGACTGAAAGTGAGGGGATGGAAAAAGATATTCCATGCAAATGGAAATCAAAAGAAAGCTAGAGTAGCAATTTTCATATCAGACAAAATAGACTTTAAAATAAAGACTATTATAAGAGACAAAGAGGGACACTACATAATGATGAAGGGATCAATCCAAGAAGAAGATATAACAATTGTAAATATTTATGCACCCAACATAGGAGCACCTCAATACATAAGGCAGATGCTAACAGCCATAAAAGGGGAAATTGAGAGTAACACAATAATAGTTGGGGACTTTAACACCCCACTTTCACCAATGGACACATCAACCAAAATGAAAATAAATAAGGAAACAGAAGCTTTAAATGAAAAATTAAACAAGATGGACTTAATTGATATTTATAGAACATTCCATTGAAAAATCACACAATACACTTTCTTCTCAAGTGCTCATGGAACATTCTCCAGGATAGATCATATCTTGGGTCACCAATGAAGCCTTGGGAAATTTAAGAAAACTGAAATCATATCAAGTACCTTTTCCAACCACAACACTATGAAACTAGATATCAAGTACAGGAAAAAAATCTTAAAAATACAAACACATGGAGGCTAAACAATACACTACTTAATAACCAAGAGATCACTGAAGAAATCCAAGAGGAAATCAAAAAATACCTAGAAACAAGTGACAATGAAAACATGACAACCCAAAACCTATGGGATGCAACAAAAGCAGTTCTAAGAGGGAAGTTTATAGCAATACATACCTACCTCAAGAAACAAGAAACATCTCAAATAAACAATGTAATGTTACACCTAAAGCAATTAGAGAAAGAAGATCAAAAAAACCCCAAAGTTAGCAGAAGGAAAGAAATCATAAAGATCAAATAAAAAATAAATGAAAAAGAAATGAAGGGAACAATAGCAAACATCAATAAAACTAAAAGCTGGTTCTTTGAGAAGATAAAGGAAATTCATAAACCACTGCCAGACTCATCAAGAAAAAAAAGGAGAAGACTCAAACCAACAGAACTAGAAAGGAAAAAGGAGAAGTGACCACTGACACTGCAGAAATACATAGAATCATGACGAATTACTACAAGCAACTATATGCCAATAAAATGGACAACCGGGAAGCAGTGGACAAATTCTTAGAAAGGTATATCTTCCCAAGATTGAACCAAGAAGAAATAGAAAATATGAACAGACCAATCACAATTAATGAAATTGAAACTGTGAATAAAAATCTTCCAACAGACAAATGTCCAGGACCAGATAGCTTCACTGGTGAATTCTATCAAACATTTAGAGAAGAGCTAACACCCATCCTCTCAAACTGTTCCAAAATTTGCAGAGGAAAGAAAACTCCCAAACTCATTCTATGTGGCCGTCATCACCCTGATACCAAAACCAAAGATGTCACAAATAAAGAAAACTACAGGCCAATATCACTGATGAACTTAGATGCAAAAATCCTCAACAAAATAGTAGCAAACAGAATCCAGCTGCTCTTTACAAGGATCATACACCATGATCAAGTGGGATTTATCTCACGAATGCAAGGATTCTTCAATATACTCAAGTCAATCAATGTGATAAACTATATTAAAAAATTGAAGGAGAAAAACCATATGATCATCTGAATAGATGCAGAAAAAGCTTTCAACAAAATTCAATACTCATTTATGATAAAAACCCTCCAGAGAGTAGGCATAGATGGAATGTACCTCAACATAATAAAGGCCATATATGACAAACCCACAGCCAACATCATTCTCAATGGTGAAAAACGGAAACCATTTACACTAAGATCAGGAACAAGATAAGGTTGCCCACTCTCACCACTATTACTCAACATAGTTTTGGAAGTTTTATCTACAGCAATCAGAGAAGAAAAAGAAATAAAAGTAATCCAAATCAGAAAAGAAGTAAAGCTGTCACTGTTAGCAGATGACATGATACTATACATAGAGAATCCTAAAGATGCTACCAGAAAACTACTAGAGCTAATCAATGAATTTGGTAAAGTAGCAGGATACAAGATTAATGCACAGAAATCTCTTGCATTTCTATACACTAATGACGAAAAATCTGAAAGTGAAATTAAGAAAACACTCCCGTTACCATTGCAACAAAAAGAATAAAATATCTAGGAATAAACCTACCTAAGGAGACAAAAGACCTCTATGCAGAAAACTATAAGACACTGATGAAAGAAATTAAAGATGATATAAACAGATGGAGAGATATAGCATGTTCTTGGATTGGAAGAATCAGCATTGTGACAAGGACTATACTATCCATAGCAATCTACAGATTCAATGCAATCCCTATGAAATGACCAATGGCATTTTTCACAGAACAAGAATAAAAAATTTCACAATTTGTATGGAAACACAAAAGACCCTGAATAGCCAAAGCAATCTTGAGAAAGAAAAATGGAGCTAGAGGAATCAGGCTCCCTGACTTCAGACTATACTACAAAGCTACAGTAATCAAAACAGTATGGTACTGGCACAAACACAGAAATATAGATCAATGGAACAGGTTAAAAAGCCCAGAGATAAATCCGTGCACATATGGTCACCTTATCTTTGATTAAGGAGGCACGAATATACAATGGAGTAAAAACAGCCTCTTCAATAAGTGGTGCTGGGAAAACTGGACAGCTACATGTAAAAGAATGAATTTAGAACACTTCCTCACACCATACACAAAAATAAACACTAAATGGATTAAAGACCTAAATGTAAGGGCAGACACTATAAAGCTCTTAGAGGAAAACATAGGCAGAACATTCCATGACATAAATCACAGCAGGATCCTTTCTGTCCCACCTCCTAGAGAAATGGAAATAAAAACAAAAATGAACAAATGGGACCTAATGAAACTTAAAAGCTTTTGCACAGCAAAGGAAACCATAAACACAATGAAAAGACAACCCTCAGAATGGGAGAAAATATTTGCAAACGAAGCAACTGACAAAGGATTAATCTCCAAAATATACAAGCAGCTCATGCAGCTCAATAACAAAAAAACAAACAATGCAATCCAAAATTGGGCAGAAGACCTAAATAGACATTTCTCCAAAGAAGATATACAGATTGCCAACAAACACATGAAAGGATGCTCAACATCACTAAATATTAGAGAAATGCAAGTCAAAACTACAATGAGATATCACCTCACACTGGTCAGAATGGCCATCATCAAAAAATCTACAAACAATAAATGCTGGAGAAGGTGTAGAGAAAATGGAACCTTCTTGCAGTGTTGGTCGGAATGTAAATTGATACAGCCACTATGGAGAACAGTATGGAGGGTCCTTTAAAAACTAAAAATAGAACTACCATATGACCCAGCAATCCCACTACTGGGCATATACCGAGAAAACCATAATTCATCAAGAGTCATGTACCGCAATATTCATTACAGCACTATTTACAATAGCCAGGACATGGAAGCAACCTAGGTGTCCGTCGACAGATGAATGGATAAAGAAGATGTGGCACATATATACAATAGAATATTACTAAACCATAAAAAGAAACAAAATTGAGTTTTTTGTAGTGAGGTGGATGGACCTAGAGACTGTCATACAAAGTGAAGTAAGTCAGAAAGAGAAAAATACCATATGCTTCCAAATACCATATATATGGAATCAAAAAAAAAAAAAAAGGTTCTGAAGTACCTAGGGGCAGGATAGGAATAAAGACGCAGACATAGAGAATGGACTTCAGGACACGAGGAGGGGGAAGGGTAAGCCAGAACGAAGTGAGAGAGTGGCATGGACATATATACACCACCAAATGTAAAATAGATAGCTAGTGGGAAGCAGCCACATAGCTCAGGGAGATCAGCTTGGTGCTCTGTGTCCACCTAGAGGGGTGGGATATGGAGGGTGCGAGGGATACACAATAGGGAGGAGATATGGGGATATATGTATATGTATAGCTGATACACTTTATTATACAGCAGAAACTAACACACAATTGTAAAGCAATTATACTCCAATAAAGATGTTAAAAAAATAATAGTATAACTCCCAGCATATATGCTTCAAAAATAATAATAATAATAATAATTCTGCTTTTCTGGAGCAGGGGTTGGCAAACTTGTATAAAGGGCCAGAGAGTAAATAGTTTAGATTTGCCATATGATCTCTGTTGTATCTACTCAGCTCAGTCATTGTAGCCAAAAAGCAGACACAGTAAAATGTAAATAAAGGAGTATAACTGTGTTTCAATAAAACATTTTTTATAGACATGGAGAGAAAAAAAAGGATATTTTGCATAGCACAGGGAATTATAGCCATTATCTTGTAATATTTTTTAATGGAGTCTAACCTGTGAAAATACTGAATCACTATGCTGTATACCTGAAACTAACATAATATTGTAAATCAACTATATTTCAATAATTTTTACATGCTAGGAATTATATTTAGTTGTTTTCACTTCTGTTATGTGTCTCAAGAAAAATGGACTGCTTTATTTTTAGTGGCTCTTCTGGGTAAAGAAATATTCCCTAGCCTCTATTGGGAATTGCTTTTGTGAAATCGCTAAGTGTGTGGGCTTCAGAATAGAGAAGAGCTAGGCTTTAACCCCAAGTTTGAATTCCAGCTGTGTACCTGAAATTTGTGTGGTGCTAACAAGCTACTTAACCACTCTTCTCTTTAATCTCTTTTTCAGTAAAATGGGGATAATATTACTTATCACATGGTTATTGTCAGGATTAAATGGTTTTATTAGTTTCCCAGGGATGCTGTAACAAATTAGCACAAATTTGGTGGCTTAACACAACAGAAATTTATTCTCTCACAGTTCTAGAAGCTAGAAATCCTTAATCAAGGCCTTGACAGGATTGGTTCCTTCCGGAGGCTCTGAAGAAGTTTCCATTTCATGGCCCTCCCCTAGCTTTTGGTGGCTGTCTACCAATCTTGGTGTTCTTTGAATTGTAGACACTTCAGTCTAATCTCTGTCTTCATGTGTTTTTCTCCTCTAGGTTTTTGTGTCTCAAATCTCTTTCAGTTCTAGGCACAAAGGCTGACACAGAATAAGCACTGTATTTGTGGAAGTTGTTCTTATTATCAAATGCCCATTTCGGTGGATGTTGGTGGGTGAGTGGAAGAGGTAGGGGAATGAAACTCAGACTCCCACACAGCAAGTAGCTAAACCTACTAATGAATATGTTCTTTTTAAAAGCATCATAATTGGCCAATTGTTTGTGGTTCCCCGAACAATGACACACATCTTCTCCCAAGTTTTGCTTTCTGCAGCTGCTAAAAAATAACTCACAAGTCCTGCCAAGAAAATAATGAAACATTCCAGACTATTAGACCTTAGAAGAGTTTAATCAAAGACTCAGTGATCTATACTGTCTCTGGAGGCTTCTTCAAAGCTGAAATCCACAATGTAAAGACCGTGGCATGAACCACAGTGGAAAAGAGCAGCATCTGTGAACAGCAGAAGATGTGCCTCTTTTCTGGTTAGTTACCTACTGCTCTGCAAAGGTGCCTATGACTCAGAGGTGAATTCTACCACATATTCATATGACTATATCAGAGTTTATGTATTTTAAATGTCCTTTGACAGGGTAATTTATTTATATATGAATTTGTATTAGTTCTCCCTATTTTTCCCTTTGTTGTCTTCTGAACATGTTGCCAGGCACTATGTATTTTCGGGTCCCCTTGCCTCAAGCCAGTTTTTCAGGGTAGAAAGCAAAGAAAACGCTGCTTGAGGTCAGTAGATCTTCCTATTTGGGGGTCAAAGTCCTGAGAATATTAAAGTTTTGATGTTGGGTGTTCTAAGGAAGGCAGGAGGAAAAGAGAGCATCACCCTCACTGGGAAGTGGCAGGTGCTTGTGGATGGATGGGATGGTCAACGTATGCACCAAGGGAGGCTGTTACCTGGCATAGGATCCCAGACCTTGGCAAGCATCCCCATGTCCTTAGTGAGGCATGGGAACAAGGAGCATGTGAGGTAGGACAGTGGGTACATATCAGTATTAATCAGAGTGAATGGCTCAATGGCCCAAGGGGTCTTCCGATGGTTTAGTGATGCTGAAACACCTTGGTACCACTATAGGGAAGAGGAAAACTCAAAATGGCTGAGATTGAATTTTCTACTAACCCGCTGGAATGAGGGCACAGAATCGAATTTAAATAAATGTTGTTGATATTTTTGCACACCTGAGTTTGTGAACAAAGATTCATTAGATTTTGCACACATATTTGTTTTTTACACCAGTCTTTGGAAGTGTGCCATCAGGTATTATTGTTCCCCTCAACTAATGTAAAAACCAAAGCTCACAGCTGACTCAGCTAAGATAATACAGCCAGTACGTGACAAAACAGAGCCTAGGAGTTCTGACTCCTAGTTTAATATTCTTCTCACTACACCTAAGTATGAAGCATACCAGTAGAAAAAAGAAAGAAATCTTATAGTCACCATTCAAGGCTGTGAGAATTCGTGGGTATGTGCCAGATATTGTTCTATATGCCACACCCACTGAGAGCTATTAGGCAGGTTGAAATAACTGTATTTTAAAAATGTTAGGATACCTTATATGGTTAAAGAATCATGATTCTAACCAGGCAACACCATTCTGTTTGTGAGGAAGTGGAGGCACCACGGGAATAATTACTGTCATGGTTTCAGTTATCCACTGTATATCCAGCTCACCTCCAAGACAAGGAGCATGTCGGTCAGTCTCACTCCTCCATCCCCAGTGTCTAGAACCATGTCTGGCCCATGAAGGTGCCTAGAAAGCATTACTGTAAGAAGGAAAGGATGAGCAAATGATTCCAACAATCGAGAGTTACATGCCTAAAAGGGGGCTAGAAACAAGTCTAGAAACATAGCGAAAGCAACTTAACTTCACCTGAGAGTAGAAGATTTCTTCTAAAATAACCAGTGGATCTGTTTCCAGAAAAGAGCACCCAGTAGTACTGAGGGACTTTAGTACTAGCCTGGGTCCCAGGTAAGCTTTGCAAGCCAAATGACCCTAAGGCTAGACTTTGGGGGGAAATGAGTGGGACATAGTAGCACTCCATTAAGACTCAAAGAGTTGTGTTGGATGAGTTGGAAGGGGATATCTGAGAGTTATTAGAAGTATTCCTACCTCACCACCTCTGCTGGAGTTTCTATTGCTCATCTGGATTTTGCTTCTATAGGCTTTCCTTCCACTTGACTATAATCCTTGCAAGCCTAATCATCATTGGGTGAGTGGTTGAATTTTGTTAGATTTGGGACATAATGGAAGGTGGTATATCATAGCACATGAAAATAAATTTAAAAAGAACATTAGACATCCTACAATTCTGTCTTTCCATTATTAAAAATATTTTCAATATTGAATAGTTTGCCTGTTTTCTAAAGTATAATTTAGTTTCTTGCCGTATGTGTGGCTCTATCAGCCTCCCATAAATATCTCAGCTAATCCAGCCAGTCCTTAGAACCTTGACACATCATTTCATTACTTTTCCACCCACAAAAACCTTTGCTCACCCTCATCAGCTTGACGTGGCTTCCAAATGGATCCTTGACACCAGACCCTTGAAATTTTGCTGCCAATTCTACTGTCACCTCAGATGATAGTAACAAAAACAGTAGCAAGAGTGGTGGTTCAGCTGTTTCCTCTGGATATACATCGAATATTGAGAAGAAAGAACATCCAGAGCTAAATGTTCTATTTAAACCAGTAGTTGCTGCTCAGAAAATAAATAAAGATGCAGACCCAAAGTCAGTAGTTTATACATTCTTCATCCAAGAGCACTGTATTAAAGGAGAGAGTCTGTGCTGATCAGTGACTTTAGTGAAGGCTGAGAAAGTTGAAGAAAATTTGCAGATGATACACAACTTCTAAGCCACGTGGCTGACAAGGTCTCGCTGCTCTGGCCAGCTGACAGGCCTGAGCCTCTGAGGTGGGAGAGCCGAGTTCAGGACATTGGACCACCAGAGATGTACTGGTCCCAAGTAATATCAATCGGCAAGAGCTCCCCCAGATATCTCTGTCTCAGTGCTAAGACGTAGCTACACTCAATGACAAGCAAGCTACAGTGCTGGACAAGCCATGCCAAACAACTAGCAAGACAGGAATGCAAACCCACCCATTAGCAGAGAGGCTGCCTAAAATCATAATAACTTCACAGACACCCCAAAACACACCACAGGACGTGGTCCTGCCCACCAGAAAGAAAAGATCCAGCCTCATCCACCAGAACACAGGCACCAGTCCCCTCGACCAGGAAGCCTACACAACCCACTGAACCAAATTTACCCACTGGGGGCAGACACCAGAAACAACAGGAACTACGAACCTGCAGACTGTTAAAAGGAGACCCCAAACACAGTAAGTCAAGCAAAATGAGAAGACAGAGAAATACACAGCAGATGAAAGAGCAAGGTAAAAACCCATCAGACCAAACAAATGAAGAGGAAATAGGCAATCTACCTTAAAACGAATTCAGAGTAATGATAGTACAGATGATCCAAAATCTTGGAAATAGAATGGAGAAAATAAAAAAGATGTTTAACAAGGACCTAGAAGAACTAAAGAACAAACAAACAATGACGAACAACACAATAAATGAAATTTAAAATTCTCTACAAGGAATCAATAGCCGAATAACTGAGGCAAAAGAACGGATAAGTGACCTGGAAGATAAAATAGTGGAAATAACTACCACAGAGCAGAATAGAGAAAAAAGAATGAAAAGAATTGAGGACAGTCTTAGAGACCTCTAGGACAACATTAAACGCACCAACATTTGAATTATAGGGGTCCCAGAAGAAGAAGAGGGCAAAAAAGGGACTGAGAAAATATTTGAAGACTTTATAGATGAAAACTTCCCTAATATGGGAAAGGAAATAGTCAGTCAAGTCCAGGAAGTGCAGAGAGTCCCATACAGGATACATCCGAGGAGAAACACGCCAAGACACATATTATCAAACTATCAAAAATTAAATACCAAGAAAACATATTAAAAGCAGCAACAGAAAAACAACAAATAATATACAAGGGAATCCCCATAAGGTTAACAGCTGATCTTTCAGCAGAAACTCTGCAAGCCAGAAGGGAGTGGCAGGACATATTTAAAGTGACGAAAGGGAAAAAACTAAAACCAAGATTATTCTACCCAGCAAGGATCTCATTCAGATTCAACAGAGAAATTAAAAGCTTTACAGACACCAAAAGCTAAGAGAATTCAGCACCACCAAACCAGCTTTACAACAAATGCTGAAGGAACTTCTCTAGGCAGGAAACACAAGAGAAGGAAAAGACCTACAATAACAAACCCAAAACAATAAAGAAAATAGTAATAGGAACATACATATCAATAACTACCTTAAATATAAATGGATTAAATGGTCCCACCAAAAGACATAGACTGGCTGAATGGATACAAAAATAAGACCTGTATATATGCTGTCAACAAGAGTACAACTTCAGACCTAGGGACCCATATAGACTGAAAGTGAGGGGATGGAAAAAGATATTCCACGCAAATGGAAATCAAAAGAAAGCTAGAGTAACAATTCTCATACCAGACAAAATAGACTTTAAAATAAAGACTACTACAAGAGACAAAGAAAGATACTACATAATGATGAAGGGATCAATCCAAGAAGAAGATATAACAATTGTAAATATTTACGCACCCAACATAGGAGCACCTCAATACATAAGGCAAATGCTAACAGCAATAAAAGAGGAAATTGACAGTAACACAATAATAGTAGGGGACTTTAACACACCACTTTCACCAAGGGAAAGATCATACAAAATGAAAATAAATAAGGAAACACAAGTTCTAAATGACACATTAAACAAGATGGACTTAATTGATATTTATAGTACATTCCATCTAAAAACAACAGAATACACTTTCTTCTGAAGTGTTCACGGAATATTATCCAGGATAGATCATATCTTGGGTCACAAATCAAGCCTTGGTAAATTTAAGAAATTGAAATCGTATCAAGTACCTTTCCCGACCACAACACTATGAGACTAGATATCAATTACAGGAAAATAACTCTAAAAAATACAAACAAATGAGGGCTAAACAATATGCTACTAAATAACCAAGAGATCATTGAAGAAATCAAAGAGGTACTCAAAAAATACCTAGAAACAAATGACAATGAAAAAACAACAATCCAAATCCTACTGGATGCAGCAAAAGCTGTTCTAAGAGGGAAGTTTATAGCAATACAATCCTAACTCAAGAAACAAGAAACATCTCAATGAAACAACCTAACCTTACACCTAAAGCAATTAGAGAAAGAAGAACAAAAAAACCCTAAAGTTAGCAGAAGGAAGGAAATCATAAAGATCAGATCAGAAATAAATGAAAAAGAAATGAAGGAAACAATAGCAAACATCAATAAAACTAAAAGCTGGTTCTTTGAGAAGATAAACAAAATTGATAAACCATTAGCCAGATTTATCAAGAAAAAAAGGGAGAAGACTCAAACCAACAGAATTAGAAATGAAAAAGGAGAATTAACAACTGACACTGCAGAAATACAGAGGATCATGAAAGATTACTACAAGTAAATATATGCCAACAAAATGGACAACGTGGAAGAAATGGGCAAATTCTTAGAAAACACAAGCTTTCAAGACTGAACCAGGAAGAAATAGAGAATGTAAACAGACCAATCACAAACACTGAAATTGAAGCTGTAATTAAAAACCTTCCAACAGAAAAAAACCCAGGACCAGATGGCTTCACAGGCAAATTCTATTAAACATTTAGAGAAGAGCTAAAACCTATCCTTCTCAAACTCTTCCAAAATATAGCAGAGGGAGGAACACTCCCAAACTCATTCTACAAGGCCACCACCACCCTGATACCAAAACCAGACAAAGATGTCACACAAAAAAGAAACTTACAGGCCAATATCACTGATGAACATAGATGCAAAAATCCTCAACAAAATGGTAGCAAACAGAATCCAGCAGCACTTTAAAAGGATCATACACCATGATCAAGTGGGCTTTATCCCAGGAATGCAAGGATTCTTCAATATATGCAAGTCAATCAATGTGATAAACCATATTAACAAATTGAAGGAGAAAAAACATATGATCATCTCAATAGATGCAGAAAAAGCTTTTGACAAAATTCAACACCCATTTATGATAAAAACTCTCCAGAAAGTAGGCATAGAGGGAACTTATCTCAACATAATAAAGTCCAGATATGACAAACCCACAGACAACATCGTTCTCAGTGATGAAAAACTGAAACCATTTCCACTAAGATCAGGAACAAGACAAGGCTGCCCACTTTCACCACTATTATTTAACATAGTTTTAGAAGTTTTAGCCACAGCAATCAGGGAAGAAAAAGAAAAAAAAAAGGAATCCAAATTGGAAAAGAAGTAAAGCTGTCACTGTTTGCAGACCCTAAAGATGTTACCAGAAAACTACTAGAGTTAAAAAATGAATCTGGTAAAGTAACAGGATACTAAATTAATGCACAGAAATCTCTTACATTCGTATACACTAATGATGAAAAATCTGAAAGAGAAATTAAGGAAACACTCCCATTTACCAATGCAACAAAAAGAATAAAATACCTAGGAATAACCCTACCTGAGGAGACAAAAGACCTGTATGCAGAAAAGTATAAGACACTGATGAAAGAAATTAAAGACAATACAAACAGATGGAGAGATATACCATGTTCTTGGATTGGAAGAATCAACATTGTGAAAATGACTATACTACCCAAAGCAATCTACAGATTCAATGCAATCCCTATCAAACTACCAATGGCATTTTTCACAGAACAAGAACAACAAATTTCACAATTTGTATGGAAACACAAAGGACCCTGAATAGCCAAAGCAATCTTGAGAAAGAAAAACAGAGCTGGAAGAATCAGGCTCCCTGTCTTCAGAGTACATGACAAAGCTACAGTAATCAAGGCAGTATGGTACTGGCACAGAAACAGAAACATAGATCAATAGAACAGGTTAAAAACCCCATAGATAAACCCATGCACATATGGTCACCTTATCTTTGATAAAGGAGGCAAGAATAGACAATGGAAAAAAGACAGCCTCTTCAATAAGTGGTGCTGGGAAAACTGGACAGCTACATGTAAAAGAATGAAATTAGAATACTCCCTAACACCATACACAAAAATAAACTCAAAATGGATTAAAGACCTAAATATAAGGCCAGACACTATAAAACTCTTAGAGGAAAACATAGGCACAACACTCTGTGACATAAATCACAGCAAGATCCATTTGACCCACCTCCTAGAGAAATGGAAATAAAAACAAAAATAAACAAATGGGACCTAATGAAACTTAAAAGCTTTTGCACAGCAAAGGAAACCATAAACACAACAAGAAGACAACCCACAGAATGGGAGAAAATATTTGCAAATGAAGCAACTGACAAAGGATTAATCTCCAAAATATACAAGCAGCTCATGCAGCTCAATAACAAAAAACAGACAATGCAATCCAAAAATGGGCAGAAGACCTAAATAGGTATTTCTCCATAGAAGATATACCAATTGCCAACAAACACATGAAAGGATGTTCAACATCACTAATCATTAGAGAAATGCAAATCAAAACTACAATGAGTTATCACCTCACACCAGTCAGAATGGCCATCATCAAAAAATCTACAAACAGTAAATGCTGGAGAGGGTGTGGAGAAAAGGGACCCTGCTACACTGTTGGTGGAAATGTAAATTGATACAGCCACTATGGAGAACAGTATGGAGGTTCCTCAAAAATCTAAAAAGTGCCATACGACCCAGCAATCCCACTACTGGGCATATACCCTGAGAAAACCATAACTCAAAAAGAGTCATGTACCACAATGTTCATTGCCGCACTATTTACAGTAGCCAGGACATGGAAGCAACCTAAGTGTCCATCTACAGATGAATGGATAAAGATGATGTGGAACATATATAGAATGGAATATTACTCAGTCATAAAAAGAAATGAAATTGAGTTATTTGTTGTGAGGTAGATTGACCTAGAATCTGTCATACAGAGTGAGGTATGTCAGAAAGAGAAAAACAAATACCATATGCTAACAGATATATTTGGAATCTAAAAACAAAATGGTTCTGAAGAACCTAGAGGCAGGACAGGAATAAAGATGCAGACGTATAGAATGGACTTAAGGACATGGGGAGGGAGAAGGGTAAGCTGGGATGAAGTGAGAGAGTGGCATGGATATATATACACTACCAAATGTAAAATCAATAGCTAGTGAGAAGCAGTCGCATAGCACAGGGAGATCACCTCGGTGCTTTTTGACCACTTAGAGGGGTGGGATAGGGAGGGGGGTGGGAGGGAGACACAAGAGGGAGGGGATATGGGGATATAAGTATACTTATAGCTGATTCACTTTGTTATACAGCAGAAAGTAACACAACAATGTAAAGCAATTATACTCCAATAAAGATGTTAACAAAAATTTACATGCAATGAAATGTACCCATTTGAAGAGAACAGTTCACTGAATATTTACAAATACATATACTCATGTAATCTCCATCCCACTGATTTTTAAAAATAAATCTTATTGGTGCAATTATTTGCCATAGGTGTCCTTTTTGATTGCGTTATTTCTATCTGTGAGTCCTATTGGAATAAAAGATAAAAGAATGGTAATTTCTGAACTTTCCTGAAATTTATTTTAATGTGGTGGTTTAATTTTTTTAGTTTGAGCAAAGGTACCTGTGACTTAAGTTTAAATTAGGAAGCTCTATGAAAGACTTTTGGAAATGTTCCTCTGTTACTTATTGTTCATTGTAAAATAAACCTATTTGAAGGAAAAGAAAAATCAGTGGCAATACTGATAATAGGTTTTATCTATAGAGTGTTTACTGGACCATGACTTTTCATAAATAATGTCATTAACTTCTCACAGCAATGCTAAATGATATAGTTACTATTTTATAGATGATGAAAAATATTGAATCTCTGGTGATAGACAGAGAGTGACAGTGTTGGAATTGGAACAGCACTGACACAATCTCAAATCCATCCAAACATTTTGTCTAAGTGGTAGCCTTGTGTTCACTGAAGAAGTCTGTCTATTAAAGAAGTAAATTGCCCTAAGAAGAGAATAGATATAATCCTCAAATGAAGATCTTGATAATGGCATCCCTGCCCAGCAGCCTGCAAAGTGCCATGCTCAAGTGAACAGCTGCATCCCCCAAATATTACTGCTTCAATACTTCATTGTTAGGGGCAAGTCAGTATTATGTTTGCCTGTATTACTTTAATCTCTGCTCTAGGCTTATGCACTCTTTATTTGGACTTATTGTCTTATTTGGTTAATTTTGTCGTTTTGTTTAGTAAATTTTGTGCAGATGCCTAGTGGCCCTGAAACACACGGTGCCAAAAAATAAACATTATTAAAACGATAGCTATTAATATAAACATTGCCAAGAGATAATTTGTAAGGGTGGGAGAAAAACAAAATATTGAAGGTATGGTTGCCAAAGCAAAGCATCTCTACTACTTCCTCTTTCTTTTAAGTACTTCCTCTCTGTTCTTTAGGTGAACAAGTAAGAAGAGACTTATAAGGTAGTTCTGGGAAAGAAGATTCAACATTAAGTGCTTACAAATGGCCAAAGACACAAATACAATACATAACCCAGGAGAAGCCTGTTTATATGCTTAGACGTGGGTTTATGAATTAATGTATTCATATTCCATGGTTATTTCAACAAACACATTTTAGCTCTGCTGCCTTGAAGACAGTAGAAGGGTTTAATTGCTGAACACCCCACTTTTGAAATGTTCACTTTCCCAAAATATGTTCTGGGCCAAAGAGATTATCAATAAAGATAATAAGATAAAGTCAGGACACATAAAAGGCAAAAGGTTTAGACATTTGTTGGTTAGTGAGAAAAGAACATGAAGTAGCCTTATAAAGCATAAAGGAAGATAGGGGAGAATGTTTTCCCAATCTTTATTGGCTCCATTCCTTCCCCAGAAGCAGAATTGAGGACAAAAAAGAAAGAGAATCTCTCATTTTTATATACTCTTTCTTGCTTATTCTTTCTCATGGTGAATGGAGGGTGAGTAGATAGAGTTTGGTAAAAGAGGGAGAATATGATAAAGGAAGAAACAGAATGGTTTTGGAAAGGTTTACCACCTTTAAAATTCAGTGGAGAAATTCTTTAATTTCTCTCCCAGGAGAGAATACAAGACTTTCTGCTGTTGCCATCTTAAACTGTACCCAGAGAGTGTTCCCAACCTTTGAGAGATGTTTCTCCATCCTTGGCCCAGGTCTCTGTTACCTACCTAGATAATCGCAAAGGCTGAGGTCAAAACTAACTTTGGCTAAATATCAAAATCCCTAGTGGAGTTTAGCAAACCTATGTATCCCCAATCTCACCCCAAAGTGAGGTTGGCAAGACTGTAGGTTTACAAAACTCCAAAATGATTATGATACCCAGCCAGGATTGAACACCAATGAAATGATGGCATAAAGCAATGCCACTAAATTCTTATGTGCATACTAATTATGTGGGTATCTTGTTAAAATGCAGATTATGATGCAGTAGGCCTAGAGCAGAGTTTGAAATTCTTCCTTTTTAGCAGATTACAAGGTGATGACAATGCTACTAATTCCTGGACCGCAGGTTACATGGCAAGGGTTTAAAGAATCCATTTTAGAGTCAGACTATATGAATGTGAAAGTTGTATAAAAAAAAAAAGTTATACTTCTCCCCCTGTAATACTGGCCCATTGGTCCTGACTAGCAACAATTAAAAAAGGATCATCTGACTAGGGGAAACTAGAAGATTTTGTTGGATGCATAGTAATGCCCATGTTTTGAATGTAACATATAGTGTTGTATTAGGAGAGAGATGGCTGACTTTATAAAGACTTCGTTTACTTCAAAATTAAAATCCGTTTCCCAGTACAGCACCATAACTATCTAGATTCATTTTACAGGGTAGATTCAGGGAGGCTAAGACAGCTTTATTTGGAGAGATGTCTTGCTACTGGAATCTTTATCGTCTGTCCCAAAAGGACTTAATTCTGCCTGAGTAATCACGTTTTACTTCAACATCCAGGGTTTCTGCACAAAGGCTGAATCTCCTTATCTATAAAATAAAAATATACTGATGCCATTTGAAGGCTAAATCAAATCATTAATGTAAACCCCTTTACTTCAGTGTCTAGCAAATAGCAAGAGTTCAATAAATGGCTATGATAATGGCGTTCTTTCCACTTAACACTCCTTGCCAATTTAGGCAGAAGATGACTGGTGAGTGTGCGAAAGAAACTGGATCAAGTTTACAGGAAAACAGTTTCTTTCTCTGGTTCAGGTGGATAAATGGAGCTCACTCTATCCCACCTCTCTTCCCGGTTCTCAGGAAGCTGTCTCCATGGTCTAAGCTTGGAAGAACTCCCCGGACTTCTCTGATAGAAGAACTCAGAGGAGGAGCAGAGAAATTTCTGTCCAGGGAGCATGGATAATTGCTGAAAGTCTACTTCCTGTGCTTGAGAGATGTTTCTAGAAATAATCCAGAAAACTTCTTTTAAAAGGCGGTGGGGGGGGGGGGAGGCGGAGGCTGGACTCTGAGTTTATAATACAACCTGGAAGTACAGGACTTTCTATTTGCCAGTTCAGACTTGAGCTAAGACTCACACAATCTATAAAGCACTCAGTTCTTCCTGAGTTCAATTGAAGCCATAGATGCCCAAATGCACAGACTATTCTGCTTTGTGTGGTGGTTAAATTGCTCTTGTTCAAATGGAATCCTGTTTTACTACCTTTTTCAGTATTCATCCAAATTCTTTACTTGTGTTCAAAAGGCCAGGATTAATTTGATCTCCATGCTGTCCATATTTCCTCCTAGTTTTTCCAGTTAAGCGCATTGACTAATCTTTGCAGAAGGGGAGATTAATGTAAAAGTAATAATGAAACATTTGACTGATATTAGGTGCTTGTCATTCTTCATTAGGTGCCCCTGAGTCACCTTCTCATAGCCCTGCAAACAGAATAAAATGGGATCTGCTGTAGTCCGCGTAGCATATTAATAAGAAGAAATGTAAACAGGAGAAGGCTTTCATTTTGGTAGAACAAACAGAGCAATATGCACCTCTCCATCTCTCAGCTTTTTGTACTTTCTCCAGGGGCTCAGTCTAATTAGCTATTTCATATTAATCACTATTTGTGCAGTGGATTCTTCCTGTGGCAGCTTTCCATTTTTAGTTGCCCGGAAGACCAAAAGACTTTTATGTTTCCTTGGATACTCTACAGGATCCAAAAGTAGAAAATAACAATATCATGTGTGTATATTACAATTTATTCTTTTCCAATTCATTACATCTTTCAGCTCCTTTGACCCTCAAGAAGTTGCCTGAGAAATGTTCAAGCCAGGCACACCCCTCAGTAACTAGTAGTGCCATACTTTGTACCTATTCAAAATAAGTATTCAAAATAAGGTGTTTTTTTTTTTTTTTTCAGATGGATGGATCTCCATTTGACAGATGAAGGAAATGAAGCACAGAGATGCTAAGGGATAAAAGAAGACAGAAATATTTAATGACAATAGTTAGATGAGCTCTCATTTCTCTTGATGATATGTTTGGATGCTAATAGATAAACAGACTTCAATGGCTTATAAAAGGTTTAATTGAACTGTGATCAACTGAACTATAAGTAAGGGTATGTTATAAAAGTCCATACCAATTATAAATTTAAAATATTTATAGTACTTTTATTTTCAGGTAATATTTCCTTCCAATATTTTTGTAAAGCAATCAAATAACCCAAATTAATTTAGTAACACTATAGTATTCTCATTATTCAGAGAACTGTTTGGGGATAATGTACTTTTAGCCTATACTAAAAACAAATGTATCGAAGGGATAATGTGTATTGGTTCTTCATGAACTTATACATGAACTTAATATTTTATAGAAATTAATTTTGTGTTTGAAGTTGAAAATTGAGATTCCATCTCCTTTGATGCACATATGGATATGACATTCTCAGACATTCCTTTCACAGAGTTGCTAATCATTCTTTTAATAATGTTCCCATTTGTGTTGTATTTTCAGAAGAGCCATCCTCTTACATTAGAGTATCAGTTATCCTCTTTTGGCCTATACCCTTTGTTAGAGAGCCAGTATATGTCAGTAAATATCACAGGCAATATGGCAATCCAACCGCCCTGACCAGAGTGGAACAGAGTGGGTCCTTGACTAGATCACCTTTCCCACGGTTTTGAAATAATATCTCCAATACTGAGTAAGTTGGTTTGGGGGAGACTGGTGCAGGAGCTGAGGTTCCCCTGAGGCACAGCTGGCTGTGCGTAAAGGATGAGTTGAGATAGGAGCAGAGAGGAGAGAAGACAGGAGAAGAGTAAGAAACAAGAAAGGACAAGCAAAGACAGAGACAATGGGTGAACCAAGCAGTAATTCTGGCAAAAGGCATCCAGGAATTTCCCCTGTTTACTTATAATGACCTTCCCTTTTGCTTGACTTCAACTACTTTACATTTCTTTTCACTGTAATATGATAACACTTTACTTAGACCTTTAGGCAGTATTTTTTACATTTTTCTTAGGATAATGCCTCCAACTTCTAAAAGCATCAAAAATATATTAAGTTATTGCATAAATAACAAACTACCATCTTCTAGAGAAGGATGTTGATTGTTTAAGGAGAATTTTATGCTTTACAAATGAAAAGTAATAGATTAAAAAGTGGAATTGCATACAAAAAGTGATTGAAACCCAGGTCTGTGAATGAAGAATCCAACCTTTCCTCCTATATTGATTTTATGTAGATGAAGCCAAATAAATTGTGTCCTTAGAAAGAAACAGTGTTAATAGAATTGTAGTGTTTGGGGGTTGAAAAGACATCTACTGAATTAAATATGATGCCCGATTTAATTCAGTAATTCCATTTTCACCAAGTAGACTTATTCCACCGAGTAGACTCAGTAGGACCTGACAGCTTGGCGTTTGATTTTGTTTTAAACTACAATACTTTTTAGAATAAAAGGAAAGTCTAAGGTTTTCATTTGAGAAGTAGAATGGATCATGTTCTTTGGAGCAGACCAACCTGGGATTGAGTCTTGACGCCACCTCTTATTGCAGTGTTATCTTGGGGAATTTACTTAGCCTACCTCAGGCTGGATTTCCTCATCTATAAATTGGGCTAATGATAGTTCCTACTTCTTAGAATTGTTATAAAGAATGACAGAAAAAATGCACACTGTGGTCTAAAAAATAATAAGTGACAATTAGTTTAGCTCTTTCTTTTTGGTGTTAGGGGAAAAGTGATTGGAGATCTTTTATATGTGATATACTTTTGATGTGAACATTAGTAGATTTTTAGTGAGCTTAGAATGTGAAGCATCATAATATCACCATACATATGGCATTCTCTGGCTTACAAAGCATTTTCATGATGTACTTACAGCATTTAGATCTCCTCACTTACTCATTCATAACTTCCACAAACATCCATTAGATGCCTGCCATGTGCCTGATTCTGTGCTATTCAGTAGGGACTCAGCTGTACAGGTGATAGACAGCGTCCCTTACAAGGGAGTTTACAAGCCCTCTGAGGCAGATTTGGGCAGTTTTACTTTTAATTTTTTTAAGATGCAAAAAATGAGGACTAGAGCATTTAAGTTACTTGTCCAATATTTACACAGTTGGAAAGAGTCAGGCCAACACATTGAACCTGCAGTCTGACTCCAGGGGTAGAAAAAAAGTTGTTCTCTTTAGGTCTGTGGAGGGTGCTCTGCTTCTAGAACTGAGGTGCCTTAGACAGAATTAGAACAAGTCATGTTTCTACTGAATATATTTTTACTGATTTAGTTTCATTTGCCTGAGGGCTGAAGCCAAGCTGGTGCTATGATTCATAAGCCTCATTTTCCCATATGGTTGACTTAGGATTTTCTCTTGACAACAGTTGATTAACCACTCTTGTGATTTTAGTTCACTGATGATAACTTGACCTGATTTCAACTGATTTCTGTTGGCTCTAGGAGCCCCAGAAAAAGGAGCAGAACTCCATTGGTAGACTCCAATGCAGCCAAGCATTCTCATCTTCAACCAAATCAGCCATCTCCATGTGCCAAGCTGGGTATCAATGTTTTAGAGGTGAGAGTCCCCTAGTCCTTTAGTTAAATAACACATGGATCCAGAATGGAGTGCTGAGTTTCCAAATCCCATGCTGCTATAGGTCTGATGATAACAAAGCTCTGGCTTACAGTTTTATCATTGCAAGTGCAAGTGAGCTTTCTGGTGTTTATATAATTTCTCTACTTAATGCCCTCAGCAGTCCCCCATTGCAGATGGATAAAATCCAACTTCTTTAGAGTGGATCCGGACCTTTCATGACTTGGCCTTCACACCATTTTAAAGCCTCATCTTTCACAAATATTCCCCACATATCCTATGTTTCAACACAACCAAAATTCTCATGGTCCTGGATTCCCAGACATATCATAGTGTCCCACATTTCTGTACATTAAGAAGTTTTATCTCTAAATATTGACTTGCTATTGTTATTATTCTAAAAACTAGTGTGTGCTATGGTTTCTTTTGAAGCATCCCTCAACTAAAGAATGAGATCCAAAGCATTCAGTTAGGAAGAATGTCAAAAGATACTAAATGTCATAAGCTCTTCTTCTCCCTCATTCCATTTCATCCCATTGTCGTATAGCTGTTGTTTTATTTGTTTTTTTAATGAAAACTAATATTCTATTTATAAGAAAGACAGGTTGTTGTGAGAGGAAATCAATATGAAGTCAGATTCAGTGGGAAAATGGGAAGTTTACAAGGTTGAACTGATTGGCATAATCTATTTCAGTGAATGCCGTCTCATATGATGATGATGGAATTCTGCAAGACTGATGGACCACCAGTATACATAAGTGAATGCCATAGTAGTGGGAGTTGTTAGATAGCTAAGCTAGGAGCTAAATTAGTATTGGGTTTTGAGGACACCCAGACAACTTCCCATCTCTAACCGAATTATATTCTTTGTACAACATATTTGAAGTGAGAAGAAATGTAGATCCTATAGTAAATATTCTTGGTAATTTTTCTAATAACAATAAACTACTTTCTATTAAAATAGTATCATTGCAGGACTCTCTGGTCAAGGACATCTCTAAATTCAATTTGCTGGAATCTATCTTTGGACAGGAAAAATCCCTAGAAAAAAAAATAGATGAGAGTTGATGATACTACACTGCAATGGGTGATCTTAAGGTAAGTCCTATAAACACAGATCCCAATAGCTACAGATATTCATCAAGCATCCAGTAACTTACATATTTCAGTATTCATTGGCAATAACCTGGTCTACGAAAAGAAAAGATATTTTCTAAATCTGTCAACCATGTGCCCTTAAAATCTCTTTAAAATAATTATATTAACATTTAACATTATTCACATTGAAATATTTAAACTGAAAAGTATTTTGATCAAAAAGAATATTAGGGGGGCTTCCCTGGTGGCGCAGTGGTTGGGAGTCTGCCTGCCAATGCAGGGGACGTGGGTTCGAGCCCTGGTCTGGGAGGATCCCACATGCCGTGGAGCAACTAGGCCCATGAGCCACAACTACTGAGCCTGCGCGTCTGGAGCCTGTGCTCTGCACCAAGAGAGGCCGCAATGGTGAGAGGCCCGCGCACCGCGATGTAGAGTGGTCCCCACTTGCCGCAACTGGAGAAAGCCCTTGCACAGAAATGGAGACCCAACACAGCCATAAATAAATAAAATAAATAAATAAATAAATAATTTAAAAAGAAAAAAAAAAAGAATATTAGGAAGAAAAATCACAGTATAGTAAATTAGGTAATCTCTTTGGATGGCTTAAGAGGGGATGATCTTGGCTACATTGACACTTATTTTTTTCCCATCCTTCTTAAAATGACCATCCGCTCCTGTTTAAAGTCTACAAGACAGATATAAGTTTTTTGAAGTTTATTCTGTATTAAATAATCTTATTTCCAGGTTAACTCAATATTCAAGACAAAAGGAAAGACAACTTCATCAACAAATGCTGAGCAAGTATCAGCACAGAGTAATTTTTAGCAAGTTTACAGAAGAAGGTAGAACTTAATAGTCTGTTCTAGAAGCAGATGGCCAAAATTTAAATCCTGCTCTGTGTATTACCAAGGGTGACCTTAAAAATTTTACCTAACTTCATTAAGCCTCCATTTGTCCATCTGTAAAATAAGGGGATCATAATAGTACCTGCCTAATAAGGTTGTTTTGATGATTAAGTAAAGATAATACACAGCACACAAAGGCTTGGAAGAGTGGCACATAATAATTACTTGTTAAATAACAGCTACTACTATGACCCAGAACAAAACTGGAGTCATTGTTTTATTTTTCAGAGAAACATAAATAAGCTTTGGAAGTGTGAAAGATCACAAATGAGATATATTATTTCTCAGAACCTGTGTTCAAACACATATTACCTGTGTTCAAACACATATTACCTGTGTTCAATCACCATTATGTTTTCCCTGCATTGTAACTACAGCCTTCTAACTGGCATTCCATTCTTAATCTCTCCAAACCATTCTACACAGATATCCATCCAGAGTGATTGTTTTATAACTTAAATCTGTTTAGATCTGATACTTTAGACCACTCCAACTTTCTCTCATTCCTGTCATTACCTCACATTCAATGTTTTCTGACAGGAACATATTCTGCTCCACTCCCATCACTCCCCCCAGCCAATACCCAACCCACACAGGTACACAAATACACCTAGAAAACCCTTACCCACTCTTTAGGCCAAACATAGACTTAACAATTTATCCAGAAATTCTTCTCTGATCCTCTCAAGTCTTGTCTATATGTACCTCATCTATGCTCTGTGACACCTTGGGCATCCTTGAATCAAGCTAGATCACTGTATCTAGAAAAAGTCCAAAGACAGAGGGCAACAAAATTGAGTATACTGTAAATAATCACTAAAATATTTTTTGAAATTGAAAGCTCATTGGAATATTTTTAAAGGAATATAAATATACCATTACTATGATGCTTAACATCCATGTTTTAAAGTGACCTACCCAGTGCTGTTATTATGGAGTATAAAAGATTAGCAAAATATGGACATGAAATAAGATTCATCACCATGCAGCTCCAACCCATGTTCCCAGCTCCTTTTCCCACACATCCCTCTTAATCGTTGTGATCTAACCGCTTTGAATACTGTGTGATACTCTTGAGTTTACCTTCCATATGCCAAAGCCTCTCAGCATTTACATAAGATGTTCCTTTTGCCCAGAATGCACTCTCCACATTTCTCTGCCTGGTAAAGACCCACTCATCTACAGAGCAGCTCAAATGTCACCTTCCTAGCCATATCTGAGAACAAATCTGGCTCTTTCTCCAACTGTGCATGTAGCCAGAAGAGTTATTCAGGCTCCTGTTAAAATGAGTCCATACTGGTGCTACCCAATACAGTAGCCACTGACCAATAGCTGCATGTGGCTACATAAATTTAAATTAATTAACATCAAATAAAATTCAGACTTCAATGGCTCAATCACATTTGCCACATTCCAAGTGTTCAATAATCACACATGCCTAGTGGCTAGCATATTGGGCAGTGCAGAAAATTTCCATCAAGTTCTATTAGAAAGTACTGATGTATACCTTATAACTAGTGCAGTGTCACCTATAGGCATTCAGTAAATAGTCTATGATTGAATGAATGTTGAATAAACTAGTATCTCTATTATAGTCTTTATATCTGTCAGAATTCTGGCAAGAAACAGACTTCAACTCAGTTGTTTTAAGTGAAGAGAGTTTAAACAAAGGTCCACTTCTGAGGGATGCACAGTTAAGGGAACAAGCAAGAAATATTGGGACACCCAGAGAATAGCAACAATGGAAGTCACTACCACCAAGAGAGCTGAAGTGGGAAGAAAGGAGTATTTTCAGTTTTTCAAATAAACCCAGGTTTGAAGGCTTCCTCCCTTCAGGGAAGGAAGAGGCAGTGTTGCCCAGAATCCAGTGAGAGTTGGAGCTGCGGAGGAGCAGTGGATGGAAGGAGTAACAGACATGAAAGCACACAGCCACTGTTAGAAGCTAGGTGTGAAAGCTGGGAGGAAGTGAGGGAGGAAACCGTCATGCCTCTGAGGGTCTTGCCCATGACGCCATTGGCTGAACTCAACTTGAAGGCAGCTGGTAAGAGAGCAATTCATTGGGGTCAGTCTCTCAGGGCACAGAGCAGGAAACATAAAGACAGAGAATGAATCTATGGGGTAGAGAAGTAAAGAATAACCACATTTTTCATTACATAGCTTAATTTATCTGTTAATATGTTTTTCTCACCCTCAAGACTGGGATCACGTTAACTTATGAACTGTGTCTGATTCACCTCCAGTGCATAGCACAATTCACGATGAATAGAGTATTCAATAATGTTTATTGACTAAATGAAGCAATCTTTATCTTTCCTTTATTAGGTAGATGTTTTCAGAAGTTAGGGTTAGTGTCTGTGTAGATGGCTTGTCTTCATATTATGGTACATACACAGCCTTCAAACCTGGATTTACTTGACAAAATGAAAGTACTCCTTTCATATGTTTTAACAATTGAAGCCATACTTTCAGGTTTTGATGCAATTGTCAATATATCCTCTGACAGGCTTAGCAAATATGCCGTTTTCATTTTCCTTGGCATGTATCTTATCCTGATGGCACAAGTTGCTGACAAGCCAGTCCCCAACAGAAAAGTGTGATCAAACACTCAGCAAAAGTACCACTTTCTTAAACAATAAGTCACCATCTGCTCTCAGATCTCCTGGCAAGATTTTTGAGAAAACGGATTGAAGCAAGACGAAGGAGCACCACACCAGAAAATGGCTTTAAAACAACATAACAGAGAACCTGGTAACAAATGAGGAAGGGGAGGAGTAATGTTTCATATCGACAGAAATGTGTTCCATGTCAGCTTTATTTTCTGTTTGCCAGGATGTCACATACGAAGTGAAACTCTGTGTAATTACATTCTGTCATTATACTTAAGTGGCTTTTCCATAATTTTAAAGGACTCAAGTTCTGCCTCCTATTGATTTTGATTTATGTGATACTCTAGCATAATTCCCATTCCTATTCATGATTTAGAGACTGATATTAGGGGTAGAAAATTGGGGTAGGATTTCCAATCTTCTGTTATATTATACCTCCTCCTAATAACAGTAATAACAACACAATAATCAGTAGCATTTATGAAGTGTTTTCTGTGTGCTAAGCTGGTAAACATGGTAAATGCTTTAACTGCATTAGCTCATTATAGAAATGAGGAAACTGAGGCTCAGAGGTGTTAAGAAACTTGCTCAAGGTGTCATAGTTAGTTGGCTAAACTAAAGTCCTTAACCATTATACAGTTAACTCTTAACCTCTTGTGTATGCTAACTTTAATTGGAATCTTTGGAATAGTTGGAAGAAATCTCTTCCATATTTCTAAAATGTATACTTTTGATATTATCAGTTAGTTCTCCAACATGAAATTTTGCAGAATTATAGAATCTAAAATGCTCTCTTTATAAAAATTAAAAAGCATGTCATCAAATATTTATATCTGTAGAAAGACTATGCTAGTATGCTTCAATAAAAGTGATAACCAGAGGCTTTCGTGGAGAATAACTATTGCAAACGAGTGGTCATCTCAATGTGTCAATACTTTTAAAATTAATTGTTCCTAGAAACTGGAATTGCTTTTTTCATAGATTAACTGGCTTTTTATTCAATGTAATATGGCATTCATAGAATATATACAGTCCTATTTGTTTAGTCTACATGTACTTGAAGAAAAAGAAGCTCTTTTAGAACAGGTCAACATGTCTTGATGAGATAGGTATGTAATATCTGAGAATATGTCAGTATATGGTCAGAGTCCCATAAATGGTCCAGCAACTAGAAGGAAAAAGAGATCCCTTAAGATCCAAAGTAGCTGGGTAAGGCTTCATAAAAGAGAGTCATCATAGCAACTGTTCATCCTTGGACACATTATTTAACATCTCTGAGCCTCAGTTTTCTGACCTACAATCACAATGGCCTACATCACGAAGTCATTAAGAGATTTAGACATGACAACTTAAGTCATAACTTAGCAAAGTCCCTGATATGCTAAGATGTGGAATTTGAGCTGTGTCTTAAAGACACAAAAAACTCCAAACTCCAGGTTGACCTCTACATACTCATTCAACTATTATTTTAGAGATTTTGGATGACAGAATTCTCCCCCAAAACTCTTCTTTCCTCCCTTCAAAACTCTTCATTAAAATTTGATTTAGACCTTCTCAACCTTTAGGGACAATTTGGATGCCTATGGAATAATATTTTGTTATACCTATGGAATGCGCCTATTTGGGGGGTGCCTATCAAATATGCTGTTTTTTTACACATTATTATTTTTTACACATTGGCCTTAATTTTATCATCTGTTTCCTGGTCTCTAAACCTAAAACCCCCTAAAGCTATTTCACTGATCCCACAGCATTGTTCCATGCCACTCATTCAGTCATTCATCAAACACTAAGCAGTGAACAAAATAAATCAAGTCCAAACTCTCATGGAACTTGGATTCTACTCAAGGAAGACAGACAATAAACAAATGAACATATTAAATATAGGATATCTCATGTGATAATTAACGTTAAGGAGAAATATAAATCATGGTAAGGGTATACAGTGTGGTCAAAGGCATTGTTTTGGAAAAAAATGGGAAGGAGGAAAGTTTCTTTGAACATTTACAAATCTAAACAAAGTGAGGGAGAGTCTTGAGGGGATCCAGGAAAAGAGGATTTCTGGCAGGGAGGGGGTCCAGGGAAACTGCTCTGTGCCAGGAGTATCCTGAGAGACATCTGGTGTGGATGGAGCAGGGTTGTGAGATGGGAAGGTGGCGGGAAGTGAGATCAGAGAGATCCAAAGGGCATTAAGTGAGACAGGAAGTGGGTTTTGGTGGAAGAGTTAAGGGGGTATGACTTGCACTTTAAAAGAATCACTGTAGCCTCTGTAAGAAGGCTAAGCTACAGTGGTATTGGGTGGAAGCAAGGAGACCAGTGAAGAGAGTGTTGCAATAGTCCAGGTAAGAGGCGCCGTGAGGTCGTCCTAGAGTACTGGTGGCAGGAGTAATGGTTTCTGGCCAAATTCAAAGTATCTTTTGAAGGAGGTCTCATAGGATTGCTGATACATCAGTTGGGGTATGAGAGAAAGAAGGAGTCAGGGGTGATTCCAGCATCTTTGGCCTGGCCAAAACTTACTCAGGAAGGAGGATATCCCTAAGATTATAAGCCCTTAAATTGCAATAAATTCCCAAGTCCCCTTCATCCATTTCTATCGTCCTTCTAGCCCAATACCTTAACTTTCCAAATTCTCACCATGAGAATGGGGAAAATAGAAGTGAAAGGAGGTCCAATCAAATAAGCCATAAATGGACCCTTTACTGCAAACTATGTCAAGCCTCAGTAATACTAATAGCTGAATTGCATGTATCAGATTGGAAAAGATAGGAATTCTCCACCTTTCTCACTAATAATGTTATGGAGGGCTCTGATTAGATGGTTGAAGTCTAAAGGCCTATTAGTTTAACAGGGTATTCTATTTAGTTTCCTGGGAATGAATGGAGCAGCCCTATCCCAAAAAGAATGTTCTGCAGAGTTTAGGGTAAGAGTGACAAATTTGAAGTTTTTTATCTGAGTTTCTGTTATTTTTTTTATCAGACTAGTCCATGTGCGTATTAAAGAATAACTCAATCCCCTAGAGTTACTCTGTATTATCTAAGAAAGTCCATATAGTATGGTATAAGTTAGACAGCCTGGATTCTGGAAAGAGAGTGCCTATGTTCACAACCCCATCTGCCACTTACTGCAGTGGGTCATTGGCTAAGCTCCTGATCTACCTAAACCTCACTTTCCTCATCAGTAAAATAAGAATAATAATAGTACCTCTAAGTAATTTCAAAGCACTTAGCCTAGGTTCTATCTTAATAAAAGTCTGCATATATGTTAGATATTACGAATTTTTAATTTAATTTCTAACTACTAGGGAGAAACACACCAAAAAAGGCAATAGTCATATTAACTAAATTGTTTCTCTCTTCTTTCGCACTTTCAGCCCACGTGAGCCTGCAGATGTGCCTAGGGGAAGCATTCCATAAACAAACAATTTGCATAAAATCATCTGTGCCTCTTCAAACTTGTGCAAATATTCAGTTTGGGCTCCATTCAAATTTCAAGCTCGAGTTCCTGCCAATTTTATGTTAGCAAAACAGGCTTGTTCATCTTAGAAGCCTCATAAAATGATCTGTCACTTAAGAGATTGCTCACGCTCACAGGGAGATACTGAAACGTCATCCCAAATCAAAGATATACAAATTGGGTCCATTTTGCATTTGGAAATCTGAGTAAGCAAGGCAATTTTACTTTTGTCTTATCTCAGTGGTTGGTGGTAGAAGTAGCCACAATACTTACCCAATCCCTGACCTGGCTCCTCAACATGGCAGACATTACAGCAGAATAAGAAACCCTCCACATAACTCAAGCTGCCTGGGATCCAGGCAACAACAGATGCTTTGCATTTCAGTTACTCCTGCATGCCGCCTCCTGAATTTATCATCTCTATTCATTTTCTGCCACACATTGAAATTCTGACTTGCACTGAAAGCCATCCTGATCTGCACAAGATTGCCTATTTTGTTGCCATTCACTGAAGTGATAATGATTCAATATACCTAACAGGCAAAAGCTCTCTCAGAGCATCTCACTGCTCAGCACTGTTGCCGCAGTCAATTCCACTCTTCTTGTTTCCAAAGAGAAAAGTGTTACGGTTATTAGTAGTTCAGTGTTCCACCGGGACCTGAGAAATTAATAATAATAATAATAATAATAATAATAAAGATGAATGGGAATCTGATTTTACCACAATCAGATTTTTTAATTTCATGGGTTAACCAAGAACATATGCCATCCCAGTGAAATTTACTTTGAAGATTTATTTTAGACTTTGATACTTTCTGTACCTTTTAAGTCTTTTGGAATTTTCTTAGCCTTTGTGATTAAAAGCATACAATTCTAAAAGACCCTGTGGTCAAGTTTGCAATGAAAAGAGCCATGAAAGAGAAATAATGGAAGAAAGACTTCTTTAAAAAGCAAAAGTGAGAAATCATGGCAGGTTAAAAATGATGAAACGTGTTTTCATCTATGGGATTTTAATCACTATATTTTTTTCGTATTCTTGGCTGCAAGCATATTCTAAAATGGGTTATTGCATATAGACTGAGGCCTTTAAAATATTAACTAGTAAAGTTAGAGTAGTTCCTATTGGCAGATTGCAACTTAATGAAAGTGAGACCACATCAGGGAAGTCTAGGGATTTTTATTGCATTGTGTAGTGGAAAGTGCACAGGACTAGGATCCAAACCCCACAGGCTCTACGACCTTGGGCAAGTCTCTCGATGTCCATTCAGTCAGACAAAAAGCACTAAGCACCTCCTTTGTACTAAACACTGGGCTTGAAGGGTTGAATGCAAGGATGACTAGGACATAGAAGCTGCAGTCACAATTCACTGAAGAAAACTGACATGCACGAATAATGTTTGTGTGATGTAAAAAACCCTGTGAGTGGACACCTTTGAGCCGTCCATAGTCTCCTTCCAAGAAGATTGCACTTCCCACCCCCTGTGAAATTACGCATGCTCATATGACTTCTTTAACCAAGTAAAAATGAACAGAAGTTACTTAAGCCATTTCTAATGAGGAGCTTGCTTGAAGAGCCAGTTCATGATTTCCCATGTTCCTTTCCCTCTGATGTGCAACCATGGAAGCACATGTCAGGGTAGAGTTTCCATCAGCCTCAGACCCTGAGTGACCGCCATGAACAAAGCCCTACCTGCTGATCCTCAAGACACTTAGCTATAAGGAGAAAGAAATCTCAGTTGTTTTAACCCTCTGAGATTGTGTCCTTGTTACCACAGTAAAACCTAGCCTACTCTGACTTGCATGTTGTATTAGCAACCTGGATCAGATACTGTGAAACAACAGAGAAGGATCAATTAAATCTGAGTAAGGCTAGAAGTCCTGCTAGACTAATTCTAGAAGCCTTCCAGAAGTAATGACCATTGGCCTAAGTCTTGTGTGGCTTTAGATGGGCAGAGAAGGCATATGGAATTTGAGAGAGAGGGAAGAGTGGGCTGAAACGTATAGAGTCAGGAGAGCACATGGTAGGCTGTGTGATGGGACTGGAGCTCAGTGCTGAGATTGTAAGGTGATAAGACAAAGAAGGGTAAGTTATAACTAGAACATTTTTGGAATTTTCATTTTGATATAATTTTAAATTATAGAAAATTTGCAAGAACAGTATAAACTACTTCCATATACACTTTATCAGATCCATTAACTGTTCCTATTTTCCTCTATTTTATCTCTCTCTTTTCCTCTAGATAGATACAGAGATGTAAATAAAGAGATGTATATGGTTATATTTGTATGCAAATTATTTATTCTGAACCTATTAAGAGTAAGTAGGAGATAATATGTTCCTTTACTAATCTATTTCATGGTATGTTTATAAAGAGTAAGGACATTCTCTTCCATAGCCATAATGCAATCATAAAAATCAGGAAATTTTATATTGATGTAATACCACTATCTAGTGCATGGGCCATATTCCAAGTCTTATAATTGTTCCAACAGTGACCTTTATAACTATTTTTCTGACGGTCCAAGATCAAAATTAGGGTCACACATTGCATTTAATTGCAATGTATTTTTGATCGAGAAGAGTTACTCAAGCTTCTCTGTGTTACTTGGCCTTGGCGTTTTTGAATATATATATATGTATATGTTTATATAGATAGAGATATTATTAATAATGTGGAATAATATTCAGCCATAAAAAAGAAGAAAATTCTGCCACTTGCAACAATGTAAATAGACTTTGAAGGCATTATGCTAAGTGAGATAAACCAGAGAGAAAAACACTGTATGATTTCACATACATGTGGAATCTGAATAAAAAAAAGAACTCATAGAAACAGAGAATAGATTGTTGATTGACAAAGGCAGGAGGTGAGGGGTAGGGAAATGGATGAAGATGGTCAAGAGGTTCAAACTTCCAGTTATAAGTAAGTGCTGGGGATGTAATATACAGCAGGGTTACTATGTTTACCAGTACAGTTATTTGAAAGTTGCTAATAGAGTAGAACTTAAAAGTTCTCATCACACACACACAAAAAACAACTTATAACTATATGTAGTGATGGATATTAACTGAACTTACTGTGGTAATTGTTTAGCCATATATATGTATACCAAGTCATTATGTATACCTTATGTATACCTTACATTAATACAATGTTTTATGTCAATTATATCTCAATAAAACTGGGAAGGGAGGAGTTCAATATCACCAATTCAGGGATATTGCATATTCCTTCCACTGCAGTTAGTTTATCTAATCCACTAGTATTTTAATAAAAATGTAACAAATCTTTCACACAATCAAAGATATGAATGATAACAGTTTCATTCCTTTGCCTCTTATTATCAGAAATATTTATTACTTGAACAGTGAGCAAAATGGTTTTCTTAAAGGTGAGGCTATTATTTATTTAGAATTGAGGTGAAGTTATAACACTGTGCAAGCAAACAAAAGCAATTTAGTCTAGTAAGACTGTTTCATATCATTTAGATTTCAATAAGCTGTTTTTATTAAATAATGGGAAAAAACACTGTGCATGAAAAAAGCATCAATAACCTGGTCCATTATTTTGGCTAAGGGACTCAGGAATGTAATTTTCCTTAAGATTAATGTTAACATCTGCCATTTATAATTGTTTCACATGGGCCTCTATAGTGTTTAATGATTTACATTTAAAAAATAAGTTATTTGGCTGGGGAGGTCAAGATGGCAGAGTAAGAGGACATGGAACTCATCTCTCCCCATGAACACATCTAAAATACAGCCACATGTGAAACAATTCTACAGAAAACTGATTGGAACCTGGCAGAAAGACTCCTGGACAACCAATGCTGTAAGAAAGAGCCACAGGTAACTGGGTAGGGAGGGAAGAAAAGTAGTCATGTCAGGACCTGTGCCCCTGGGAGGGGACTCAGAAGAAAAAGGAGCTTACACACACCAACCCTAAGGAGTGAGTGGGTCGAGGCACAGATTGGGTGTCCCAGTCTTGGGGTCCTATGTGGAGGAGAAGGCAAGCCCCCTTGGCTGGTTGGCGTGCCGCTGGGGAAGCCTGGACTCCACTCACGAGGAGCACACATGTGGGCTAGCCCTTGAGGCAGGGTGGAGAGGGGTCTGCCCTACCTGCTGCCAGGTTTCCCAGAAACACCTTGCCACAAGCCTGCCCCAAGTTGAGTGAACGCTTCAGCCCCATTCAATTCATGCCACAGTGCGGCAATGGACCTGGGGCATCCACGACTGGGGAAAACACTCGACCATGGGACACAAAGGTGACCCGGTCCCTGGGCAGAGCCTGGGTAGGGTGGTGGTGGTCATTGCTGGTGTTTACTCAAGCGGCACCTCAGAAACTGCCCAATCTCTGATGGTGGCCCCTTCACCACAGCTAACCTCCTAATACCTGCCAAGAGTCCCCATGGGATGCAGCAGCCCTGTGGATCAGTTCCACAAGAGAACAGGGGTGATGGAAGCCAGAGGGCAGTGATCAGCATTGAGAGACAAAGGAGACTTGCACCTGAGGCTGCCTCTGAGTGGGGCTGCAGACACCTACAGAGGCAGCGCATCAGACCTCTGTCTATGTACGAGCCCCACTTGCTTCAGCACTCCCCTCCTCTAGGGCAAAGGTCCCAGTGCAGGGAGAGAGAAAAATGCACACTTAACTGGAACAAAGCCAGCTAGAGCCCAACACTCAGGACTTCTGCTTCAGCAACTTGGGATCAGACCCCACCCCTGACAAGAGAGGAAGTTCCTACTCACACCCAGCACTGGCTCTAGCCCCTCCTTCTCCAGCTCAACCCCCTACCAATGTGATAGCTGCCAGCACACTCTGAGGAAAAACAGGACTGGCATCCACATCAAATCCAACTCTCCCATAGAAGGCACTAGTCACACACAGTCTGTACAAGGACACTCCCACACAAGAACACCACTTCAAGACCACAGTAGGTAACTGTTTCACCTAAATTCATACAGACAGACAGTATGAAGCAAAATGGAAATGTGGGGTAACTACTCTCAATTGAAAAAGCAAGAGAAAACCCCTGAAAAAATAATGAAACAAATAAAGAATTTACCAGATAAAGAATTCTAAACATTGGTAATATGAATGTTAGCTGAATTAGGGAAAAGAATTGATCTAAACAGTGAATATTTTTAATAAGGAACTAAAAAAATATTTTAAAAATACCCAATCAAGAATGAATAATTCAATAGCTAATTTTTTTTAAAAGATTAAAAGGAATGAACAGCACACTAAATGATAATGCACAACTGAGCTGGAAGAGAGAATAATGAAAATCACCCAATCAGAACAGCAGAAAGACAAATAAAAAAAAAAAGAAGCAATCTATTGAGATCTCTGGGATAACATTAAAGTGTTCCAACAATTGCATTATAGGGGTTCCAGAAGGAGAAGAGAAAAAGAAGTGTATCAAAAATGTATTTGAGGAAATCTTGGCTGAAACTTCCCAAACCTGAGGAAGGAAAGAGATTTTCAGGTACAGGAAGCACAGAGTGTCCCAAACAAGATGAACCCAAATAGACACACACCAAGACATGTCATATTTAAAGTGGCAAAGAGTAAAGATAGAATTGTAAAGGCAGCAAGGGAAAAACAAAGAGTCATATACAAGGAAATCCCCATAAGGCTATCAACTGATTTCTCTGCAGAAGGTTTGAAGGCCAGAAGGGCCATGATATAAAAGTAGTGAAAGTAGAAAAGTAGTGAAAGGGAAAAAAATCCCAACAGAAGATACTCTACCCAGCAGCATATAATTTAGGACAGGAGAGATAAAGAATTTCTCAACAAAAATAAACTCGAACTGGATAAAGACCTAAATGTAAGGCCAGACACTATCAAACTCGTAGAGGAAAACATAGGCAGAACACTCTATGACATAAATCACAGCAAGATCCTTCTTGACCCACCACCTAGAGAAATGGAAATAAAAACAAAAATAAACAAATGGGACCTAATGAAACTTAAAAGCTTTTGCACAGCAAAGGAAACCATAAACAAGAGGAAAAGACAACCCTCAGAATGGGAGAAAATATTTGCAAATGAAGCAACTGACAAAGGATTAATCTCCAAGATTTACAAGCAGCTCATGCAGCTCAATATCAAAAAAAAACAAACAACCCAATCCAAAAGTGGGCAGAAGACCTAAATAGACATTTCTCCAAAGAAGATACACAGATTGCCAACAAACACATGAAAGAATGCTCCACATCATTAATCATTAGGGAAATGCAAATCAAAACTATAATGAGATATCATCTCACACCAGTCAGATGGCCATCATCAAAAAATCTACAAACAATACATGCTGGAGAGGGTGTGGAGAAAAGGGAACCTTCTTGCACTATTAGTGGGAATGTAAATTGATACAGCCACTATGGAGAACAGTATGGAGGTTCCTTAAAAAACTAAAAATAAAACTACCATACAACCCAGCAATCCCACTATTGGGCATATACCCTGAGAAAACCATAATTCAAAAAGAGTCATGTACCACAATGTTCATTGCAGCTCTATTTACAATCGCCAGGACATGGAAGCAACCTAAGTGTCCATCAACAGATGAATGGATAAAGAAGATGTGGCACATATATACAATGGAATATTACTCAGTCATAAAAAGAAACGAAATTGAGTTATCTGTAGTGAGGTGGATGGACCTAGAGTCTGTCATACAAAGTGAAGTAAGTCAGAAAGAGAAAAACAAATACCGTATGCTAACACATATATATGGAACCTAAAAAAAAAATAATGGTCATGAAGAACCTAGGGGCAAGACGGGAATAAAGACACAGACCTACTAGAGAATGGACTTGAGGATAAGGGGAGAGGGAAGGGTAAGCTGGGACAAAGTGAGAGAGTGGCATGGACATATGTACACTACCAAACGTAAAATAGATAGCTAGTGGGAAGCAGCCGCATAGCACAGGGAGATCAGCTCTGTGCTTTGTGACCACCTAGAGGGGTGGGATAGGGAGGGTGGGAGGGAGGGAGATGCAAGAGGGAAGAGATATGGAGACATATGTTTATGTATAACTGATTCATTTTGTCATAAAGCAGAAACTAACACACCATTGTAAAGCAATTATACTCCAATAAAGATGTTTCAAAAAAAAGTCTCTGAATAAGTGAAAAAAAAAAAAAAAAAAAAGAATTTCTCAGACAAGGAAAAACTAAAAGAAATCAGTAATACTAAACCTACTCTAAAAGAAATGTTAAAGGGTCTTCTATAAATAAAAAAGTAAAAATCTATAGGAAAGGGAAAATCCCTCAAGGAAATGAAAATATATAGTAAGTACTCAGGATCAACCATCTAAATAAGCCAGTATGTAGATTAAAAGAAAAAATTGTAAAAGCAACTATAACTACATTAAAGGGATAAGCATGAAGATATAAAATAAGACATCAAAACACAAAATATGGGGGATGGGAGTAAAAAAGGTAGATCTTTTAGAATTTGTTTGAACTTAAAATAACTACCAGTTTAAACAAGTAGGTATAACTATAGGTCAACATATATAAACTGCATGGTAACCACAAATCAAAAACCTAAAACAAATGCACAAAAACTAAAAAGAAAGGAATACAAGCATACTACTAAAGTTAACCAAAGTTTCCTTCAAACCACAAAAGAAACAAAAAGAAGAAGAAATGAACAGAAAAGACCTACAAAAACAACCAAAAACATGCAATAAAATGACAATAAGTACATACTTATCAGTAATTACTTTAAATATCAATGTACTAAATGCTCTGATCAAAAGACATAAGATGGCTTATCAGATAAAAAGACAAGACCCTTCATATACTGCCTACAAGACACTCAATTCAGGGCTAAAGACACATACAGACTGAAAGTGAGGGGATGGAAAAAGATATTTCATGCAAATGAAAATGACAAGAAAGTGGGGGTAGTAATACTCATATCAGATGAAACAGACTTTAAGACAAAGGCTATAAGAAAAGACAAAGAAGAGCATTATATAAGGATGAGGGAACAATAGAAAAAGAGGATAATACACTTGTTAATGTATATGCACATAATAGAGGAGCACCTAAATATATAAAGCAAATAATATGAGATATAAAGGGAGAAATTGAGAGGAATACAATAATAGTAGTAGGCTTTAACACTCCACTGACATCAATGGAAATATTATCCAGACAGAAAATCAATAAGGCAACAACAGTCTTAAATGACACAATAGATCAATTGGACTTATAGTTACCTACAAAACATTCCATCTAAAAACAGCAGAATATATATTATTTTCAAGTACACTTGGAATGTTCTCCAGGATTGATCTCATACCAGGCCACAAAACAAGTCTCAACAAATTCAAGAGGATAGCAATATACCAAGCATTTTTTTCTGACCACAACCATGTGAAACTGGAAATCAATTACAGAGGGAAAAATGGGAAAAGAGCAAACACATGGAGACTAAAAAATATGCTACTAAAAAACCAGGGGGTCAATGACAAAGAGGAAACCATAAAATACCTTAAGACAAATGAAAATGGAAATACCACACTCCAAAATCTATGGGGTGCAACAAAAACAGTTCTAAGAGGGAAGTTCATAGCAATTCAAGTCTTCCTAAAGAAATGAGGAAAATGTCAAATAAACAACCTAACCTACCATCTAAATGAGTCAGAAAAATAAGAACAAGCAAAGCCCAAAGTCAACAGAAAAAAGGAAATAATAAAGATCAGGGAGGAAATAAATAAAATAGAGATTAAAAAAATAGAAAAGAATAAAGAAACGAAGAGCTGATATTTTGAAAAGATAAACAAATTGATAAACCTTTAGCCAGGCTAAGAAAAAAAAGAGAGAGGACCCAGATAAACAAAATAAGAAATTAAAGAGGAGAAATAACAACTGATACCACAGAGAAACAAACTCCTTAGAGAATACTATGAACAGTTCTATGCCAAAAAATTGGACAACCTAGAAGAAATGGACAAATTTCTAGAAACATACAACCTACCATGACTTAATCAGGAAGAAACAGACAAAATGAACAGATCAATCACTAGTAGTGAAATTGAACTTATCAATTAAAAAAACTCCCAGCAAACAAAAGTCCATGACTGGACAGCTTCACATGGGAATTCTATCAAACATATAAAAAGAACTAATAACTATCCTTCTCAAAATATTCTCAAAAATCGAAGAGGACAAAACACTCCCAAATTCATTGTACAAGGCCACCACTACTCTGAAACCAAAACCAAAAACACTACAGAAAAATAAAATTGCAGACCAGTACCTTTGATGAATATAGATGCAAAAATCCTCAACAAAATATTATCAAACAGAATCCAACAATATATAAAAAGGATCACGTACCTTGATCAAGTTCAATGTATTCCAGGAACACAAGGATGGTTCAACATTGGTAAATCAATCAACGTGGTACACCACCTTAACAAAAGAAAGGATAAAAATCACATGATAATTTCAATAGATGCAGAAAAAGCATGTGACAAAATTCAACATCCATTCATGACAAAAACTCTCATCAAAGTAGGTACAGAGGAAATATATCTCAACATAATTAAGGCCATTTATGACAAAACCCCAGCTAACATCATACACAATGGTGAAAAACTGAAAGCCTTTCTTCTAAATTCAGGAATAAGACAAGAATGCCCAGTTTCACCACTTCTGTTTAACATATTTTGAAAGTCTTAGCCACAGAAGTCAGATAAGAAAAAAAAAGACATTTAAATTGGAAAAGAAGAAGTAAAAGTGTCACTATTTTCAGATGACAAGATACTTTATATAGAAAACCCTAAAGGCTCCACCTAAAAGCTATTAGGATTAATAAATTCACCAAAGTGGCAGGAGACAAGATTAATATACAGAAATCGGTTGCTTTTCTATACTCTGATAACTGTCAGAAAAAGAAAGCAAGAAAACAATTTTGTTTAAAATCATATCAAAAATAATTTTAAAAACCTAGGAATAAACTTATCCAAGGAGGTGAGAGTCCTATACTCTAAAAACTATAAAACAATGATGCAGGAATTTGAAGATGATACAAAGAAATGGAAAGATACCCCATACTCTTGGCATATTGGATTGGAAGAAATAATATTGTTAAAATGGCCATACTACCTAAAGCAGTCTATAGTTTTAATGCAATCCTTATCAAAATATCCATGTTATTTTTTATAGAATTAGAACACATAATCCTTAAATTTATATTTAACCACAAAAGACCCCAAAATGCCAAAACAACCTTCAGAAAAAAGGAGGGAGCTAGAGGTATCACACTCCCAGGCTTCACACTATATTACAGCTAATTTAAAAAACATGGTACTTGTACAAAAAGAGACATAGACCAGTGGAGTGGAAAAGAGAGCCCAGAAATAAACCCACATACTTATGGTCAATTAACCTATTGCAAAGGAGGCAAGAACATACAATGAAGAAAAGAGAGACTCTACAATAAGTGGTGCGGGGGAAAACTGGACAGCTACATGTAAAAGAATTAGATTAGAACATTTCCTCACACTTAGCACAAAAATAAACTCAAAATGGATTAAAGACCTAAATGTAAGACCTGAAGCCATAAAACTCCTTGAAGAAAACATAGAACATTCTTTAACGTAAATTGTTGCAATATTTTTCTGTATCTGTCTCCTAAGGCAAACGAAATAAAGGCAAAAATAAACAAATGGGACCTAATAAAACTTAAAAGCTTTTGAACAGCAAAGGAAATTACCAACAAAATGAAAAGACAACCAACAGAATGGGAGAAAATATTTGCAAATGATATGACCAACAAGGGCCTAATATCCAAAATATAAAAAAAGCTTATACAACTCAACATTAAAAAAAAAAAAAAAACCAACCCAAACAAAAAATGGACAGAAGACCTAAATAGACATTTTTCCAAAGAAGACATGCAGATGGCTAACAGGCACATGAAAGAATGCTCTACATCGCTAATCATCAGAGAAATGCAAATCAAAACAACAATGAGATATCTCCTAATATCTGATAGAATATGGCTATGATCAAAACGAACAAATGTTGGCAAGGTTGTGGAAAAAAGGGAACCCTTGTACACTGTTAATGGGAATGTAAATCGGTAGAGCCACTATGAAATACAGTATGGAGTTTCCTCAGAAAACTAAAAATATAACCGCCATATGATCCAGCAATTCCACCCTTGGGTATATATCCAGAAAAAAAAAAAAAACACATAACACTAATTCGAAAAGATATGTCCACCCCAGTGCTCATAGCAACACTATTTACAATAGCCAAGACATTCAAGCAGCCTAAGTGTCCATCAACAGGCTAATCGATAAAGAAGAAGCGGTACATATATACAATGGAATATTACTCAGCCATAAAAAAATCATGAAATTTTGCCATTTGCTCCAACATGTATGGACCTAGAGAATATTATGCTTAGTGAAATAAGTCACACAAGAGAAAGACAAATACTATGTGATATCACTTATATGTGGAATCTAAATATAATACAAATGAATATATATGCAAAATGGAAACAGACTCACAGATACAGAAAACAAACAAGTGGTTACCAAAGGTGAGAGGAAAGGGTAGAAGGGCAAATTACAGTTGGGGGATCAAAAGATATGAACTATGTATAAAACAGATAAGCAATAAGGATATATTCTATAACACAGGAAATTATAGCCATTATCTTGTAATAACTTTTAACGGAGTACAATCTGTAAAAATACTGAATCACAATGCTGTGCATCTGAAACTAATATAATATTCTCAATCAACTATATTTGAATTTTTAAAAATGAAAATTAAAAAATAAGTCATTGTTTTCTAATCAGAAAAACAATACATGTTTTTGTTATACAATTTGGAAAATACAAAAACTATAAAGAAGAAAATGGAACTCACCTATTATCCTACCACCCTGAGAGAAGTTTTGGAAATATTTCGTGCATATGCATACGTATTTTGCAAAACTGAACATGATGCATAAGAGCCAAGAGCTCACAAGCCAGTAAGGCAACGGGTGAGGGGCAACGGTTAGGCATGCTGGGGATTGTGACCAACCAGAAAGCACAGGCCAGGTTTCAGGGAGCTGAGCCTCCTCATCTCCAGACCACTGATGCTTCCAGGTGGGTGTGACCTGAATGTGCCAAATCTCCAAGATTTTTAGGGAGGACCTGAAAGTAAGGTTGTTTTAAAGAGGTATATCCTGGTTTTTTAAATATTGGCAACTAGTTAAAACAATTAACACCATGCAAGCTAAACTAAACAAATCTACAGGCTAGATTCCACAAAAGAGAGATTTTTACCTCTTCTATTTACTCTTAATTTCCTACCTTTTTCACTTAACTTTACCAACTGAGCATTTCCCCTATATCCTTAAATAGTCTTTCTAAGTATAAACTTTCATTTGAATGGCAATTCAGAATTAAATCATAGGCATATGTCATTATTTATACTGCTGTATCCCTAATGTTTAGACAACATATTGTTTCCTTTTTGTTATCCTTACTAATGCTTTGATGAGCGTTTTTGTATATAAACCTTTAGAAATACAACTCTATCTGTATTTATTAACTCCTAGAAGTGGTATTATTAGCTCCTAACACAGTAACAATTTTAAGGTACATATAGTTAAATTGCTTTCAAAATTGTTATACCAATTTTCCCTCCCACTAGCAATATTTTAGAATACCATATCTATAGCAGCCTTACCGTTACTTTGTATTACTTTTCTGTTTTTAATTTCAGAAATTTAACAGGTGAAATAATGTTATAACAGCATTTTTACTTAAGAGTTTGGGAAGACTTTAAACTGGGAACATTTTTCTTTTTCATGGAATTACTTTACTTCATAATCCAATAATAATTCATGAGGAAAATAATTATCTAGACAAAACAGTGGTTCACTAATAATTGCAGGAGAACAGAGTAAAAGTCACCTTGCTTGTAGTTTAATGCTCATACACATTCCATTCCTTTCATTTATTCAACTTTGGGGACTGGTTAAGCCAAGAAACAGCTAAGGAAAACTACTGTGTTTGTGAAGCGTAAATGACAATGAATATTTCAAAGTGTAAATATCTCTTGCTTTGCAGGGTCAATACACTTCAGCAAAACTGGCTGTAAAGTGAATCGTGCTTCCCTACAGACTTTTGATATGAAATCAGCAATATGTCGTTTTAGCAAGAAAAAGATGACTAACTTCAATAATAAAAATAGCTTAATTATAAATAAAGGTTACCAAGTTGTGAGATGTTGCATGGATTCATTTATCTCTGGGTGCCTATAACGTGCCAGCATCATGCCAGGACTGAGGATGTAGCAGACAGACACTAAAACAAAATGTCATATCTTATCGCACTTTCCAAGCTTTGAGTTCGTGCCTCACTTGAGGGACTTACAGCCCATGCTAAGAGCTAAGTTTGGTATCACTTTGTCCCTAGTTCCCAGGATGAGTTGCTCTCCTCCTATGCTGTAATTGTTTATGAGATATAGTACAATTAAAAGACAAAGTTGGACTTTACAGGCAGATGTCACTATGCAGTACATGTCATATACTCCTTTCTTAGATGGAGATGTTGATATCATAATGCACTTTATCAGTTTTGTAAATTTCATGTTTGCTTAAAAGAATTTTCTTCAAATGAAGAATACTTTATCTTAGCTAAGAAGTTATTCCTAACATTCCCAAGTTCACAAAAGTACTTATCAAACAACTACGAATGCAAGACACTATAGATGCTGGGATCTTGTCTGTGGTGGTCAAGCATTTACAGGCACTGTCATTATGGAATTTGTATTTCACTAGGAGATCCAAAGCAAAAAATGAATAAACAAATGAATTAATTATATATTGTCATATTAAGTACTATAAAAGAATGAATCTACTATATGCAGGATGATCAGGAAAAGCATCCTTGAGAATATTAATTTTTATCTAGGAGACTCACATGTGAAGGTTGGAGGTAATCATGTTCCAAGCAAAGGAAGAAAGAGATCTGAGGCAGGAAAAAGGAGATCTATTTGAAAAATGAAAGAAGACTGGAGTTCCGCAGGAAAGGAGGAGAGAGACAGGAAATATATTAGGGAAGATGCCAGGGCCAGATCCTTTAGGGCCTTGTAAATCATAGTAAGGAATTTAGACTTATTCTAAAAAAAAAAAAAAAAAAAGGGAGAAACCATAATAAGAGAAACAACAACCAAAAGTCTACACGGCAGTTGGATGGTGTTTTGTGTGGGCTGTACTGGTTTTCCAGGCTATAATTTATAACAGAGATACAGGACAAACTAAACTTTACTACTTGTATTAGAATGAGTATTTTAAAGATAAAAGGGCCAACTGTACTCAAGACTGAAAGAAAATATATGTGATTGTACAAAAGAACCCAAAGAACATGTGAATAAGTAACATGTGACTGCAGAAGAAAGACTTCCATCTCTAACTTTTCTGGAGGTAGAGAAGTTCACCCTGCAGACATGGCTGGGAACCCAGAACATGAGCGCTGGAATAGTAAAAGTCTCATTGAAGGCAATATGCATAAAGGATATTCTGCTGTGAGCATGGAATTGAAAGGCACCCAACCAAACTAGGGTGGAGTGGCAGTGCAATCCTAGAAAAAAATGCATTTTGATGTGAACTCAGGTGTGGGTGACTATTTTCATAGTATTGTTTCAAGCCCCATGAAGGGTGTAATAAGCTTTATCTGATTTGTAATTTCTGGCATAAATATTTGGAAACAATCCATATAATTCCTGTAATCACAAATGACTGTATATGGCTTACTCAAACAAATATATACATGGTATTTTTCCTTATTAAAAAAAATGATTAATAGAAAACAATTCTTAAGTTATCATTAACTTTGTTTGGTCTTTTATTTCTTTCCATCTCCCATGTATCTCTAACGCTGTTGGTGTCAATTTTTATAAATTAATAAGTGTTCTTTAAAATCTACTACTACTCCTTCTTCCAAGGAACTCATTTAACATGTTGCTTTTTATGACAAAAGACATTAAACTTCTTTATCTCAAATGGTGATTGACAAGGTGCATTAGTGGAAAGCTATTGTCCAATCATAATAATGAACTCAATTAATATTGGGGCCGGTGCAAAGGACATGAGCTGCCTCAGAAAATGCGAGGGCTTATATTTACATCTACATTTGAAGATATCTTTTCATTAAATATTCCTCTTCCTAATCCTTCATCTACATTCTCTGTAGGACCAGGGATTTTATTATGTAGAGGAAATAATAGAGAAGCTTTAGGAAAAAAGCCTTTCATACATCCCCAAGAATAACCACCACACTACCTCAAAGAAGCAAAGACATGAGTCCCAGACTGGAGGGAAACTGCTGAACTTAATATCCTGTGTCATTTCCCATGGTATTATGTTTGCTTATGCCAAATGGATATGGCCATTTTTAGCTCAGATTTTCAATGGTTTATTTTTTCATCTCATCTGTGCAGATGCACAATTTCATCTGTTCACACCTGCATAAAAAACATGTTGGTTGTGTAGAAAACTGTTACAGCTTCTACCACATGGGACTGGAGTATTAAATGCCTAACAGACCAGTTGCTTCCAAAGAAAGCAAAAGATTCATCAGGATTTAGACTCCGTTTATGATTGCCTAGTACAAATGAAAACTCCTTTGTTCTGTTTGTGCTAACATTTCTTCTCTAATCCTTTCACCAGAACTTTTATCCCTTATGAGATGAACTGCTTTATTGGTAACTTCTACTAGGACAGATAAAATTCTGCTTCATGATTTAGCTAAATAATTTCTCAAGAGTGATTTATGGGGAAAAATATCCAAGATTAAGGAGTATCTTTCCTAGATCTTGATGAGAGATTTACAATACAACTAAAATCCATATTCAGCTCCAAAGTTAAGTTCACTTTAAAAAGTCAGCCTTTGATTTCTACCCTCAGCTATGAATACAAAACCAACAGCATATTTGGTTTCAGTTACCTGGAGGTTCACAAGAAGAGCCTATATCTGCCTCCATGAATTTAACATCTTCAACAACCACACTGAAGAAATTTGAGTGAAGTTTGTTTTTAAACCAGAAATGTACCCCTTCTATCACAAGTACCAGATAGTGGAGACGTATGTGTATTCATTCATGAACACAAATATGTATCAGGCTCACTGGACAATGGTGAATATAACAAGACTTGGTGCCTGCTTCTGTGAACCTTATAATGAGAAAGTTTGACAATTAGGAAATCACACAAATAAATACAAAATTGCAATTGTGATGAGCAAATCATAGGTAAGTTGCAGGGTAAACTGAGAATATAGAGCAGTGAGATCTAAACTAGCCTGTGGTTGGTAAGTGACTTCCAAGTGTAAGTGACATCTGAGCTGAGAAGTGAAACATACTTAAGAGTTAAATAGGAGGGGGCTTCCCTTGTGACACAGTGGTTAAGAATCCACCTGCCAATGCGGGGGACACGGGTTCGATCCCTGGTCTGGGAAGATCCCACATGCCGTGGAGCAACTGGGCCCGTGCACCACAACTACTGAGCCTGCGCTCTAGAGCCTGCAAGCCACAACTACTGAGCCCGCATGCCTAGAGCCCGTGCTCCGCAACAAGAGAAGCCACCACAGTGAGAAGCCTGAGCACCTCAACGAAGAGTAGCCCCTGCTCGCTGCAACTAGAGAAAGCATGCATGCAGCAACAAAGGCCCAACGCAGCCAAAGATAAATAAATAAAAAATAAAATAAAAAAAATAAAAAAAATAAAGAGTTAAATAGGAAAGGTAGGGATTGTTAGAGAATATTAGGGAACTTGTTTCTTATGGCAAGGGGCATGATTCTCTGCGAGACAGCAAGAAGACCAGAAAAGAATGAGTAAAGAGAATGTGGGAAAGCCACAAAATATGAGGTTGGAAGGGTAGACAGGCCCTTTATTTTCAAGGTCCTTCATGCTGTTTTAACAAGATTTATATATATATATATATATATGCCATATCCATGGGTTCCATATCAGTGATTCAACCAATCATGCACTGAAAATGTTTGGAAAAAAATTCCAAAAATTTCCCACATTCAAAACTTGAACTTTCTGTGTGCCAGCAACTATTTATACAGCATTTACATTGTATTTACAACAATCTACATAGCATTTACATTGGTATTATAAGTAATCTAGAGATGATTTAAAGTATACGGGAGAATGGGCATAGGTTATATGCAAATACTACAACTTTTTATATAAGGGACTTGAGCATTCACGGATTTTAGTTTCCAAGGGTGTCCTGGAACCAATCCCTGTGGATGCCGAGGGACAGCTGTATATCCTAAAGCAATATCAATAACTTTTATTAAATTTTATTACTGTGTTAGGTAATTACTCATATTTATTCATTTGATACAACAACCTTATAAAGGAGGTGCTATTGTTATCCCCATTTAGTTCATAAGGGAACAGTCTTGAAGCCAGGCAGTCAGTTTCCTGAGTCAACACTCTTTGTTAGCTCTACACTGAGTCTCTGCATTGCCTCTCCCAATTAGAAAAAGACTGAAGAGTGATAAGTATATGTGGCCTGCTCTGCTCAACCCCTCTGCTCTTGTTTCTCTACAATGGACCAAATCCATATAAGACCCCAACTTATTGTGGGGATTAAATGAGTTGAAATACACAAAGCGCTTAGTACAGTGTCTGGTACATAATGACTACCATAAGGTGCTATATAACATGTTACTTGTTAACATTGTTATTCTGTTGAAAACTGAAAAATATAAAGCTGCATGTGTGTGACATGGTTAGACATAAGTTTTTAAAAGATCACTATAGCTACAATGAGACAACTGACTTAGAGAGAAGGCATGCATGGAACAAGAAGACCACTTATGAAGATACTGTACTGTCCAGGAATGAGTGATGGTAGGTGGACTAGGAAGGAAGACCTGGAGATGGAGAGGAATGGTTGGACTGAAGAAATAGTCATCAGGTCTTATTGAGGATTGGCTACTGGGGAGGAAGACAGAGGTGTTGAGGATGGCTATCCAGGCTGGACATGGTGCTTGCATCCACTGAGGCTGATGATAGCAGATTAGTACAAGCTTGGGGAGAAAGATCTTAAGTTTGATTTTAATATGCTGAGTTTAAGGACTTTTGACACATCCAAGTAGAGATATATAAGTGTTTATTATTTCTATGCTATTTAATTCCAGTAAAAACAACTCAAAGCTACTTAATGTTAAAAATTGACTAGCCCATTTACCAGAAACTTCAGGAGATGTTTTACATGACTTATTTCAACAACAACCTGTAAGTATGTATTATTCCTCACATTTTACATACAAGTGTTCACTTTCCCTGGAGCCTCTCTACTTGGCTTCACGTCTTGATACATTCAAAAATGTGGTCACAAACCAGGTGAGTTTCTTGGATATTGCAATGAACACATGGAGCTCACAGTATAATAGAAAAGACAGACTTTAAACAGGTGGTTTCAAAAGTGATGAGTGCTGTGAAGGAGAAGTTTAGATTGCTATAGGAACACATAGTGGGGAGGCCTCGACTCATCAGGGAGATGGAAGATCAGGGAAGGCCTCCTTGAGAAAGTGACTCTTGAGCTGAAACCGGAAAGACAAATAGCATTTTACTATGTGAAAGTATAAGCGTGGGAGGAGAGAACAGGGTCAAAAATCAGAAATATTAGGTTGTGTGAATACTCAGATTCCATGGAGGATATGGCCATGCAAGGAACTGAAAGAATGTCAGTTTGACAAAAGCAGAACAATTTTTTAAAGAACGTCACAAATGAGGCTAAAGAGTAGGTAGGGACTGGATCATCTCAGGACTTACAGCTGCTTGAGGGACTTTGGACTTTTTCTTAAAGACAGTGGGGAGGGGGTAGGGTAAAGGATTTCAGACATTTTAAGTAATTCCTATACCTAGGGTTTATCATAGCTCTTTCCTGGCTCCCTGCTATTCTGAAATATGCTACTCACCTCTAATAGTCTTAATGGAATAGAAAAAAGTGGGAAATTACAATACCCTTGTGGCTATCTATCTGTCTATCTTTCTATCTCTCTCTCTCTCTATCTCTCTATCTATCTCTCTATCTATCTCTCTATCTATCTCTCTATCTCTCTATCTATCTATCTATCTATCTATCTATCTATCTATCTATCTATCTATCTATCTATCTATCATCTGCTTACCTAACTATCTATCCTCTGCATGTTGCCAGCTCTTTGCTTTTGGTTTTGTTTCTTTGATTTTTCTGCCAGAAGAGAGAAATTCCGATCTCTGTGTGGATTTTAGTCCTCATCAAACTGCCAATCACACTCCCCTCTGCCCTAATTTCTGTGGTTCCTTCTCTATTATATCACTGCTTGCAACAAAATCAGTGCTCCCTGGACATGTCCACTTTCAGTCAAAAGAGAAAAGTGCACACCTGTTTGCTTGGAAAATTGTCTCTTTACATTAGCAAATTTGAATCTAAACTGGCAAATACGGCTTTAAACATTTAGAAAAATATTGTATTTTAGTCAAATATCTGATGGAAGTTTACATCTAGCTAACACACACACACACACACACACACACACACACACACACACACACTATATATATATATATATGCCTCATTGTTATACATTGGCCATGCCTAGAATCTGCATAGTTTGTAGAAATGTAATCAGCCCAAAGCACACCATCCAGGCCATGACAGGAATTGAGCATGTATCAGCAAGAGCTGTGAAACAACATACAATCACGGTTCAGAAATGAGCATTTATGTTACTGAATGCTGCAAATGCACAGGCCTCAGATTTCTTTTCTCAGTCATGAAAAACCCTACTCAAGTATGCATGTTCAAGTAATAGCAATTGAAATATGTTTAAGTTCCAGTTATTTACATAATTATCCCCAAGAAAAATGGGCCCTATGAACTGAGAGCCTCTGCTTACATTTGCTCAAGTAGTAACACACTTCTGAATGCCTATATTCCTTTGAGAAGAAATAAGACTGTTGACCTTCATTTATGGCAAGCCAAGAAGGTGTGTCTTCTCCACACCTACTTTACCACCAGCCCCCACAAACCCAAAAAGAACAAAGGACAAACAGATGAAAACAGGGGTACGTGTTTAAAGGGTTTTGTGAATATCAGCATCAACATAGAAAATCCAAGTTCTATGAAATTTGATGGACCTAATTAATTTAGAAGAATGATTTGAATTTTTTCTCTTTAGCATGAAGACTTCATTCAAGAACTCAGCTTCTGAGGGGAGATTCAAGATGGCAGAAGAGTAAGAGGTGGAGATCACCTTCCTCCTCACAAATACATCAGAAATACATCTACGTGTTGAACAACTCCTGCAGAACACCTACTGAATGCTGGCAGAAGACTTCAGACCTCCCAAAAGTCAAGAAACTCCTCACGTACCTGGGTAGGGCAAAAGAAAAAAGAAAAAAACAGAGACAAAAGAATAGGGACGGGACCTGCACCAGTGGGAGGGAGCTGTGAAGGAGGAAAGGTTTCCACACACTAGGAAGCCCCTTTGCGGGCGGAGACTGCAGGTGGCGGAAGGGGGAAGCTTTGGAGCCGCGGAGGAGAGCGCAGCCACAGGGGTGCGGAGGGCAAAGCGGAGAGACTCCCGCACAGAGGATCGTTGCCGACCAGCACTCACCAGCCCGAGAAGCTTGTCTGCTCACCCGCCGGGGCGGGCGGGGCTGGGAGCTGAGGCTCCGGCTTCGGTCAGATCCCAGGGAGAGGACTGGGGTTGGCGGCGTGAACACAGCCTGAAAGGGTTAGCACACCACAGCTGGCTGGGAGGGAATCCGGGAAAAGGTCTGGAGCTGCCGAACAGGCAAGAGACTTGTTCTTGCCTCTTTGTTTCCTGGTGCGCAAGGAGAGGGGATTCAGAGCGCTGCCTAAACGAACTCCAGAGACGGGCGCGAGCCGCGGTTATCAGCGCGGACCCCAGAGACAGGCAAGAGACGCTAAGGCTGCTGCTTCAGCCACCAAGAAGCCTGTGTGCGAGCACAGGTCACTATCCACACCTCCCCTCCAGGGAGCCCATGCAGCCAGCCACGGCCAGGCTCCCGTGATCCAGGGACAACTTCCCCGGGAGAACGCATGGTGCGCCTCAGGCTGGTGCAACGTCACGCTGGCCTCTGCCGCTGCAGGCTCACCCCGCATCCGTACCCCTCCCTCCCCCCGGCCTGAGTGAGCCAGAGCCCCCGAAGCAGCTGCTCCTTTAACCCCGTCCTGTGTGAGCGAAGAACAGATGCCCTCTGGCGACCTACACGCAGATGCGGGGCCAAATCCAAAGCTGAACCCCGGGAGCTGTGCGAACAAAGAAGAGTAAGGGAAATTTCTCCCAGCAGGTTCAGGAGCAGCGGATTAAATCTCCACAATCAACTTGATGTACCTGCATCTGTGGAATACCTGAATAGACAACGAATCATCCCAAATTGAGGCGGTGGACTTTGGGAACAACGATATATATATATTTTTTTCCCTTTTTTTTTTTAGCATACTTTTTAGCACTTGTTATCATTGCTGGATTTGTTTTTTTGGTTTGGCTGCTCTCTTCTTTCTCTCTTTTTCTTTTAATACTTTTTAAATTTTTTTTAAATTTTAGTAATTATTTCTTATTTTAATAACTTTTTATTAATTTTATTTTTTTTTCTTCCTTGCTTCCTTCCTTTCTTTCTTTCATTCTTTCTTCCTTTCTCCCTCCCTCCCTCCTTCCCTCTCTCTCTCTCTTTCTCTCTTTCTCTCTTTCTTTCCTTCTTTCCTTCTTTCCTTCTTTCTTTCTCCCTTTTATTCTTAGCTGTGTGGATGACAGGGTCTTTGTGCTCCAGCCGGGAATTAGGCCTGTGCCTCTGAGGTGGGAGAGCTGAGTACAGGACATTGGTCCACCAGAGTCTTCCCGGCTCCATGTAATATCAAACAGCAAAAATCTCCCAGAGATCTCCATCTCAATGTCAAGACCCAGCTCCACTACAACGACCAGCAAGCTACAGTGCTGGACACCCTATGCCAAACAACTAGCAAGACAGGAACACAAACCCACTCATTAGCAGAGAGGCTGCCTAAAATCATAATAAGGTCACAGACACCCCAACACACACCACTGGATGTGGACTTGCCCACCAGAAAGACAAGATCCAGCCTCATCCACCAGAACACAGGCACTAGTCCCCTTCACCAGGAAGCCTACACAACCCACTGAACCAACCTTAGCCACTGGGGGCAGACACCAGAAACAACAGGAACTACGAACCTGCAGCCTGCAAAAAGGAGACCCCAAACACAGTAAGTTAAGCAAAATGAGAAGACAGAGAAACACACAGCAGATGAAGGAGCAAAGTAAAAACCCACCAGATCTAACAAATGAAGAGGAAATAGGCAGTCTACCTGAAAAAGAATTCAGAATAATGATAGTAAAGATGATCCAAAATCTTGGAAATAGAATGGAGAAAATAAAAGAAACTTTTAACAAGGACTTAGAAGAACTAAAGAGTAAACAAACAATGATGAACAAAACAATAGATGAAATTAAAAATTCTCTAGAAGGAATCAATAGCAGAATAACTGTGGCAGAAAACAGATAAGTGACCTGGAAGATAAAATAGTGGAAATAACTACTGCAGAGCAGAATAAAGAAAAAAGAATGAAAAGAATTGAGGACAGTCTCAGAGACCTCTGGGACAACATTAAACACACCAACATTCGAATTATAGGGGTCCCAGAAGAAGAAGAGAAAAAGAAAGGGACTGAGAAATTATTTGAAGAGATTATAGTTGAAAATTTCCCTAATACAGGAAAGGAAATAGTTAAACAAGTCCAGGAAGTGCAGAGAGTCCCACACAGGATAAATCCAAGGAGAAACACGCCAAGACACATATTAATCAAACTATCAAATATCAAATACAAAGAAAAAATATTAAAAGCAGCAAGGGAAAAGCAGCAAATAACATACAAGGGAATCCCATAAGGTTAGCAGCTGATCTTTCAGCAGAAACTCTGCAAACCAGAAGGGAGTGACAGGACATATTTAAAGTGATGAAAGGGAAAAACCTACAACCAAGATGACTATACCCAGCAAGGATCTCATTCACATTTGACGGAGAAATTACAAACTTTACAGACAAGCAAAAGTGAAGAGAATCCTGCACCACCAAACCAGCTTTACAACAAATGTTAAAGGAACCTCTCTAGGCAGGAAACACAAGAGAAGGAAAAGACATACAATAACAAACCCCAAACAATTAAGAAAATGGTAATAGTAACATACATATCGATAATTACCTTAGAAGTAAATGGATTAAATGCTCCAACCAAAAGACATAGACTGGCTGAATGGATACAAAAACAAGACCTGTATATATACTGTCAACAAGAGACCCACTTCAGACCTAGGGACACATACAGACTGAAAGTGAGGGGATGGAAAAAGATATTCCATGTAAATGGGAATCAAAAGAAAGCTGGAGTAGCAATTCTCATATCAGACAAAATAGACTTTAAAACAAAGACTATTATAAGAGACAAAGAAGGACACTACATAATGATTAAGGAATCAATCAAGGAAGAAGATATAACAATTGTAAATATTTATGCACCCAACATAGGAGCACCTCAGTACATAAGGCAAATGTTAACAGCCATAAAAGGGGAAATCGACAGTAACACAATCATACAAAGGGACTTTAAGACCCCACTTTCACCAATAGACAGATCATCCAAAATGAAAATAAATAAGGAAACACAAGCTTTAAATGATACATTAAACAAAAAGGAGTTAATTGATATTTATAGGACATTTGTTTGAACAACAACAAAATACACATTCTTCTCAAGTGCTCATGGAACATTCTCCAGGAGGATCATATCTTGGCTCACAAATCAAGGCTTGGTAAATTTAAGAAAACTGAAATCGTATCAAGTATCTTTTCCGACCACAACGCTATGAGACTAGATATCAATTACAGGAAAAAAATCTGTAAAAAATACAAACACATGGAGGATAAACAATACACTATTTAATAATCAAGAGATCACTGAAGAAATCAAAAAGGGAATCCAAAAATACCCAGAAACAAATGACAATGAAAACACGATGACCCAAAACCTATGGGATGCAGCAAAAGCAGTTCTAAGAGGGAAGTTTATCGCAATACAATCCTACCTTAAGAAACAAGAAACATTTCAAATAAACAACCTAAGCTTACACCTAAAGCAATTAGAGAAAGAAAAACAAAAAAACCCCAAAGTTAGCAGGAGGAAAGAAATCATAAAGATCAGATCAGAAATAAATGAAAAAGAAATGAAGGAAACAATAGCAAAGATCAACAAAACTAAAAGCTGGTGCTTTGAGAAGATAAATAAAATTGATAAACCATTAGCCAGACTACATCAAGAAAGAAAGGGAGAAGACTCAAATCAATAGAATTAGAAACAAAAAAGGAGTAGTAACTACTGACACTGCAGAAATACAAAGGATCATGAGAGATTACTACAAGCAACTCTATGCCAATAAAATGGACAACCTGGAAGAAATGGACAAATTAATAGAAAAGCACAGCCTTCCAAGACTGAACCAGGAAGAAATAGAAAATATGAACATACCGATCACAAGCACTAAAAATGAGACTGTGATTAAAAATCTACCAGCAAACAAAAGCCCAGGACCAGATGGCTTCACAGGGAAATTCTATCAAAAATTTAGAGAAGAACTAACACCTATCCTTCTCAAACTCTTCCAAAAGATAGCAGAGGGAGGAACACCTCCAAACTCATTCTACAAGGCCACCATCACCCTGATACCAAAACCAGACAAAGAAAGAAAACTACAGGCCAATATCACTGATGAACATAGATGCAAAAATTCTCAACAGGATACTAGCAAATAGAATCCAACAACACATTAAAAGTATTCATACACTAAAATCAAATGGGGTTTATCCCAGGAATGCAAGGAATCTTCAATATATGCAAATCAATCAATGTGATACACCATATTAACAATTTGAAGAATAAAAACCAGACGTTCATCTCAATAGATGCAGCAAAAGCATTCAACCAAATTCAACACCCATTTATGATAAAAAAAACCCTCCAGAAAGTAGGCATAGAGGGAACTTACCTCAACATAATAAAGGCCATATATGACAAACCCACAGCCAACATCATCCTCAATGGTGAAAAACTGAAACCTTTTCCACTAAGATCAGGAAGAAGACAAGGTTGCCCACTCTCACCACTATTATTCAACATTGTTTTGGAAGTTTTAGCCACAGCAATCAGAGAAGAAAAAGAAATAAAAGGAATCCAAATTGGAAAAGAAGAAGTAAAGCTGTCACTGTTTGCAGATGACATGATACTATACATAGAGAATCCTAAAGATGCTACCAGAAAACTACTAGAGCTAATCAATGAAATTGGTAAAGTAGCAGGATACAAAACTAATGCACAGAAACTTCTTGCATTCCTATACACTAATGATGAAAAATCTGAAAGAAAAATTAAGGAAACACTCCCATTTACCATTGCAACAAAAAGAATAATATACCTAGGAATAAACCTACCTAAGGAGACAAAAGACCTGTATACAGAAAACTATAAGACACTGATGAAAGAAATTAAAGATGATACAAATAGATGGAGAGAGATACCATGTTCTTGGATTGGAAGAATCAACATTGTGAAAATGACTATACTACTCAAAGCAATCTACAGATTCAATTCAATCCCTATGAAACTACCACTGGCATTTTTCACAGAACTAGAATAAAAAATTTCACAATTTGTATGGAAACACAAAAGACCCCGAATAGCCAAAGCAATCTTGAGAAAGAAAAACTGAATGGAAGGAATCAAGCTCCCAGACTTCAGACTATACTACAAAGCTACAGTAATCAAGACAGTATGGTACTGGCACAAAAACAGAAATATAGATCAATGGAACAGGATAGAAAGCCCAGAGATAAACCCACGCACATATGGTCACCTTATATTTGATAAAGGAGGCAAGAATATACAATGGAGAAAAGGCAGCCTCTTCAATAAGTGGTGCTAGGCAAACTGTACAGCTACATGTAAAAGAATGAAATTAGAACACTCCCTAACACCATACACAAAAATAAACTCAAAATGGATTAAAGACCTAAATGTAAGGCCAGATATTATAAAACTCTTAGAGGAAAACATAGGCAGAGCACTCTGACATAAATCACAGAAAGATTCTTTTTGACCCACCTCCTAGACAAATGGAAATAAATACAAAAATGAAAAAATGGGACCTAATGAAACTTAAAAGCTTTTGCACAGCAAAGGAAACCATAAACAAGAGGAAAAGACAACCCTCAGATGGGATGTTGACAGGATGTTAATGCAAAAGTCTGCCCTGCTCTAATGGACCTTAGACTCATAGTCACATATAAATTCGTATCTAAGGAGCAGACCTAGGCATCAAAATCTAGCATTCTATTATCAGCCATGGCTGAAAGATAAGCTTGGCTACAGTCTAGACCAAAGAGCTGGGCATGTATCTGAACAGCCAAGAGTAAGTCTTGAAATTGTTTTAAACCCCCTTCTTAGTCAATGATTCTTCCTCAGAAACCTCAGCCATTTTAGGGATGGCCAAGTGGTATGGGAACCGAAAGCTTCCATCTTCCACCAGAATAGTTGAACCTAGACAGCTCCTAGAGTGACATGCCCAGTACAGCAACTTCAAAGCTTATTATCTGGCTGGTAAAACTGTATGCTATATATACACTACCAAACGTAAAATAGATAGCTAGTGGGAAGCAGCTGCATAGCACAGGGAGATCAGCTCGGTGCTTTGTGACCACCTCGAGGGGTGGGATAGGGAGGGTGGGGGGAGGGAGACACAAGAGGGAAGAGATATGGGGACATATGTATATGTATATCTGATTCACTTTGTTATAAAGCAATAAGTAACACACCATTGTAAAGCAATTATACTCCAATAAAGATGTTAAAAAAAAACTGTATGCTACTTAAGACACTGGGAGAATGAACCATCAAGACTCATAGATAATCCTGAAAGTGAACCAACTCTGTCCAGTGTTTAGCATATAATAGAGGCTCAATAAAACTTATTTAGTAATTAAACTTCCAAGTTTTAATGGGAAGTCAGTCCAAAACCATATTTCCTGCACCATCAATTACCAGCCTTAACTTCCTTGGCCTAATCATAAGATATGCCACTGTTTCAGAACAGATTTGTTACCAGCTTTGCAGAACAAGTAGCTTTAGCACTTTTGTCTCAGGATAGACAAAAGACTAAGTTGTATCAAGGGACATATCGTCAGGATGCTCATGATGTTATTTTGTACTGGGCTGGCCCATCCACCTTCTTCTGAGCCAGCCAGTATAATCTCTTGGGTTGACACCCACATGCCACTCCACAGAGCAATGAATACTCCCTGAACCCATGGGTACTCGCCTGTCAACAAATCATGATGCTCAAAGCTGGATGAGATCCACTCTGCTCCTTGATCCTCTCTATGGGATATCTACCATAGTCATTCAGCTCCTTATTGGAAGCCCTTTATTGGAGAACAACCTCCTCCTTCCGAGCCAAAACTGGCCACCCTTTGGGGATAGCTGCAATGAGTTTAAACCCTCACTTGCATGACAACCTCTCAAATGCTTGAAGACAGTTATGATTCCTCTGAATCCTTTCTTCTCTAGGATAAATCCTGTTATCAGTTTGTTGAAATCAAGGGCAGAACAGACTTAGTTTACAGATCAGAACAAAAGTAAATAGCTTTAAAATCATGTCCCATGACAGCAAAGAATGACAGAGGATAAGGAAATCAGAATAGAAAATACAAGTTTTAAATCTCTCTATTAATCTTCGTACACCATCTGGAGAGATCCATAGATGTTCTGCTTGCTGGGTCATGTCACAGGACAACACCTGACCAGGCCCAGGTAAGCAGAAACAGAAAATGAACTTGGAAGCAGACATCTTCTCTCAGGTGGGACAATCCCTGGGTCAGGAGACATCAGGAAGGTCCAACACAGGGTATTTGGATAGGTGGGTAGGTGGAACACTGTGTCCGAGCAGGAATAGGGAGCAAAGCATGCCAGGCTGCATGGGGAAATCTAACAGCTTGTGACTCCTAGTCTCTGAACCAAAGTTTTGAAGCAAGACTTACATTCTTGGGAGGAGACTAGAAGGAAACCAAGGCAGAACTCCACCCTAGAGGGGCAAAGCAACTGGACAGGATCTCAGGACTAAGACATAAGGAAAAATCCAGAGATCAAGTAATTTAAACTGAAGTAAAATGTGGGATCAGAATCCAGGGTGCAAGGTAGATGCCTAATGACCAGCTGGGTTAGCCTCAAGAGCAATTTGAATCTCAGTCCCAGAAGACCAGAATAGAAATGGGTAAACATCTCCTTCCTTGGGTAAGAAATTGGGGAAAGAGGGTTTGAAGTTGATAGATGTCTTTGGCAATAAGCAGAGAAGACATGTGAAGTTTGTGACCAGAGCCTGATAAGTGGGAGAAAAAAAGAGAAAATGATGTGTCTTTTCTTATATTTACCTGTTTATGATTTTTAAAGGAAAGTAATATATCATGTTTCTAGTTAGGAGCAGACTTCCACAGGGTTGAGCTAATTTAGTGCTTCCTAAAGCAAGCTATGCATCAAATCGCCTAGGGAGTTTGTTAAAAATAAAGGTGTGCAGGAACCAAACCAGATCTACAATTCAGAATCCCAAGGGGCCTAGGAATCTGCATTTGTAATGAGATCTCCTGGTGATGCTTACACACGGCTAGCGTGGGGAGCTGTTCTCTAACATACCAGAAAAAGCTACATAAAACTTGTAAGGAATAGAAATGTTCCAAAAATTGGAAACATCACCCTCATGTGATCTATATGTCTGCCATACCACGGGGTCTGAAATAGTTAAAATCTATCCATGTCTTATTCTACCTATCTCTGTCTCTATCACACACACTTGTCCTTTAAAGTAAATTTTCCACTTAATCTTTTCTGCACCGATCTGTTAAATATTTGAACTCAGTTGTTCAAGTGATTATTTGCATCTGGTATTTAAGATCCGCAACTGAATAAATACCATGCTGCTAATCAAACAAATTCATCGTGAAAAGGTAAAAACGTGCTCTATATTAATTTCAGTAACTATTTCAGGCACTCAGCAACAAATAAATACCCAGTATAAGTTAATCACCTAATACAAAGTCCCTAAAAGTTCACAATCAAATAAATCGGAACCCCAGCAATGATAGATTCTTGTAATTATCTTTATCAAGTTAACGTCTGTGTATAATTACCCACAATATAAGATTATGTGAAAACAGTGAGCTCTGGGACTGATTCCCAAGACAACAAGCGCTTTATCTTGTAAATTAATAAAACCAATTTGCACTTTACAGACTTTTTCATCCACCGGTCTCATTGCAAAGATGAATTAATTTAACTGTAGCGTAACTTCCTGGAAAAAAAGCATCACCCTCAAGATCAAAAAAATGCATTTAAATTATTGTCATGATGAAAATCCATTTTTTTGTACAGTTTCCTCAAAAATATGTCTTTCAACTATAACACTAGTGCTCCACTACATTAAAGAAGTGGAGGAAAAAAGTGTTTGGAGAAAAATTTACTTCCTAATTTTAAATTGATCTGTTTGGAAGTAGGACTATAAGCCAAGCCTCTTCACTTCAAGACCAAGCTTCCGTCCACATCACCCAGCTAGTGAGAATGATGTCAGGGATATTTCAGAGAACAGAGAAGCCACATCGACAGCATATGACTAAGAACTCATTATCTCTACTCACCTACTCCCCACCCACAGTGTCCCTTCCGAGGCCCACAGGGAGGTCCCTACTCAAAAGCAGCCTCTTCTCCTAAATCTTTCTTGACTGCTAAGGATTAGGTCTCAATCTCAATATTTGACTTATTCCTTTCTCTTAAGACCATGAAGGTTGATTAACATAATAATATTATATATCAAACACATAGGCACAAAAATATATATGTTGTTTAACCTAAAGAATTCTTGTTAGAGCAAGAATACCATGCCTATCTCCTAAAACATAAGGAAGGCCTCACCTGTTGTTCATAAGACCAGCTGCATCCAATATATCAGAGTTAATGGCAATAACAAAACCAAAGCTGAGACCAACACAGCACAGGCTTTATTCAGTGGCCAAAGAATGGAGAAGTGGGAACTAAGTTCACAGATCAACTTCTCAGCCACCTGGAGAGAGTGGTTTAATTCTAAAGAGTAAAGACAAAGGGAGGAGGAGTGAGGCTAATGATGGGGATGAAGAGGCCTTCCGGGGAAGGGGCAGGGCTTTTTCAAAGGGAGTGGGGTACCACCTCCTTTTTACCCGTTTTTGGTCCTTCATGTCCAGTCATGGCCACCGGAAGGTGTCACTTAGTATGCTGATATAATAAATTCAACACATGATGAGAAAAAGCAAAAAAATTGGAGCCAGTGGCTCCATTTCCAAGATGGTGCACTCACATGGCTATAGGTTAGAGGCCTCAGTTCCTCATTACATGGACCTCTCCACAGCTGAATGTCTTTGTACATGGCGACTGGCTTCTCCCAGAGAGAGGGCAAGGAGGAAGCCACAATACTATATATATATATGTATATATATATATATATATATATATATATCTATATATATCACTAACGTCAAACATCACACACCCTCCCTTACCCCCACATTCTGTTAGAAGCAGGTCACTAAATACAACCCGCACTTAAGAGGAGGGGAATTAGCATCTACCTTTTGAAGGGAAGAGTATCAATCTGTAGACACATGTTAAGTTCAAGCTACCACAGGCTTCTTTCTGAGACTTTGCCATATTCTGCAATGCCTGCATATCATGTCAGGTTAGCTCCCAAAGATGATCCATTCTTTAAATGGAATAAGTGCTGATCCCATGCATGCCATTACCACTGGTCTATGCTGGAGGAGAGAGTCAGATTACGAGGGACAATGCAAGGCATTATAGTTTAAACGTTTGAAATTGGCACTGGCAATATCAGGACAGTGTGTGAATATAAAGAAATGGCTTAAACAGTTTTATCTCTCGTGGACAGTTTGGCCACTCACTAGAGTTCCATCTGAAGAGCTCCAAAAGGATACAATAGCATTGGACTGTTATTCTTCTTGTCCCCCACACTTTATTTGAGCATGTTCAATTTTACAGCCTTCTCCTCACTGCTAAGCTGAGATCAATATATTGACATCTTGGTGGGAGAAGCAGAACAAGAGACAGCTAGTCCCTAGAGGGAAAACCAAAGAGAGGTGACTTTCTGGTTTCCATGGGTCAGGATGGTTGAGGTCAAATCTGGCTAAAAATTCTCTCTGTGGGGTGCTGCAGGAGACACGTGGACTCTCAAATGAATATTCCTGTCTGCCTCTGTTACGTACTCTGCTTGGACCATCTGGGATGCTGAGTGCAATGAATAATATAGAGAGCCCTCTCTCTCTTTCTCTCTCTCTCTCTCTTTCACAAACACACATGAACGCACGCACACACATACATACACCATCCTAACTAATAGATCTGACCTTTTAGAACCTGCATTGGAACTTTTAGAACCCTAGTGTCCTGCTTAGAAGTATAAGGGATCCAAAAGACATTCTCAGTTATGCTGAGTCTCACCCTTGTGAAATGCCCAGCATCCCCAGGGGAGTGGAAGTAGTTTTTCACAAGTATAATAATAACAATAAAGTCCACATCACGTTTCAGAAACTGTACTAGGTGCTTGAAATACATTATTTATTCCTCACAACAACTCTGAGATGAATACTATTATTATTCATAATAATGGAGATGAATAATATTATCCCCATTTGACAGATGAGAAACTGAGTCTTAGAGAGGTTCAGTGACTCACCTGAGGTTAGTCAGCTAATAAGTGGTGAAGCAAGTGTTCAAACCCAGGAAATCTGAAGCCAGATTTCATGTTGACTCCTAGTACTCAATCCAGCCAGAATGAGCACCCAAAATAATTACTTAGTGGAGGAGGGAACAGATGAAGAAGGAAAAGAAGAGTAGTAGAGGGCCTATTATTAACAGCTTTTATCTCTTACTACCAATTACAAAGTACGGTCTCTCATTATTTGGACATGTGTTTTTGTCTGTCAATTAGACTGGCAATCTGGTGAATAGAGTCTGTCTCTTGGGGACGTCTATTTCCTCCTGAGTACACAGGAAATGCTGGATAAATAACCTCAATACCAGAAAAACAAATGACATGATTCTCAGAATTCTCAGGAAATTATACCATCTCATCATGTTGTTTAGTAACTTACTCTTCATTCCTCAATTTCTTAAATTGTCTAATAATAGAATATACCTCTTAAAGTTTCATGAAGGTAATTGAGATAATATTTACAGAAGAGAGTTTAGCAAAACCCATCAGAGTAGGCACTCAATGTAATTTAGTATTACTAATATTATAATATTCAGGTTTCCATTGGTTTAAAATGAACTGTCTATCTGTATGTATATATGTATGTTTATATATATATATATAATACTATATATATTATACTATACTATATATAATACTAATATTGCTTTTAAAATAATCTTAAGTACTTAATATCTTGCAAGCACTTTAGAAGGTGACTTATAGGTATTACTAATTTTAACAATGAAGCTCAGAGAAGTCAACTTAATTTATCCTTGATCAGATGGCTAAAACGTACAAGAGCTAAAGTAAAAATCTGAGTCTTTGTGATTTCAAAGTCAATGGCACTTCTCCTGAAATGAAGGACAGGATCTGAGCCAGGTTCCCACTCCTCTGGCCCCTCTGAAGATGTGAAGAGTTATTACTGATAGGAATGCTCCCTGTCTTTCAGTCCACAAGGCATGCTCCTATTTCCTACCCCGGGACACAACATTTCTTTTGAAGGAGAAACGCCACCTTTTCAGTGAGGCTACAATATTACCACTCTGGCATGTGAAAGAAGACAGACTTGGAGAAGGCAGTAGCTACAATCCTGTTGGACACTGGAATTCCTTGTTGATGGGGAATCGAACCTAGAAAACAGTCATCTATTCCTGTTGACCTCCAGCTCACAAGATAGAATTGGTCTTGCTTCCTAAAAAAGATACCCCTGGACCAGCATGTCTTAGCACACACTAGTCCATTCATGGAGAGGAGGTAGTCCATTTAGATCCAGGTTACCTGTTCCCTCACATGACACTCAGCATCTCTGTTTGTAGCAAAGGGCATCTAATATCACCACTACTGTGTAATCACTAAGAAAACGAATTTTATTAAGTAAAAGATAAAAAGGCCAGTTTCTTACAAGCTGGGCTAAGCATTATGTATAATCAACTTCTCCCTGCCTTTTAAAAATCAGATTAATGAAGCAAGAGTGCTTTTAAAATATAATCAGTCTTGGGATTTGAGTGGGTGTGGAGGGTAACATTTACCAAACGCGTTGCTTGCAGCGTCTTTGCATTTATGCTTATGTTACTCTTCTGCAAAGTGAGTGGTTAATAGCCTGTCCTATTTGAGTGGTGATTATATTTACATTGACTATGCTTAATGCATTGATGGGAGGTTATGAGCAAGAAAATATGAGTGATCAACAATCTTTAATCATATGGCCTTTTGAAAGCTGCTTATAGATACTGAGCTTCACTCTGCTTCATTGTCCTGTCTCTTCTTATTCTCATAATTCAGTCAGAAAAAAAATGCCAATTAATAACAATATTGATTCCAGCTAACAATTACTGAGCGCTTACTAAAGCCCAAACACTCAAAATCCTACTTACTTCTCACAGCCACCAAATGAGGAAGGTATTATTACTTTCCCCATTTTACAGTTGAGAAAACTGAGATCTACCGATTTTAAGTCAACTTGCCCAACAACTTTTTACCTTTAATCAAAGGTGGAGTGAGGACTTAGCATCAGGTATACGTGCCATTAGTCTCTGGTCTTGACTGCTATACAGTCTCCTGACAAAGGAAGCAAAAGCCAAAGGTGGTGAAAATGTTGCATCCTGACACATGTCTCCTTTGATCAGAGTACTTCCCAACAAGGTGCTCCAACTCTCGTTACCATTTTCTTCATGCTCTAGTCCAATCTAAGGCCTTTCTTTGGCCTCCAGTATGAGAACAAACAGCTGCAGTAAGAATTCATTCATTCCATCCATTCCATAAACACTTGCTCAGGACCTAGTCTATACCCAAACATGTGTCAAGCGCTCGAGAAATGTTAACCTCAAGAAATTTAGAGTTTACACGATTTTAGTGCACAAGATGCACACAGAAGCACATGGTTGGTCACCCAGCTCAGAATGATCCAAGGGACGTGTCATCAGAGCTGAGACTTGAGGCTGAAGAGAATTTATCAAGGCAAAGTGTATTTGTGTGAGCTGTGGCCTCAGTAACTGTCCTGTTTCCTCCCCTCCAGAATTTTGTTGTTGTTGTTCCTCTTTATGGGCTTACCAAAATCAAAAGCAGCAATCCCAACCATCAGTCAGCCAAATAAGAGGAAATATAGTATATTGCATGAAGAGAAAACCTAACAGGACAAGAATGTTATGATGCAGGAGGTAAAGATACAGTCACAGCTTCTAGTGACCTTGGTAGACTATTAGCATCTCACGGAGCAGTCCCCTTCCTTGTCATTGCTGCATAAATATGTACGTAAAGGTATATAAATACAAATGTAACTGCCAGCCCTCTTGATCTTTTTACCTCTGCCATAAGAATGGCATGTCCCAAATCAGGTCTGCTACTTTACCCTGGTTCCTACCATGCAGAAATAAAGAAATGTAGAGCAAGGCCACAGCAGCTGACCTATAGTTAAAAACATGCAGTGTAAGTGAGAAATAAATTGTAAATCCCTAAGGGAATGGGGTTGTTTGTTACTGCAGCAAACCTGAATAACATACCTTCTAAGAGAGTGTTTTGGATGTCATTGCTAGCCATACAGGAAAAAAGCAAATACCAAAGCAAAACAAAAGAAATAAACACCTTTGAATGGGGTGGCTGATTTTGCCTGGGGCTGTTTCGTCCCACCAGTCATTTCCTCTGATTTTGTAATGGTTGCCTGGAGGGCTGTAAGAACATTTCTGGAGGCATCTATCTACAACCTCAACAGGGTAAATTGACATAGTTGGTTGGTAATGCCTGCCATGAGCATGGAATTGAGAGGTGGTGATGCAGATGATGTGTTTGCTCATCTAGGGCCTCAACTTCTCCCACCCTTCCTGCCCTTCAAAGAAAGGAATGTTGTGTTTTCCTCATTGTCCATTGTCTTCCTCTGTATCCTTCTAAATATTCCTTCCCCCTCACTGGAATCTCACAATTCTGGTGGCAGTACCTGGGAGAGTGGTGGTGAATGAGGCTGGCTTCTTTGCAGAGTACAGGGTCAGTGTAAATACTCATCTTTTTTCCCTGGATGACCTGCCCGTGGGTCATCCTGTGTACACAGAAGGATGATCATCCTTCTCTGATCACTCCTTACTGTACTTCTGAAAGAAGTGGTCAGTTTTACTGACTCTGTAACTGGTCTTACACAAAACACATGTAACTCTTGCCAGAGCTGAATGGGGTATCTTCACAAAACCCCATTCTTGCCAATTCTACTAGCTCATTCAGGGTTAGGCTGGGACATAAAACAGTGAACCAGAGACATATTTCATGTAGTAATCAGGCATCAGCACTAAGCCTATGCCATATTTCTTCTCACAGAACCACCCTCCAAGAAACCATTCTTACACTGTTAGAGCGCCATCTAGAGGCCACTCTAACAAATACCGTTTCCCAAGCCTCTCAATTAACCTGCTATAAAGGGAGAAACACCACAAATTAAATGAGGAGTAGGAGGAGAGAAGTAATTTTTACTGTGCATCTCTATGTGACAGGATGCTATTGTTGGAGACTGAATGCTTTATCTCACTCAAACATATAAAGTAGTTATTATTATCCCCATTTTACAGATGAGAAAACTGGACTTAGAGTGTGTTCTTTGCTCAACCAAGAAGCAGAGCCAGCATTCAAAACCTTGTCTTGCTGATATCCATGCGGATACTCCTTCTACTATTCAGCACTTCCAACTCTTTATTTGGCTCAGTGCTCTTAGATTTCAGGATGTTTTGTCAACCCTCAACAGAATATGTCAATGAAGAAGATGTGTCTGTACAGAACCAAATACACTTATTTACTTCCCCTATCTTGACTATTCCATGTCTTTTCTCTCTATGACAGATATGTGCTAAATAAAAATTTGTTCAATGAATAAATGACTAAATAAATAAAATGATTTTCCTTGCCTCCTTTCAAACTCTTTTCAAAACTGCATTCCCAGAATAGCTGAACCCACATCTGGCCACTCTGTACATTCTCATCATGTGAAAGGTCTTCCTTGCCACCCTCCTCCACCCTCCAAGTAAATGCCATACTACACAGTCCATGCGTTTCTAAGGATAAAGTGATTCAGAGTTAAAATTAATTAGGATACTCCTAATGTGAAAGAAACCCTATGCCAAACCATTTTTCTACAGTAAAGAGTCATTGAATCATCCGAATAACCACTTTCTTATTCATCTGTTTTGTTGAGCTTGCTTTCCTGATACTGGTTTATATTAACTAAGGTGTGGATATACATCTAAACATTAATGTTTATTTTTCAGTGACGCCCAATTAAGCCTTGTAAGTATTTTTTCTCGGACTGTATGCATCGTTTCAGTAAGAGTGTGAGCTCTACGAGGGCAAGTACTAATTTAAAAAAATATTTTGTAACCCTATAATTCCCACTGCAGTGTCTTCAGCTATATTATTAAATGTTTATGACTGACAAAGAATTTCTGTCCCTCTCTAACTAGCCCTTTGAAAGAAATACAAATGAGCAATTAAATGTTAAAACGGAGCAAAAGAATGAGGAGTAGATTTTCCCAGAGGGTAATTACTGAGTGCCTACCATATTCCAGCAACCACACTGGGTGATGGGGGAACATAGTCTCTGGCTTACAGTCTGTACACAGTCTCATGGGATAAACAGACAATTACAGTGCAGTGTTCTGGGTGGGCAGAGGCCCAAAGATACCCTACACTTTGAGGGAAGGCAAAAATGACCGACTGCTGAGGTCTCTAATTACTGAGCTTTCTCCTGAAGTGATGGTAAATGCTATAATGCAATTATAATAAATATTATAATGCAATTACAATAAATGTGCGTTGAATTAAATCAAATTGCTGCCTTGCTCTCCAGAAGCTCAAATACGAAATATGAGCCATGAAAATTAGAAATGTGTGTTTTTTTTTTAAATTCAGAGCTTCTAAGTATGTTACCTCTGGAGATGTTTCAGAAGATTTTAACCCATAATAGTCCTTAAGAAATTTTATAAGATTCTATCCTAACCAAATGGCCCTTTGATCTGCTAAATAGATCCTTCTAGAAGTTTCTTTAGATTTTTCACAGGCATTGGAGGTAAAAGAATCCAAGGAACTGACAAACCTAGAATCTAATTTTTCTGACACTGGGTGATTTAGAGTTGATAATGACAACGGAATGTGATTGAAAGCATCCACAATTTGTACAAAATCGTGTCACATAGAACTGTGGACCCCAGCACCTATAAACGCTATTCTCTCAGAATTAGGGGCATCTTAAACTTTTTTTCTACCCTGCTCAACAAGCTCTTTGAGAGCACAGCCTGTGTCTTTCTTATTACCATACACTGGGTCCTGCCAAAGTGGATGGCACAGAGTAAGCATTTACATGTAATGAGATGGATGAAAATATTATAACTGAATGCATGTAAACAAATATAATTGACTGTCCCTTGGAATGGCTTGAAGTTTTTGTGGAATTTATAAATGTACATCTCTCCATCACCCTCCTTGTTGAGCAAATTTGTCTTCTTTTCAATTTAAACTCTCTGCCTTATTGCTTACAAGTAAAATATCATTTTATAGACATATTAGAAAATAAGAATAAGCAACTTTTTAAAAATAAAATAATTCTACCACCTAGAGTTAATCAATATTAACATTTCGTTTCATGTCTTTTTCAAGATTTTTCTATGCAAATATACACTTTCAAAAATAAAGATATTTTCTTGATGTATATATTATTTTGTAACTTATATGCATATAAATAATAAGTAAGCATATTTCGTATCATAAGTATGCATGTATATTCTCATCTTTAGTGGTTATAGATCCAACATCTATATCTCAAAATTTATTTAACCTATACTTGATATCAGACAGCTAGGTTTTTCCAAATTTTTGTTATTTTAAACAACATTGTGACAAAGGTCTTTATACTTAAACTTCTTGCATTCATTCGAGAGTTTCCTTAGAAAACTAATAGAATTGCTGGGCCAAAGGGAAAGACAATTTTAAAGCCTCCTGATGCTTAGGCCTAAATTTCTCTCTGGACCCACCTTATATAGACACTGTACCAATCCTGGGTACTATCATTGTTCAAGCCTGTATGATAAAGAAATTTTTAATATTCATTTATTTTCTATATTTAGTAAACAGGAACATGATTGTGTAAACCCTGTCTATGAATATAAGCAGAATGTATAATAGTTAAGAAGTGAGTTCTCAAGCCAGATTACTTGATCCCATATCCTGATTCAGCCATCTACTAGTTCTATGCCTCAACCAATTTACATACTTCTTTGTGCTTGTTTCCTCATCTGGAAAATGGGACCATTAAAAGTATCTCTCTTAGGGTTGTTCTGAAGATTAATTGTATTGATCCATAAAATGGATTCAGAAGAGTACCTTACACATGTCGATTTTCAATAAATGCTGCACATTCTCTTCTTTTTCCTGGGAAAACTACTAAATTAATTTTTCAGCACCCCCTTGCAGTTATGTATGTCTATGAGACTAGAATGTGAGATGAATTGATGTGTGTCATTTACTGGCCTGACTCATTAATACCTTTAAGACATGATCCTCATCCATTACCCTGTCATCCAGCTAAAGAGAGACAATCTCGAGGACCTAGAGCAGGTGGAACCATAGGATGGAAGGAGCCTGGATCTATGAATGAATGAATGAATGGAACAAGAGCCCCACCTCCACCAACCACACTGAACTATCAGTACATCAGTGAGAAATAAATGTGTACTGTGTTACATTTGAAATGTTTAGTTGCTTCTCTTATAGCAGTTAGCCTTTCTGGACTAGTGGAGTTGCCTGTTATTATTCTCTTATCACATACTATCTGTTTTAAAGAAGAAAGAATTTTGATCTCAAAATATGAAGAGTGGATAGATGAAAGGAGTTCAGAACTGAAAATTTGCTGCAGATAATTGACAACTTGATAATATATGATTCCAAGGGTCATTCGTCTATCTGAAATGTTTTTATTTTTTACCTCATTTCTTTCTTATAGTTCTCATTTTGGCTCCAGGCTAAAGAGGTTAATCTCAATACAGCTAAATGGATTTATTCAACTTAAAAGCACAGATTCCTCATGTCCCCTCTTAGCTTTACCAGTGAACATTGTTTTCTTACATTTATTGAAACACTTAGACCATAAATATCAAAGTACTAGCTGAGAAAATCCAGGAGGAAACATTCTTCAGGAAAAAGAGAAATATTCAAAAGAAAGGCTATTGCATTAAAAAAAAAAAACAAAATCCAACAGCAACAAGAGAAAGTTCCCTATAATGGTTATGAAATGTCTAAAGCAAAGTTGCACCAAACAGGAATATATTTCCCAAGTTTTCCTCTTGAGAACCATAGACATGAAAGAAAAATGCTCAATTTAGGGCACTGTTCCTTTTGCAAAAATAGAAAAAAGGAAAGGAAAGGAAGGAAAGGAAAAAGGATACCAAGAATGATACCGAATAAATATATATATATATATATGTATATATATACATATATATATGCCATTTTATGAGCATTGAGACACAAATTTATTCAAATATAAACCATATAATCTTTTTCCAAGGTTAGAGCTTCCAGCTGAGACTAACTGAGGTATTTTTCAGAGTATTTTGATACTCGAGGGACCATAAGATATTAAATAACACTATCAAATGTATATTTCTAAATATAGAATTAAACAGCTATCCCCTTATTTGCATCATGCTCTGTAATGTGTTTTGTATAAAGGAAGGCATCATCAGCCCCACCCCCCAGATAGGACACTGAAATTCAGAAAAGTCAAGGGGTTTGTCCAAGGTTATCTGGACAGTGTTATAAACCACAAGTAATCATCCACTGAGTGGCGTGCATGCTTAAATTTTCACATATGAATTTTCTGGAAATGGTTAAAGTGACAGCTATGATCAAGTTAATCAATGAAACAGTTATAGATGTGCCTATGAGAGGAAAATGTGAGCAATAGGATGGATTTGAATTAGCCCAGCTTAAATCATAGAAAAGAACAATTGAATCATTTAATAAGCAGTAGGTTAAACCCTATTCTAATAATTCCAGTGAAAATACCTGAAATATGAAAGATTTACCAAGCCCCACTCTAATAGTATACTGGTTTCAGGAAAGAGTAAGTAAAACAAAATTTTAGGCTAATAAAGTGATTCAGCAAGTGCTTTGGATCTTTTTGTGGTGTAATTTAACCTCCACATCTGTTCCTGAGAAACAGCTATATAACAAATATTTACATATTTAAATCCTATTTCCTATTTATTTTCATTATTCCATCTGAAACATAATTCTTTAGAAAAAGAAGAACAGCTAAGAGACCTTTTTATAAAATCACACAAATACAACAGTTGTAAATAATTATGCATTTAAAAGAAAATTACACTTTCTTGAAAATGTAATAAGAATATTCCAAACAAAACGTAAAGTAGGAATTCAGGGTAAGAACTGAAAGGCATTTCAACCTGTTTTGCTGTTATTATGAAATGTTTATGCTAAATTGAACAAATCCAACAAAACAACGAAAAAAAAAATGACTTTCAGTTCTAAATCAGTTTGGCAAATATGCATGAATACCTCTTTATTAGTAAGCACAGCAGCAGAAAACAGAATTCATCCCAGATGACTCAAATAAAGAGACTTTAATAAAATGACTACTTACAGAGGTGTGAGCAGGGTTAAGGAGATTAAAAAAAGGAATGGGGATGCTACATAAATCTTTCTTTCCCAAATCAGAAAAAAAAAAAAGTGAGCACAAGTACCCAGATAATAAAGTCTACCAGAGTTGTTTAGATTGACACCGAAATTTTGCTTTGATGTTTTGGCAGCTAAGCTTAAAGAAGGATAATGATTGGTTACATCATCTCCTTCCATATTATCATCATCAACACCATCATCATCCTCAAAGAAGTATTTACTACTTATTGGGTGTCAAGAACCTGACATGGTGCTGAATAACTGTTGGAACAATCAGTCTGGACTTAATATGGGGAAATGAAGGGAGAGGAAAGAGAATCCAGCAGCTCAGAAGCAAGTGAAATCACTAAGAGGCAATAGAAATAGAGAAGAATGAATGACTATGTAGACCGAAGCAGTGATAGATGGCTAGAAAAGGGGAAAGGAACTATGGGGCCAAGAAACACAGTGGAAAGAGGATCCATTAGATGAATGATTGCAGTTGTAGGGTTGTAAGAGAGAAACAAAGGAGACAAACTACATCTGAGGTTCTAATTCCACGTGCCCAGAGGAATAATGAGGCTACTAACAGCTAAGGGAAGAGAGGAGAGTTGAGTGCAGGTTAGAAATGAAAGTGAGGAAACAGTGAGGTGTTTCTGGTCTTACCTGAACAGGGATTTAGACATGGATTCCAGTCCTAGCTGAGCTCCTCACTGGTTATGGAAGAGCAGGCGAGTCTCTGAGTCTTTGTTTCCTCACCTGAAAAACCATGTTAATTTTAGTGCCTTCCTCGTAGAGATTTTTTTGGTTGTTTTGTTTTAATCAAAATCCTTTTTCCCAATAGTTGTAGGTTTACAAAAAAACTGAGCAGAAAGTACAGTTCAATATACCACCTCACTGCCCCCCAATTTGCCTTATTAACTTCTTGTATTCTGTGGTACAAGATGTATTTGTTACAAATCTATTGTATTTGTTACAATAGATGAGCCAATGTTGATACATGATTACTAACTGAAGTCCATAGTTTATACTAGGGGTCACTCTTTGTTATCTATTCTATGAATTTGGGCAAATGAATGACATGCCCCCACCATGACAGTATCTTTCAGAATTGTTTCACTCCCTAAAAATCTGTACTACACCTCTTCATCCCCTGCCCCCAACCCCCGGCAACCACTGATCTACTGTCTCCATAGTTTTACCTTTTCAGACTGTCACATAGTTGGAGTCATACAGTATGTAGCATTTTTAGATTGCTTTCTTTCATTTAAAGTATGCATTTAAGGTTTACAGCGTCATTTTAAAGTCTTGCAGAGAGGAAACACTAAACAAATACTAACTGTTGTTACTCCTATCATTAGCATTGTTATTATTTCATAAATGCTTCATTTTCCTAGGGTTTTGAAAAGTAGATCATGCATTTCCCTAGAGTCGTGTAGGTCCTGTTTGCCGGTTCCCCCTGTTATATCTACTTTCTTTTACTCCCAACTTTTTGGTAACATTTCTTTCACCTCTAATTTGTTTACTCACTCCTCTTATCCCCTATAAACTGACAGTTTTATGAGAAAAGGGACCATTTCTGCCTTGTCCACTACTCTATTCCCAGCATTTAGCACAGCGCCTGGCAGGTGGCAGGTGCTCCCTAAACATTTGCAAAGTGAGTGAGAGGTTGGCATGGTGACCTGAATTGAGACCAGGAGTTGCAGTAACACAGCTTTGGGCAATGAACTGAAGGAAAGGCTGTGATGAGACCACATTCCCCATGACTAGAAAAATGGTGGAGGACTTGATCCAGCCCTACAGCTCCCACACACAGGGACTTAAGTAGCTGCTAAAGGGAGTCTTCATTTAAATTATTCCCGAATCTCAACTTGTAGTATTTTAAGTTTCTATATAGCAAGACATGTGTCAAATGGCTTTAGATAATATACTGAATGTTATTCAAATATATAAAATTTAATATCTAATTATAACTTTTTGAGTCCAACTCAAATCAGCTGTAACTTTACCCTAATTTTTCTTTGGATGCAAAACAAATTCGCCTACCCACAGTGCTACCTGAAATAAAATCAACACTAGTTTATCAGTGTTCCTTAGGACTTACTCCAGATATGTGAGAAGAGAATTGTTTAAAAAACAATTGATGTCTCTCCTCTGGCTCATTTCCAAAGTATTCAAAGCATGTCTTTTCATCCCTGCACGTTTTTCTTTTTGTCCCATTTTTATTTTAAACTAATGATAATGATACCTCATTGATGTCGCTCTGGCAGAATGGTTAAGTGGAAAGTTTCCTCTAAACCAAAATGTTCCCTAACCCACTGGGGAATTCTGAAAGCTAGATACTAATACCTAGTGTAATTAAGAAATAATGAGCTTTCCACCATGATTTATTTCCACAGATTTAGATTCAATGCTGAGAAGCTACAGTTTAAATTGTTGCCGTGCCCAATAGTAAAAACTCCTATAAATCCTCTGAGGTCAATTTTTAAAAAACATGCATTTCAGCAAAATGAAAGTTAAGTGAAGGTGTTGTTCTTATTTGTTACCCTCACTTCCACCCAAATTAAAGGAACCACACAAGCAGCCAGATGGAGAGAGAAAGGGTGTGAGGAGAAGAGAGGAGAGAGGAAAGGGAGAGAAAGGAGAGAGAGAGAGAAATTAATATGAAAAAGCATTACCCTGGGCTTGCTCTGAGGTCTTGGGGGTAGTTTCTCTGCTAGCCCGGCTACTGTGAAGTCTGAAGCCGTTCCATTTCCATTCCTTAGGGTGCCTGTTCAGTTAACTAACGGAACAGTAAGAAAAAGAATGAATGCAAGGTCTGAGGCCTTGAGTAAGATACTTCTCAGCTGCCCTGAAGGATTAAAGGCGATAGCACTGGGCAAGAAAAACCTCACTGTTTGCTCAGAAGAAACTGGAATTTAGCAGATTCAGCTCTTAAATGTAATAGTTAACAGCACCGGGTGTGGAATGAGACCACTTACCAGCTGTGTCAACTTGAGCGGTACCTTTAATCTCTCTGAGCCTCATTTGCTTCAACTGGTGTCAAGACGGGAATAAAGACACAGACCTACTAGAGAATGGACTTGAGGATATGGGGAGGGGGAAGGGTAAGATGTGACAAAGTGAGAGAGTGGCATGGACATATATACACTGCCAAACGTAAGACAGATAGCTAGTGGGAAGCAGCCGCATAGCACAGGGAGATCAGCTCGGTGCTTTGAGACCACCTAGAGGGGTGGGATAGGGAGGGTGGGAGGGAGGGAGATGCAAGAGGGAAGAGATATGGGAACATATGTATATGTATAACTGATTCACTTTGTTGTAAAGCCGAAACTAACACACCGTTGTAAAGCAATTATACTCTAATAAAGATGTTAAAAAAAAATGTGGCTGATGATTTCTCCTTTTGTGGGGCTGCATATATCAATGTAAAAAGCGCAGTGGTGCATTTCCATTTTATAAAATTATGCTGGCCTCAGCTAATCTTCAAAGAAGCCTCTGGAAACAGAAGGGAGGTCGGAGAACCACCCCTTGGCTTAATTTGGGACACAGGGCAAATCATCTGCAGTTATGGGAACCTTGAACTGGGGATGGAGTATTTTACTTGAAATGTACAAAATTGGGCTGAAGCAATTAGATTAGAAAATTGTAAACCTGGCGAGAGGATTAATAAAATTCTGTTTTATCCTAATTAATGTCAAATGTATTTTTCAATCACCCCATAATGAGAAAATCAGAGAATACTGAAAAGAAAAAAAAGTTAGATCTTTCTCACTAACCCTCACCCCCGACAAAAGTGAAATAGAGTATGTGGCTTTTGACAGTCCGTAGAAGTTTCGGGTTTGGAGGAAAGTTTGAACACTGTATTCATTGTTTCGTTTACTCAATAATTTTTATTGAGTTCTAGGGATATGATAATGAATAAAAAAGATATGATCTTTGCTTCCAGGATTTTATAGTCAAATGGGAGAGAGAACTGTACATATATAGTCACACAAATACATTTTTGTAATACAGTAATGACTCCAGAAAAAAGTGTGATGTTTTAAAGGGTATTCTGATTTAGATTGAGAAGGCCGCTTTGGGGAAAGGCAATTATATGCCCTCCCTCCTTAGCACAGGCTTTTCCAGACCCTACTCTGCAGTGGAAGCTGGTGCATGAGTAGTTTATTTAAGGGACAAGCATGAGAGACAGGGACCAAGAGAGCCAACACAAGCCTACGTTATGAGATTTGCCTTTCCTCTGGGAGGCAACTGACTTCTTGATCCCATCAGACAGAGCTGAGAAATATTATGACATGCCTCTATGCACCCTTTGCCTGAGAGAAGAAAAGAAAAAGCATTTGTCGGTGGGCTTCTGTCCCACATTACTCAAAGGCTGCTTCATGGGCTGCTTTGGACTTCCCCAAATTCTGGGTTGCACACGTATGCCTAGTTTTAAGGGCCAGCCAGGTCTGCCAGTAACTGCAGCTGAGCAGCCCCTGGGCAATGCAAGAGTTATAGGGTAAGTACCCCAGACAATATAATCTAGCAGGACCCTATGGGGCCTTCCAGGGACAGATCCCTCCCCCATATCTCCTGCTGTAGCTCCTCTGAAGTTCCTAGATAATAGTATCTGATGCACATTTCCTGAGTTGTTTTACAGATGATAAAACCCTCCACCAAATGGAGGAAATTAACTGTTTGATGATCATGAGCCCCCAGACCTACTGGCGCCAAAGGATTGATAATGTTAACTGCCCTGTTATCTCACCATGAACGAATCAGAGAATTGTGCACAAGCTGATCACATACCCTGCAACCCTCCTCCCTCACCTGGCCTTTAAAAGTGCTTTGCTGACTATTTACAATAGCCAAGACGTGGAAGCAACCTAAATGTCCATCAACAGATGAATGGCTAAAGAAGATGTGGTACATATATACAATGGATATTACTCAGCCATAAAAAAGAATGAAATAATGCCATTTGCAGTAACATGGATGGACCTGGAGATTATCATACTAAGTGAAGTAAGTCAGACAGAGAAAGACAAATATATGATATCACTTATATGTGGAATCTAAAAAAATGATATAAATGAACTTATTTACAAAACAGAAACAGACTCACAGACTTAGAAAACAAGCTTATGGTTACCAAAGAGGAAAGGTTGGTGGGGGGGGTAATAAATTAGGAGTTTGGGATTAACATACACACACTACTATATATAAAATAGATAATCAATAAGGACCTACTGTATAGCACAGGAACTCGAGTCAATATTCTGTAATAACCTAAATGGGAAAAGAATCTGAAAAAGAATAGATATATGTATATGTATAACTGAATCACTTTGCTGTACACCTGAAACTAACACAATATTGTAAACCAGCTATACTCCAATGTAAAATAAAAAATTTTTTTAAAATGCTTTGCTGAAACACTTCGGGGAGTTCATGGTTTTTGAGCACAAGCCAGCCATCCTCCTTTTACTGGCGCCTTTACAATAAATGCTGCGTTTTCCTTCACCACAACTTGGTGTCAGTAGATTGGCTTTACTGCACAAGGGAGAATGGACCCAAGTTTGATTTGGTAACAACAATCTATTATTTGCCCTGCACAGAGCTGGTCCCCGAAACAGGTGCTGCAATTAGAGGAAAGGTCAGGAAGGTCTGACTGGCACTGATACATCTCCTGACTCTTAGCCATCCTGCATTCTACTCCAGATTCATCTTTCAGAAAGCTTTCATCATGGCACCTCCAACCACTAAAACTTCCTAGGAGCTACCTATTATCTACAAAAGAAAGCCCAAACTCTTCACTCTGACAGTCAACCCCTCTCCACTATTTTTACTTCACTTTCTCATATGAACCACATGTGTCTTCACTTGCATCTACATTTCCCAAGAATAGAGAATACAATATGTCTCTCTGAGTCTTCTTTGTCAATACTGTATTCAAGAAATATTTGTGAACTACGTATGTATAGTGATACAAATACTACATTAATTATTATACATATGATATGTATAATATTTAATGTATCCATCATTACCACAGTTGTTCTTAACTTTATACAAAGAAATATTTTTTTTATTCCCTTCTTTTGTCATGTCTCTATCACTGAGGACAAGAGTGGCCATGACATTTTAGAATCATATCTAAGGAAGGAAAATATTCTATCTGAAAATGTACACTGTGACAAGTTTTGTCAATGAGGAAAACCAAGGAGCATCTGGGCAGAATACTAGGCATTGTGGCTAGTAACAAAGGAGGCTGGCTTGCAAAGACTTTGAACTTGAATGGGGATACTGGAAACCATCAAGAGTTGGTAGATGGGGCTTGTGCTGCTAATTATTGGTAAGATGGAAGAACTAGTCTGGAAATGTTTTCTTTGTTTCTCCCTGGGGCTAATAGCATTTTTTTTTTTTTTTTACTAATGTTTTAAGTTTTGACCTTTATAAACCCTGCCTGCGCTTACTTTGGCAAAAGCCTGGAATTCACTACTCTCCCCAGATGGTCCTTACTTAGGATGATAGCTTGAATTCAAGTACAAAAAGGCAATTCTTAACTGTTTTAATCCAAACAAATATTTTAAAGAACTGAATTAGACATGCCGATCAGGATCTGTGCCCTGCTCACAATCACTTCTGTGCAAAATTGCCCTGTGCACTGCTGCTATAGCCTTGCCAGCCCCATTGAGCACCATTTAACCCAAGGCAGGCACCTAGTCCAAGGCAGATTATTCATCACAGGTGCAAACTCAATGAGAGAGAGAGGAATTTTTGACAATTTCCAAAGTTCTGATTTGGCTAACCAGGTGAAAAGTGTTACATTGAGAGCATTGCACAGGGATCAAATTCGAAAACTTTTTTGACTTTGTGTTCCTTGTGGAAACCTAGGCAAAGATATACGAGAGACAAAGGGATATAGGGCTTCAGACTCAGGAGAGAGGTCTGAGCATATAGGGAGTCAGTAGCATATAGAAGGGGCTTGAGGAAAAAATGGAAATGGATAAAATTAATGAAAGAGAAATGTGAAAAAGAAGAAGAGGTGGAGTAACTCCAACATTTGGAAGAGTCACAGGAGTCCAGGAAGAAAATTATGATTGATATGCCTTGTGAGGTATTTAACTGTATTCAACAGTAGAGAAATAGTTTTGTAAATTACAGTAAAATATTAAATAGCCATTGATGATGACACTTCAACAAAATCTTGATGACATGGGGAAGTATTCAGTTTATAATAGTAAATGAAAAAGTGAAATTCCTTGTACTTCCATTCTTCCTTTCAACCTCTTGTATGTGTGTGGGGGGAAGAGCAAGTGGGATAAATGGAGGCAGTTGGTAAAATAGAAGAAAGAGACCAAGATAGTTATGTTGTTCTCTTTGCTTAGATGTATTTTCCAAGTTTGTACAATAAGTATGTTTTCTTTTATAATTAAAAAAACCCTTAAAATTGTAATTATAAAAAATGCTTAATACATTTGAATATAATGAGAAGACAGTTCTGTGTTAAGAGGGAAGAGAACCGGGGAGTCAGGAATATCACTGCTCTAAGTTTATCCTTGGCTGTTTTCTGTGAAATCCGAGAAGCTGATCAGCTCTTGCATTCTCTCCTCGTCTTAAACCTTAGGGAGCCAAAACCTTTGGAGCAATAATCAGATGCCAACAACTAAATTTAAGAAGGAAAAGTCTCAGAGACCACAAAGAAAACTTTCAGTGCCAACCAATTATTTTAGGCCATCACGTATTTCAGTTATATAAGCTCAATAAACATTACGCTGATGTTTGTTCAGATTTAGGAGCCTTTATCTCCTATTGCTGTCAGCATATTTCCTGCATACTAATAAGCATCCCCACATTTCATATAAAATAGAACATGAGCCTCATTTTTAACAAATTACAAAGCCACAAATTAATGATTTGCTGAAGAAGAGAGAAATTTAGAATTCTCCTGTTTTGGCTTTTGCACCAAGCCCAAAAGAGATGAGGCTGATTAAATTTTAACAGGCCCCCTTCCCAACTCACAAGTTCCTGTTAGTTAATAAGTACTTTGCTGTCATCTCTCTCACACTTCATTAAATTCTAAACCTTTCCATCCATACATACATTACTATTAGTTGATAAGATTCTTTAAATTCAGTAGTATTTGGGCTATCTAAGCCTTACACTTAATTTTAAATATTGTGAATATATAAATGTTCTTGTGTAATTACCTTCCAAAACCCTCAGAGGATTGGACGATAGAATGTTACATTCCTAAAGTCTATTTTCCTCTTAATGGTGAAGGTAAAAATCCTCAATTTATTTTTTCTTTCTAGAGTTTTGTCCATTTCAGAGAGAGGAATTGTATTTTTTCTTCTCTATATAAATCTAGAAACATTGCAACTGTTGCCAAGAGAAATAAATTACAGTGTTAAGCTGCAAACCTGTAGGTTTAAAGGTTCACCTTCCTTGAACATTATTTTAAAGGAAAAATACTAAAATTTCAGCCAGCAGAGAAGACAGGTTCTTGGGCCTACTTTCCACTATGAAGTTCAGTTCTTTGTTTTGGAATGCTTAAAGGAATCTTATAATTCTTCCAGAAAGGAAGTATAATTTAAAATTAGGCACTGGCCTCAATGAATAGCGAGGTGATTAGAATTGGGAGTTCCTTTCTTTCTCAACACCATTTCCATGTGTTTCTCTACTGTTCTCTCTCTCTTCAATGCATGGCCAATTACAGTGTGCATACAATCATGCTGTAAAATATTTAATTGAAAATCCAGAACCTGTATTTTCTTTATAGATCTAGAATTTTTCAATTGTGTTGCCTTTATAAAATGGAAAGGCAGTTTGGAAAGGTAATGTAGTGTCAGATTTTGTGTTCTTTCCAGAGAAACCACTACTCTTTTGGATTACAATTATCAAAGCTGAAATGTCCAGATCTTCCTTGACTTACAATGGGGTTACTTCCCCAAAACCCATCATAGGTTGAAAATATTGCAAGTTGAAAATGCATTTAATACACCTAACCAACAAACATCAGGGCTTAGCCTGGCTTACCTTAAATTTACAAGACTAGTATCGCTAATTGTAGACAAGAAACCACAAATCTCATGCACTATTGGTAGGAGTTGGTAAGATGATATGACCTCTTTAAAAATTCTTCAGCAGTCTTTTTAAAAAGTAAAAATATATCTATACTGGGAATTACAACTGAATTCCTAAGTATTTATCCAAGAGGACTGACAGAATGAGCCCCTAAAAAATATTTTACAAGAAAAGCAGCTTTAGGGGAATTCCCTGGTGGTCCAGTGGTTAGGACTCAGTGCTTTCACTGCCATGGCCAAGGTTCAATCCCTGGTTGGAGAACTAAGATTCCCTGTGGCGCAGCCAAAAAAAAAAGAGTAACAGCTTTAATTATAATTGCTAAAACTGGAAACACCAAAGTTTCTATCAATAAGAAAATGAATAAATAAATTGTACCATATTCATACAATGGAATAATACTAAAGAATCAAAAAAACACATTTTTATAAGCACAACAATGTAGATGAATCTCAAAAACCTGCTGAGTGAAAGAAGTCAGTCATAAAAGAGTGCATACCATAGAACCTGATTTATGTGAAGTTCTAGAATAAGCAAAACAAACACCTGGTTGTTGAAATCAGAATAGGAGTTTTTAGCTACTATGATTAAAGCTGATATGAATACTTTTCTTATAAAATGTTTTTTAGAGGCAGGTGTTGTCAAAAGAGGGATACTCCACCAATGCCTTCTTTTATTATTTTTAATTGTATTTGTATGACTTTATTTTTTCCTCTTTTTCCTGGATGATTTTTAGTTGTTTTCTTAGTGGTTATTCATTAGCATCTTAAATTCATAACAATCTAATGTGAACGGCTATGTTGTAATTGTGCCTAATTATGTATTTATAGTTTGTTTCCCATTTACATATATTTGTACTTATTACTACATGCATTTGTCTTTTAAATCTTGTAAGAAATAAAATGAGTTGAAAACTCAAAAATCACAAGATTGTGGCTATATATAGGCCCATGTAATGTTTACCTATGTATTTAATTTAACCAGTCCTCTTTATTCTACCTATGCATTTATACTTTCTAATGTCTCTCACTTCAGCCAGAGAATGGGCAGATCTACTAGCAATAAACTTGTTCAGTTTTGCTTACCTGAAATGTCATGATTATTAATTTTTGATGGATACTTTTGTTGGAAATAAAATTATGGTTGTTTAAAAAAACAGGGATATTAAAGAATTTTCTGGGATGACAGTAATGTTCTATTTCTTGATAAGCATGTGTGTTATATAGAGCTGTACGACTAATATCCTTGCATGCCACTATATGTAAAGTATATCTAAAATCTTGACTGTCACCAATGTTCATAGCAGTACTGTTCACAATAGCCAAGACATGGAAGCAACCTAAATGTTCATCAACAGATGAATGGATAAAGAAGATGTGGTACCTATATACAATGGAATATTACTCAGCCATAAAAAAGAATGAAATAATGCCATTTGCAGCAACATGGATGGACCTAGAGATTATTATACTAGGTGAAGTAAGTCACACAGAGAAAGACAAATATTATATATCACTTATTGTGGAATCTAAAAGAGTAATACAAATCAACTTATTTTCAAAACAGAAACAGATTCACAGACATGGAAAACAAATTTAATGATTACCAAAGAGGAAAGGGGAGGAGGGATAAATTAGGAGTATGGGATTAACAGATACACATCACTATATATAAAATAGATAAACAACAAGGATTTACTGTATAGCATATGGAACTATATTCAACATCTTATAATAACCTAAAATGGAAAAGAATCTGAAACTGTACACCTGAAACTAACAAAATATTGTAAATCAACTATAGTTAAATAAATATAAATAAATAAAATTATGATTTTGAGTACCCGTTTTCAAAATTGTCCCAAGGACAAATCTACATCTCCCCTTATTAAAACTTGGTTATCAAAGTCAACACAGTTCTATTTTATGCCTAAATTAGTTCCAGTTGGATTTCTATCATTCCCAAATGAGACGTGCATTAAAAGCAGGAGAACCCACTATGGAGAACAGTATGGAGGTTCCTTAAAAAACTAAAAATAGAACTACCATATGACCCAGCAATCCCACTACTGGGCATATACCCTGAGAAAACCATAATTCAAAACGAGTCATGTACCAAAATGTTCATTGCAGCACTATTTACAATAGCCAGGACATGGAAGCAACCTAAGTGCCCGTCGACAGATGAATGGATAAAGAAGATGTGGCACATATATACAATGGAATATTACTCAGCCATAAAAAGAAACAAAATTGAGTTATTTGTAGTAAGGTGGATGGACCTAGAATCTGTCATACAGAGTGAAGTAAGTCAGAAAGAGAAAAACAAATACCATATGCTAAAACATATATATGGAATCTAAAAAACAAACAAAAAAGGTCATGAAGAACCTAGGGGCAGGACAGGAATAAAGACACAGACCTACTAGAGAATGGACTTGAGGACATGGGGAAGGGGAAGGGTAAGCTGGGACAAAGTGAGAGAGTGGCATGGACATATATACACCACCAAATGTAAAATAGATAGCTAGTGGGAATCAGCAGCATAGCACAAGGAGATCAGCTCAGTGCTTTGTGACCACCTAGAGCAGCGGGATAGGGAGGGTGGGAGGGAGACACAAGAGGGAAGAGATATAGGGATATATGTATATGTATAGCTGATTCACTTTGTTAACAAGCAGAAACTAACACACCATTGTAAAGCAATTATACTCCAATAAAGATGTTAAAGAAAAAATAAAAAGCAGGAGAACCATTACATTTTTCTTCCATAATTTTGGCCCCCTGCTGGTTTGGGGGAATGCATATGATTTGTTCTTCCTCTGGCGTGTCCCTTCTTGATTATTGGCACCTCCTTCCAACCAGTCAAAGCCAGAAATCTGGCCATTTGTCTCATTCACCAACATCCAATCCATCCCCAAGACTTAGGGACACTACTTCCTAAACATCTTGCTAAATTTAATATCATTAAATTTCACCAATTTTGAGAATATCTGAAGTATCTTATTAGTTAATTTGAGAGACTCTTAATGTACAAGCAGCAGGGTCTATTGCATATCCAATAAACTCCCTGTGAATTACTTTCCTGATCTCATTAAGTTTCTCTGCTGGCTCTTTCCCCTGTGGATTCCCCACCCATTTAGTGTGGAGGTCCTGGAATCTGGAATGATAAGATGGGGGCATTTTCTCTTTCTAGAACCATCAAATGCCCTACCTTGTAACTGTAGTATGTTCATTATTACTTTGACTTATTGAGAACACACAATCTTCACCTCTGGGCACAGAAACATAACTGCAATAATTAAATTTGATTATACTGAGAAGATTAACATTTCAATCCTTAGCTGGAAGATAAGACAAAAGTCAAGCGACTTGATCAGGCAAGGAAGCCAGCCTCTAAGATTTGTACTACCTGCACCAAAGATAAGTTCAGCAAATATTACTCTATGCTAAGGACAGTGCCAACACTACAAAAATTTAAGCAGAAATACTCTTTGTTCTTGCAGTCATTTAAGGAACACAATCAAACAAATAATAAATTACTCTTATGTGGTATGATGCATGCATAAACAGTTAATAGCTGTTTATACAACATATAGCACTGCATTGATAAATTGGGGGGTGGTAAATAGCATGGTCTCTGGAAACAGATTACTTCAGTTTAAATTCCCATTTTGCCCCTGTGAAATGGTGGGAATTTGGGTATGTTGCTTAAGTTTGGGAGCCTTAGTTTCCCATCTGTCAAAAGGGTAGTTGAGAGGATTAAATTATATATAGCGTGTTTGAGCTAGTAGCTAAGAAATTGTACGTACTCTATAATTTTTTAGATAGGTAGGGAGGGAAGCAGGCAGGCAGGTAGGTAGACAAATAATTCTTCTAAGAAAATGTTAAATTTTTATAACAATATGAAGATATATTTTAATTTTCTATAAAATTTTCTTACTCTTTATGAGATAAGGATCTGTGAAGATCTCACAGAGGAAAAGTGTCTAAATACGGTTCTGAAGTGTGAAAAAGAGTTGGCCAGGTGGAGAGAAGGGGATAAGACAGATAGGACTTGCAGGGGGGGTCAGCTCCTTCTGGAAAGTTCTGAGAATGTCAATGCTACATGGGCACAAAGTGCGTGGGCAAAAAGAGCGCAGGAGTAGGGGATGCCAGAGAGGTGGACTGAAGCCACATCCCAGAGGAACTTGTTTCCTCCATGCTGAACGTGTGGACATGACTCTACATTATCCTCAAGGGCAAGGGGGGCCACTGAAGCATTTTAAAATTTGGGCCCATAACTGTATTTTACAAAGTCACTCTGGTGAGGAGAGAATTGAAGAAACATTAGCAAGGACACTCGAATTATTTTTGATGGAGTTACACTATAAGAAGAAGCCAATGTTACTAAGAAAAATTCCTTTCTCTTTCAGACATTCCTTCTGATGTTCCTTCCTGACTGGGCTGGAAGCAAACGCTTTTCTGCACCTCCCTCTTCTAGGGAGATTGGGGGGTTCTCTCCCGATCCTCCAGTCCTCCCCCGTCTACCATCCACCCCAAATTCTGAAGAAAATCTGATGCAACCAAATGGCCAGCTGTCTGAACCAAAGGTCGAAAGGAAGCAAGGGATCCTGTGGATGGTGGTGTTGGGATGTGGAGCCAAGGTACTCCAAGGAACACAGATGGAGTGAAGGTTCCAGACAGGAGGACTGGGTGTGACTAATAAGCCATCCTGGATACATGTATGTGATTGACAGTCTAAAAGAAACGGCCTACGTTCTTGCCCTTCCAAATATTAAGGGAAGAGCTAATAGGTTATTGGTTGTGAGCATTAGTGTTTAATGTCATTTTGAGCAGTACTCAAGAGAAATACTATGCATATTTTGGGAACTACCATGGAACCCACTGTGTCCTGGAGAATTCAGGGAGGGCTTCCTCCAGAAGTTGGCAGCAAAACAAGCCCTAAAAGCTGAAATTATCAGGAAAAAAAAACACGGAAAAGCTGTCACACACAGAAGTAACAGCATGTACAAAGGCACTGAGGTTGGAAGGGGCTTGATGTGCAAGGGCTAGAAGAAGACTAAGAGTGATAGAGCAGGGTGAGCAAGAGAGACGGTGGCACACAATGGGGATGGAGGGGTAAGGGCTTTCAATAAGTGAAGCCACAGGCTTTTGATAAATGTGTAACACTTGAAATAGACCAAGGGATGCAAGCACTTGACTATTTTATGATTATCAAATTCAGATGAATCACTTCCTATTTTCGACCACCCTTCAGGGAAAATCTTACTTAGTACATCAGATAAAGTTTGATTATTGTTTGCTTCTGTGGACATCAAAGTCTATACGTATAACAATAGAAGAATGGGGTAAGATCACATTCTTCTCCATAGCTCTGTTTCTAAGCTGAAATTGTATTTGCATTGCTAAAGACTCTCTCTCTCTCTTTATACTAGGTAGAGAGATTAACAAGTAGTGCTGCAGAAATATGAGAGTCATTATTGCTGATTAAATGATAATTTTCTAGAGTGACATTATGCATCAGAAAAGAAAATAATGAGCTCACTTGAATTTATAGACCCCATGGCAGCTGGAAGAAGTTCTCTCATTTGCTCATCAACAGCTTTCAGGCCAAGTATTCGAAAGGATTATATGACTGTTTGAGATAGGCACAGACTTAGAGGTTAAAAAGTGGGCACCTTGGCACGAAAGCTTACATCATTTTAATCAGGCTGCGGGAAGTAATAAATAACACTAGTAAAGACAATGAGAAGCATTTGCATATATATTCTAGTCTATCAATTACTTTGAGTGAAGAAGAGAGGAAAAGAAGACAGAGCCTGGTAGGTAGGATGTAGTAAAGAGGAAGCCTTAGCTTGACACATGGAAAACAATGGAAATCAGAGTTGAAGAAGACCAGTTTGACACAGAGAGTGTCAATTCCCCAGTGTATTAGTTCCTGGGGCTGCCAAAACAAAATACCACAGATTGGTTGGCTTAAACAAAAGAAATTTATTTTCCAATAGGTCTGCAGGCTACAAGTCTGAAATCAAGATATCAACAGATTTATTTTCTTTAGAGGCCTCTCTCCTTGGCTTACAGAAGACTGCCTTCTTTCTGTGTGCTCAAATATTTGCCCCTCCATCTGTTTTTTTTGTGTGTGTGTCCTAATCTCCTCTTCTCACAAGGACATCAGTTCTATAGGATCACACCCATATGACCTCATTCTACCTTAGTTACCTCTTTAAAGGCACTATTTCCAAAACAGTCAATTCTGACTTACTGGGGTATAAGACTTCAACATATGAATTCGCACTACTTGGTGGGGGGGTGCCATTTAGCTCATAAGCCCCAAAATACTAACCGATCACTTGCTCTGTGCAGGGTGCTATTCAAGTCACTGGGATACAGGAAGACATGGCCTTGTCCTCATGGACTTTGGGGGCTAACGGGGAAGACAGGCATCTAATATGGGATAATAGGTAAATAAATAATTTAGTAATTAATCATTCCTGTGCAACATGCTGCAAAGAAGAGAGTCAGGGAAGGGTAGCCGGAGGAAAGGAGCTTTACGTCAATTCCAGAAGATGATGTAGGTATGAGCCAGAAAAAGAAGGGGACATGGGTGATCCAAGAATGAGGAAACAACATGTTTCCCAAGGGCAGGCAGAAGAGACTGCCATGTGTTAGAGGGACTGAGTGAAATCAGCAGGACTAAGATAGGAAAATAGAGAGCAGTGTGCAATGAGTCTGGAGCTGTAAGTGGACAATAGACCATTTGGGAAAAACGAAAGTGTGATTGATATGGTGACATGGTGTGCAGAGTGGCACATGTTATATTGGTGTGTTAGAAGTAAATGAGGAGACACCATCTCACAATTCTTAGAGGCTATTTAGTGCAATGGTAAAGAACTAGAGCTCCAGGCCAGAGTACTATGTTGGTTAAATCTTGGCTCTACCAAGTCCCAACATTGTGACTTTCAGGAAGTCACTTTAACACTCTGTCCAAGTTTCCTCAACTACACATTGTGACTAATCATGGTACATACCTCATAAGTCAAGTTAAATGAATGAATACACATAAAGTACTTCTAGCAGTTCCTGGCACACAGTGATTATTCAGTCAACTTTTATCATTAGGAAGAACGACAGGAGATAAGAATCTACTGAGCACACGAAGATCTCACTTGAATGTAGGATAAAGGCAAAAAGCAGAACTGTTTCTCAATGATCAATGCAGCAAGCATTTATTGATTAGTTCCTCTTTTACTTTCCAACAACATTTTTGATCATGATACAATTTTCCTTTAAACAAACTTTAAAGAAATTGATGGAAGCACACTGTGGCAAATGTGCTTTGGTTAAAAGTACTGCTGTGCTCTTGGAGGTTAACACCTTTCACGCATACCATTCCACTAAAATGTTTCACCTAAGTTGCCTCTCTCTCTTTGTAGCAGTTTAAAATTTCTCTTTTCAGCCTGGTTTGTGGTCTTGGTAGATGTTCCACATGGTCAAAGTGTTCATATTTTTTAAATTGAAATATAGTTGATTTATAATATTTTGTTAATTTCAGTTGTACAGCAAAGCAATTCAGTTATATACATTTTTCAGATTATTTTTCCCTTATAGATTATTACAAGATATTGAATATAGTTCCCTGTGTTATACAGTAAATCCTTGTTGCTTATCTATTTTATATACAGTACTTTGTATCTATTAATCCCATACTCCTAATTTATCTCTCCCCTCCTTCCTTTCCCCTTTGGTAACTGAACCCTCCTACACTGTTGGTGGGAATGTAAATTGGTGCAGCCACTATGGAAAACAGTATGGAGGTTCCTTAAAAAACTAAAAATAGAGCTATCATATGATCCAGCAATCCCACTCCTGGGCATATATCCAGAAAAGATGAAAACTGTACTTCAAAAAGATGCATACACCTCAACATTCACAGCAGCACTATTTACAATAGCCAAGACATGGAAACAATCTAAATGTCCACCTAAAGATGAATAGATAAAGAAGAAGATGTGGTGTGTGTACACACACACACACACACACACTGGAATATTACTCAACCATAAAAAAGAATGAAATATTGCCATTTGCAACAACATGGATGGATCTAGAGATTATCACACTAAGTGAAGTAAATCAGGCAGAGAAAGACAAATATTATATAATATCACCTACATGAGGAATTTAAAAAATAATACAAACGAATCTATATACAAAACCAGAAACAGACTCACAGACATAGAAAAGCATTCATCTTTGATTTGAGAAAGACTATGATGGAGAGCAAGTGTCTCTGAATGACTGAAAGGGTCCAGAGGAGAATCATCCAAATATTGGTACTCTCTAAAATCACAATGGCCAACAAGATTCGTTGTGTAAAATGCTATCCCTGATGTTAATTTTCCTGTCATCTCTGACGATAATGGTCAATTATCAAATTCCTAACTCTTAAAAAATGTCAGCTCAATTTCTTACTTTCACTTGTTCACAAAGAATTACTGATTCATCTAGTTGGTTCATTAATGGCTGTGTCACAGTCATGAAATATTTTCTGCAATAGTAAATGTTCATATTTGGCAGTATGGTGTATTTCATGTTTTCAAGATCGATGATAAAACTTTCATGAACAAGATAATACAAGATTGGGGGGCTTCCCTGGTGGCGCAGTGGTTGAGAATCTGCCTGCCAATGCAGGGGACACGGGTTCGAGCCCTGGTCTGGGAGATCCCACATGCCGTGGAGCAACTAGGCCCGTGAGCCACAATTACTGAGCCTGCGCGTCTGGAGCCTGTGCTCCACAACAAGAGAGGCCGAGATAGTGAGAGGCCCGCGCACCGCGATGAAGAGTGGCCCCCGCTTGCCGCAACTGGAGAAAGCCCTCGCACAGAAACGAAGACCCAACACAGCCAAAAAAAATAAATAAAAAAATAAATAAAAAAATAAATAAATAAATAAATAAATAAATAAATAAAAGAACGTGAATTTCTTTAAAAAAAAAAAGATAATACAAGGTTGGCATACTGTGGGTATTTAATAAATATTTGTTGAATCAATGAATCAGAAATAGTCCTTAGAGCAAGTCTGAAGAATAATGGTTATTTCCCCATTTTACAGCCGCAGGAATTGAGGTTAACAGAGGTTAAATAACCCATTTGAGGCTGCACAATGGTAAAAGCCAGGGGGAAATGAAGCTCAGGTCTCCCTGACTCCGAAGCCACACCCTGCCTGGCTGACTCACCTGCATGAATGGTGAGCAGAGCAGAACGAGCCCCGGACAACTCTGGGCTAAGGGCACCTTCTCCGTGCTGCCCCAACCCTGGGACTTGCCACAGGGCACAATGATAATGTCTTTCCTGAATGTGACTCTCACCAGACTGCATGGGTCACTCTTGTGTTCCAGCAGCAGCATAGTATCCGGCACTTACTAAGTGTTGGGTAAATTCTGTTCAGTGGTGAGAAGCAATAAAGGTTTCATTGTTATTTTAAAAAATTAGATTACATATATTATACAACATTATACGTAATATTATATTATTATATGCTATATAATATTATATATTATATAGAATAGAATATATATATTATATACTTATATATAATATATATATAAATGAGTAATGTGGAACCAGAGTAATCTTATCTTTTTTTTTATTAAAGGAATTCCTTTATTTTTATTATCATTTTTTATTTATTTATTTTATTTTATTTTTGGCTGTGTTGGGTCTTCGTTTCTGTGCGAGGGCTTTCTCTAGTTGCGGCGAGTGGGGGCCACTCTTCATCGCGGTGCGCGGGCCTCTTACTATCGCGGCCTCTCTTGTTGCGGAGCACAGGCTCCAGACGCGCAGGCTCAGTAGTTGTGGCTCACGGGCCTAGGTGCTCCGCGGCATGTGGGATCTTCCCAGACCAGGGCTCGAACCCGCCTCCCCTGCACTAGCAGGCAGACTCTCAACCACTGCGCCACCAGGGAAGCCCGAGTAATCTTGTCTTTATATCTTTTAGAATCTGAATATCTAGTGTGTCAGATCTGATATAAATGTTTGTGCCACACAATATGCACCTTGTACTTGACGCCTTATCGTTCAACCTCCCAAACCTGGAGTGCTGCTCACCTTACACAAAACTCAAGTCCCCACTCATTTAACTTGTAAACAGCGTTTTCCCATTCTTCCCTTCAGGGTGTCCTTGGGGTTCCCCAGGGTTCCGTCCCCGTCCTTGTCCCTTTCCACCTCCTGGTCTTCCAGCTTCCTGAGGGAACTCACAGCCACACGTATAGCTCCAGCTCCCAATATAGTGGACACTGTCATGAATGTCCAGAATCCCTGTACTACTGAAGGATTTATCCCTCCAGCTGCTGGGAGTACTGCTAGCTCTCAGCCCCCTCCAGCAATTTCCCTCAGCTGAAGAGAGCTACTTCATTCAAGGTCGTGCCTTCTCAGGGTCTACACCCAATGAACAACCAGCAATGGAGGGATGTAAAGACCTGCTCCCCTCACTGGGCCACTCTAGCTTCAGAGCTCACCATGGGGTCAGCAGAAGCCGAAGCTGAGTCTGCATCACACACACATGTTCTCCCACTACCCCTTCCCATGGCCTCCTCGTTTCACACAGGTATTGATCTCAGAACACTGCTAATGAACTTCTTGCACATGAATTTCCATCTGAGAATCTGCTTCTGGGGAACCCAGCCTGTAAGGTCTAATGACTCTCAAGCCTCTATTTCCATTTGAGTCTTCTCTGACCAAGCCTCGGAACCATATATCTCTCTACCTATTAAACACCTTTCCCCTGGATCTCCTTAGTCACCTCAAACTCTACATTCCCAAACCGAACTCATCTTGTTTTCCACACACCCAGACTCTGATCCTCCCTTGGATTTTCCTTCTCAGGGGATCTCACCAGCATCATCTAAGCCTCTCAAGCCACAAACTTGACGTATTAGCTATCTATTGCAACATTACTACTAATTAACAGCTTAAAACAATGCACACTTATTTTATAGTTTCTGGGGGTCAGGAGACCAGGCACAGCAGGGTCCTCGTCAAAGCTGTAATCAAGGTGTTAGTCAGGGATGGAATCCCTTCAGAGTGGAAGGATCCATGTCCAAGCTCATTTTGTCATTGGAAGAATTGAGTTCTCTGCAGGCTGTGGGAATGAGGGCCTTCGTTTCCCGCTGGCTGTTGCCCTGTGGTCACCCTCAGTTCCTCGCCACGTGATCCTCTCCATTAGGCAGTTCACAATATGGCAGTTTGCTTCTTTTTCTTTTTTTTTAACCTCTTTATTGGAGTATAATTGCTTTACAATGGTGTGTTAGTTTCTGCTTTATAACAAAGTGAACCAGCTATACGTATACATATATCCCCATATCTCCTCCCTCTTTGCTTGGCAGTTTGCTTCTTAAAAGCCAGCAGGGGCAAGAGAGTTCTATCAAGACAAGTGTTACAATCCTATGTAACATAACCACAGAAGTGACATCCCATCATCCTTGCCATATTTAGTTGGCCAGAAACTCACTCAAGGGGAGGAGCCCACACAAGGGTGTGACCACCAGGAGGTGGAGTCATAGGGGCAACCTTAGAATCAGTCCACTACCTTTGGACTATATTTTGCTTATTTTAGTCACACCTAGAGTGACACTTTCTTATTCATCAATAGTAGGAAAAAAAAATGCCTTCTGTGATGCTTTAGGCTCTTGCCTTTCTGAGATATTTGGCCTAGAGTGGAAAGGAAAATAAGAGATCTAGAAATCCCCTAGAGTTGAGGAAATTTATCCAAGAGTAATTTTTCTGAACCATGGGGCAAAATGTGAGCAGAGATGGCCCAGTTCCCTTCTTATCCAGAACAAAAACACTGCCGCAGTGTAACATAGTAGGAAGTGCATAGGACTCTGCTATTCAAATTAACCACGATAGTTACCAGGCAACATTTTCTTTTTTTTTTTAACCAGTAATATGAAAAAGGAGTTCCCAGTTTCTGCAGCCCTTTCTGATTTTGTCAGTCTATGCACTGTCATATCTGAAAACTTTCCAGAACAGGAGACTTATCAATGCACTCCTCCATTCTCATTTAAATATCTACTAGCTATCATTCTCAGGTTTCTCTTGCCAAGCTGGGTCAAAAAGATGTCACCATCATTATCCCTGATCTAGCAGATTCACATTCTGAATGACAGATATGCTGAAGTTCTGAAGAACAAGGTCATCAAATTCACTTTCTGACTGTGCTTTGTGATCTTAGGCAAGTTCCTTAAGCCCCATAGGCTTCAGTTTCCTTACCTGTAACATGGAGATAATAATAGCACCTATGCAGTAGTGTTGAGGTGAGAATTAAATACACAAACCATTTAGCATAGTGCTCGGTGTATGATAGCATTTCACAAATGCTAGTGCTTAACATTATCATTATTGCCAAGAACAGTGCTTGGTTGACAAACCAATAAAAATTCAAGAAACATGGGACTGCAAATTTTTAAATTTTCCTGTTTATTTTCAAAACTCATTTAATATCACCACTCTTTTACCCAAGAAAAAATATTTCAAACCAAAGAACTGGAAGAACATAATCTTGAATTAAAGAACAGTCCTTTTAAATGGAATAAATTTAGCTTTGGAAAATAAAAAACCTAACTCTCCAATACTGATGTTTCTTATTTTGCCAGAGCATGGTGAAAACCTCAACATGGATTTCCACAGATCCACAGCCCTGGGTTTGGCAACTGCTGAATTAGAGTCCCAGAGTTCCATCAGACCAGAGTTACAAACCTTATATTACTGCCCTCTTGTATCTCAATCACGATGTGAATGATCAGCTCACCCTACACCAACACACGTTTTTCATTAAGATAACTGACATCAAACTGGGCCTCAAACTTTTAAGCTATTTTAATTCATCCACTATGAACTAAAACAATGAAAGTTCTTACCAACTTATCATCATATTTTTGTGGTATATAGGGTTCGGGGGAGCCGTTATATATGGATGAGTTTGCTTAAACCACATCCATCCCACTCCTACCTAGTGGGGAAATTTGGGATGGGGAAATGTTACAAAAACATCCGTAGGAGGGATGAGAGGGTATTACAGAAACCTCACATATTTTAAATACAGAAATATTATGCAGTCTTTCTGGTAAATTACACTTGATTGGGATGGAAGATAAATGTCACAATTGAGAGCAATTTGTAAAAATGCAACTGGAAATAATTTCTTTGTCCATGTTGTTAAAAAGAAATACACTCCTGATTGTAGATTTAAACATAGTGTTGATGTATGGCATGTATTAACCAAACCATCATGCAGCGCTGTATGAAGGTTTTTATATATATATATATATATATATATATATATGCATATGTGTGATGGCAGTCAAGAAATATTTGTATTTTAATCTACTATTTCTGTCTGGATGGGAAAAGGAAGAACAGAGACGTGTTTTTCTAGACGTTGCCTTGCTCGCAGATCCTCTTAATAATGAGGTGCAGCTTGATTCATGAAAAAATATTAATAGATTGGAATTTTCCTATATATTTATATATATATATACATATATTTTTTTTGCTTATTTGCTGGATTACGCAAGATAATTTACTTGCAAATGACATCAACCCGATAAAATTGGCTTTGGGGTGGAAATAAAATGTATTAGTTCACACAATGGAAAAATCCATGGGGTACTTGCCCTTAGGAACAGTGGGACCCATATGCTCGAAAGATGAAATCAGAATTCTCTCTGCACCTCTCCATTCTGCGTTCTTCTTTGTTGGCTCAAATCTCAGGTTCTCTCCAAGAAATGGTAAATGTTGTAACCAGCAAATCAGGATTATATCCTAATAGCCTAAAAACTTTATCTGGAAAAGCATGCATTTTTCTCAATAATTCAATGATTTGAGAGCTCCAACTTGGTCCAAAGGTCCAAACCAGAATAAATCCCTAGCCACAGAAATGTGATGGTCATGTTCATTAGAACGGAAAAAAATTGTTTACCTTCTGGACCTGGAAGTGAAGTCAGCCTCCACTACCAAAACTCATGTGGTCTATAAACTGGGGAGGTTTCTCTCTCTTAGAGTAAGAGAGAGGTTCTGCTAAGTTACAGTGGGCAATTGGAAATAGATGTGCCCTCTCCTTCCAAGATTATTCTCTTTGTTTCTGTCCAAAGCCAATTTAAACTCTAATCACCTATAGTACATACTAGAACTTCTATCATTTTGATAATTGATCCTGTAGCGTTAACATAAGGCATGGTACCTGCCTGGGTCAATCCTGGTAGCTTATCCTGCTGTATCTACCATGAAATAAGATAATAATGACAATACCTTCAAAGGAAATGATGTGAGGACCCATGAATGTTCCACAGTGTGCTCATATAAAAAGAGCATATAAAAGCATACTTGTGCTCATGATTAAAGAGTTTTGTTCATGTGTTCCTTCAGTGACAAACCACTAACCTAATAATTATAGCTTGTTAACTCCAAGGAGAAAAGGCAGCATCAATAGAATAGAATGAGAATCCAACTTAGGACAACAGCCTTGGGTTAAATTTTTACTTCATGTTCTCAATAAATAATAGCTATTATTTTTTTAATTAATTGGCTGTGTCATGTTAGACAAGATGTTTAACCTCTCTAAACATAAATTTTATCATCTCTAAAATAGGGATAATGATATTTACCTTGCAGATTTGTAATGAGCCTCAGACACTGCAGAATTAAGTGCAAGAGTCTTATAGGCATGAAATAAATAATAGCTGTTATCCTCAGTAATAAGAACAGTCTTTTAATACTGATATACAAAGCTACTGCGAAAATAATTGATACTTTGGAAAACCAACAATGGAGAAGAGAAGGGCATGTAAGAAAAGAAGATCAGGGAATTGAAACACACACACACAGTAAAGAGTCAGCAAATGTAGCACAACATGCAGTTTTTAGAAAAGACAGATGTAATTAGGAAAGACACATATGCACAAAAAGAATTTCAAGAGAACTGGTATGTATTTTACCCTTATAAAACAAGAGTAAAATCCCATAACTTTGGGCATCATTATAGGTATAGCAAAGATGGAGTGCAAGGAATGAAATATACATTTCCAGGTTTCTTTACAGTTTAGAGTTCATATGCATAGAAGTGAGGCAGCTAAAGACAGTTTTGTTTGCCCTCCAACCTTGTCTTCTGCAACATATTATTTCATATCATTTTTATAGTGGGCTTTCACTAATTCCATGCCTGATCCATTAGATACCCTGGATTACAAACCAGAGAAACCTGTGTTTGATTCTCAAGTCTGCCATTTATCAACTGTGGGATCTTGGTAAAGAGACATAACCTCTGTAGGCCTGTTAACTTATCTGCAAACAGTAAGAACACAGGAGAGAATATAGCACAGTGCTCAAAAGCATACACTTTGGAGTTTTAGACTGCCTGAATTAGGATCTTAGCTAGCCATGAAATTTGGGTAAATCACTCCACCTCTCAGTTTTCTCATCTGAAAATTGGGGATAATTACAGTACTTACTTGTGAAGATCTAGTGAAACCACCATGTAATGTATTTAGTATATTGTATGTGGTAAACAGTTCACAATGATAGTTGTTGCTGTTAACAATAATAATCATACTCATTTTTATGGCCATCATGAAGTGGACATGATTGAACCTACTTTTATTATCTTAGCACCCTACCAGCATACAGTAAATGTTCAATAAATGGCTCTAGGCTTTGCTTATTTTAATTATCATTATTGTATCTGATCTTTTGAAAGGTAGAATTGTAACCGAGCAGGACCCTATGAGGCCTTCCCAGAATAGACCCCACCCATGTCCTCCGCCTGCCTTTTGTCTGTAGAAAAACTTCAGTCAAAGAATAAATTTAATCAGAGAAGTGAGAATATGAAGAAAGAAAGAAAAACGGTCAAGCAAGACAAAATAATAATACTTTAGCCATTAAACAAAGTCAAGGACCTTTAGTTCCTCCTCAAGGACTATAGATAATGTTCTCAGCCACGTCCTTTGAGCTGTTTTGCAGATATTAAAACCCCAACCTAGTGGGAGAAGTTAACTGTATGCTGCCCACAGGCACATAGACCCCAGACCAGTTGGAACCAGAAGGTTGATGATACTGACTCCCGATCACCTCACCACCAGCCAATCAGAAGAATGTCCACAAGCTGACTGCACCCTGCTCCTGGAACACCATAAGACTCCTCACTACCCGCTCCAGAGGGGGACACAGAGTTCTGAGGGAATTAGCCTGCTGTGGCCCCCTTTGCCTGGCAAAGCAGTAGAGCTATGCTTTTCTACTTCACCCAAAACTGTCTCCATGTTTCTATTTGGCATGGTGAACAGAGGCCAAGTTTTGACAACAGAATGAATATGTAGCTACTAGGCTGAGAGTTTCTCCACAAGCTAAAATACTCCCTCCTTAACTGTGCATCTCCTAGGCTTATTACCAGGCATGAAGTACAACCATCTTAGAAAAAATTAAATAGAATCTTTTCTCTCAGTTTGACTATTTAACCAAAGACACCAAAGCCAAATTCTATTGAGATTAATTAACTCCTGAGAGAGTTTTTCTTAAGTGTCACTTGCCTATGCAAAGTTTGTATACTGAAATTTTTCCTTCTGACAACTTATTTCAATTTTTCTTCACATTCCATTAATTCTCCATTAGTAAAGCTTCATCACTTGGGGGTGAAGTCGTTGAGAATGGGTTTGCAAAGGAGACCTTCAAGATGGCAGAGGAGTAAGACGTGGAGATCACTTTCTTCTCCACAAATACATCATAAATATATCTATATGTGGAACAACTCCTACAGAACACCTACTGAACACTGCCAGAAGACCTCAGACTTCCCAAAAGGCAAGAAACTCCCCACGTAACTAGGTAGGGCAAAAGAATAAAGAAAAAAAAGAGACAAAAGAATAGAGACAGGACCTGCACCTCTGGGAGGGAGCTGTGAAGGAGGAAAAGTTTCCACACACTAGGAAGCCCCTTCACTGGCAGAGACTGCGGGTGGCGGAGGGGGTAAGCTTTGGAGCCATGGAGGAGAGTGCAGTAATAAGGGTGCAGAGGGCAAAGCAGAGAGATTCCTGCACAGAGGATCAGTGCCGACCAGCACTCACCAGCCCGAGAGGCTTGTCTGCTCACCCGCCGGGGTGGGCGGGGGCTTGGAGCTGAGGCTCGGGCTTCAGAGGTCGGATCCCAGGGAGACAACTGGGGTTGGTTGCGTGAACACAGCCTGAAGGGGGCTCGTGCGCCACAGCTAGCCGGGAGGGAGTCTGGGAAAAACTTTGGAACTGCCTAAGAGGCAAGAGACCATTGTTTCGGGGTGTGCAAGGAGAGGGGATTCAGAGCACTGCCTAAACGAGCTCCAGAGACGGGTGTGAGCCACGGCTATCAATGCAGACACGAGAGACAGGCATGGGGCGCTAAGGTTGCTGCTGCAGCCACCAAGAAGCCTGTGTGCAAGCACAGGTCACTCTCCACACCTCCCCTCCTGGGAGCCTGTACAGCCCGCCACTGCCAGGGTCCTGTCATCCAGGGACAACTTCCTGGGGAGAACACACGGCACGCCTCAGGCTGGTGCAACGTCATGCCAGCCTCTGCCGCCGCAGGCTCACCCCGCATTCCGTACCCCTCCTTCCCCACAGCCTGAGTGAGCCAGAGGCCCCGAATCAGCTGATACTTTAACCCCCTCCTGTCTGAGCAAAAAACAGATGCCCTCAGGCGACCTACACGCAGAGGCGGGGTCAAATCCAAAGCTGAACCCCAGGAGCTGTGCGAACAAAGAATAGAAAGGGAAATCTCTCCCAGCAGCCTGAGGAGCAGCAGATTAAATCTCCACAATCAACTTGATGTACCCTGCATCTGTGGAATACCTGAATAGACAACAAATCACCCCAAATTGAGGAGGTGGACTTTGGGAGCAACAGTAGACTTGTGGTTTCTTTTCTGCATCTAATTTGTTTCTGGTTTTATGTTTATCTTAGTTTAGTATTTAGAGTTTATTATCATTGGTAGATTTGTTTATTGATTTGGTTGCTCTCTTCCTTTTTTTCTTTATATATATATATATATATATATATATATATATATTTTCTTTTTCCTCTTTTTGTGAGTGTATTTATGTATGCTTCTTTTTATGATTTTGTCTGTATAGCTTTGCTTTTACCATTTGTCCTAGGGTTCTGTCTGTCCATTTCTTTCTTTTTTATTTTTAGTATAGTTTTTAGCTCTTGTTATCATTGGTGGATTTGTTTTTTGGTTTGGCTGCTCTATTCTTTCTCTCTTTCTTTTTTTTTTTTTTTTAATCTTCAATTTTTTTTAATTTTAAATAATTTAAAAAATTTTTTATTTTAATACCTTTATTTTATTTTATTTTTTTCTTTCTTCCTTTCTTTTTTTGTCTCTTTTCTTCTGAGCTGTGTTGTTGACAGGGTCTTGGTGCTCCAGCCGGGTGTCAGGGCTGTGTCTCTGAGGTGGGAGAGCTGAGTTCAGGAAATTGGTCCACCAGAGACCTCCTGGCTCCATGTAAATTCAAATGGTGAAAGCTCTCCCAGAGATCTCCATCTCAATGCTAAGACCCAGCTCCACTCAACAACCAGCAAGCTACAGTGCTGGACACCCTATGCCAAACAACTAGCAAGACAGGAACACAATGCCACCGATTAGCAGAGAGGCTGCTTAAAATCATAATAAGATCACAGACACCCCAAAACATATGACCGGACACGGTCCTGCCCACAAGAAAGACAAGACCAGCCTCATCCACAAGAACATAGGCACCAGTCGCCTCCACCAGGAAGCCTACAAAACCCACGGAACCAACCTTACCCACTGGAGGCAGACACCAAAAACAGCGAGAACTACAAACCTGCAGCCTGCGAAAAGGAGACCACAAACACAGTGAGTTAAGCAAAATGAGAAGACAGAGAAACACACAGCAGATGAAGGAGCAAGGTAAAAACCCACCAGACCAAACAAATGAAGAGGAAATAGGCAGTCTACCTGAAAAAGAATTCAGAATAATGATAGTAAAGATGATCCAAAATCTTGGAAATAGCATGGGGAAAATACAAGAAATGTTTAACAAGGACCTAGGAGAACTAAAGAGAAAACAAACAATGATGAACAACACAATAAATGAAATTAAAATTTCTCTAGAAGGAATAAATAGCAGAATACCTGAGGGAGAAGAATGGATAAGGGACCTGGAAGGTAAAATAGTGGAAATAACTACTGCAGAGCAGAATAAAGAATGAAAACAATCGACAGTCTCAGAGACCTCTGGGACAGCATTAAACACACCAACATTTGAATTATAGGGGTCCCAGAAGAAGAAGAGAAAAAGAAAAGGGACTGAGAGAATATTTGAAGAGATTATAGTTAAAAACTTCCCTAATATGGGAAAGGAAATAGTCAGTCAAGTCCAGGAAGCTCAGAGAGTCCCATACAGGATAAATCCAAGGAGAAACATGCCAACACAAATATTAATCAAACTATCAAAAATTAAATACAAAGAAAAGATATTAAAAGCAGCAAGGGAAAAACAACAAATAACATACAAGGGAATCCCCATAAGGTTAACAGCTGAACTTTCAGCAGAAAATCTGCAAGTCTGAAGGGAGTGACAGGACATATTTAAACTGATGAAAGGGAAAAACCTATAACCAAGATTACTCTACACAGCAAGGATCTCATTCAGGTTTGACGGAGAAATTGAAACTTTTATAGAAAAGCAAAAGCTAATAGAATTCAGCACCACCAAAGCAGCCTTACAGCAAATGCTAAAGGAACTTCTCTAGGCAGGAAACACAAGAGAAGGAAAAGACCTACAATACCAAACCCCAAACAATTAAGAACATGGTAATAGGAACATACATATAAATAACTACCTTAAAAGTAAATGGATTAAATGCTCCAATCAAAAGACATAGACAGGCTGAATGGATACAAAAATGAGACGCGTATATATGCTGTCTATAAGCGACCCACTTCACACCTAGGGAGGCATACAGACGGAAAAAGAGGGTATGGAAAAAGATATTTCATGCAAGTGGAAATCAAAAGAAAGCTAGAGTAGCAATTCTCATATCACACAAAATAGAGTTTAAAATAAAGACTATTACAAGAGACAAAGAAGGACACTACATAATGATCAAGGGATCAGTCCAAGAGGAAGATATAACAATTGTAAATATTTATGCACCCAACATAGGAGCTCCTCAATACATAAGGCAAATGTTAACAGCCATAAAAGTGGAAATCAACAGTAACACAATCATAGTAGGGGGCTTTAACACCACACTTTCACCAATGGACAGATCATCCAAAATGAAAATAAATAAAGAAACATAAGCTTTAAATGATACATTAAACAAAATGGACTTAATTGATATTTATAGGACATTCCATCCAAAAACAACAGAATACTCTTTCTTCTCAAGTGCTCATGGAACATTCTCCAGCATAGATCATATCTTGGGTCACAAATAAAGCATCAGTAAATTTAAGAAAATTGAAATCCTATCAAGTATCTTTTCTGACCACAATGCTATGAGACTAGATATCAATTACAGGAAAAAAATCTGTATAAAATACAAACCCATGGAGGGTAAATAATACACTAATAAATAACCAAGAGATCACTGAAGAAATCAAAGAAGAACTCAAAAAATACCTAGAAAAAAATGACAGTGAAAACACGACAACCCAAAACCTATGGCATGCAGCAAAAGCAGTGCTAAGAGGGAAGTTTATAGCAATACAGTGCTACCTCAAGAAAAAAGAAACATCTCAAATAAACAACCTAAACTTATACCTAAAGCAGTTAAACAAATTACAAAAAAACCCCAAAGTTAGCAGAAGGAAGGAAATCATAAAGATCAGATCAGAAATAAATGAAAAAGAAATGAAGGAAACAATAGAAAAGATCAATAAAACTAAAAGCTGGTTCTTTGAGAAGATAAACAAAATTGATAAACCATTAGCCAGACTCATGAAGAAAAAAAGGGAGAAGACTCAAATAAATAGAATTAGAAATGAAAAAGGAGAAATAAGAACTGACACTGCAGAAATACAAAGGATCATGAAAGATTACTACAAGTAACTCTATGCCAATAAAATGGACAACCTGGAAGAAATGGACAAATTCTTAGAAAAGCACAACCTTCCAAGACTGAACCAGGAAGAAATAGAAAATATAAACAGACTAATCACAAGCACTGAAATTGAAACTGTGAATAAAGGTCTTCCAACAAACAGAAGTCCAAGACCAGATGGCTTCACAGGTGAATTCTATCAAACATTTAGAGAAGAGCTAACAACTATCCTTCTCAAACTCTTCCAAAATATAGCAGATGGAGGAAAATTCCCAAACTCACTCTACAAGGCCACCATCACTCTGATACCAAAACCAGACAAAGATGTCACAAAGAAAGAAAAATACAGAACAATTTCACTGGTGAACATAGATGCAATAATCCTCAACAAAATACTAGTAAACAGAATCCAACAGCACATTAAAGGGATCATACACCATGATCAAGTGGGGTTTATCCCAGGAATGCAAGGATTGTTCAATATACACAAATCAATCAATGTGATAAACCATATTAAATAATTGAAGAAGAAAAACCATATGATCATCTCAAAAGATGCAGAAAAAGCTTTTGACAAAATTCAACACCGATTTATGATAAAAACCTTTCAGAAAGCAGGCATAGAGGAAACTCACCTCAACATAATAAAGGCCATATATGACAAACCCACAGCCAGCATCATTCTCAATGGTGAAAAACTGAAACGATTTCCACTAAGATCAGGAACAAGACAAGGTTGCCCCTCTCACCACTAGTATTCAGCATAGTTTTGGAAGTTTTAGCCATAACAATCAGATGAGAAAAAGAAATAAAAGGAACCCAAATTGGAAAAGAAGAAATAAAGCTGTCACTGTTTGCAGATGACATGATACTATACATAGAGAATTCTAAAGATTCTACCAGAAAACTACTAGAGCCAATCAATGAAATTGGTAAAGTAGCAGGACACAAAACTAATGCACGGAAACCTCTTGCATTCCTATACACTAATGATGAAAAATCTGAAAGAGAAATTAAGGAAATACTCCCATTTACGATTGCAAAAAAAAAGAATAAAATACCTAAGAATAAACCTACCTAAGGAGACAAAAGACCTATATGCAGAAAACTACAAGACACTGATGAAAGAAATTAAAGATTATGCAAACAGATGGAGAGATATACCATGTTCTTGGATTGGAAGAATCAACATTGTGAAAATGACTATACTAAGCAAAGCAATCTACAGATTCAATGCAATCCCTATCAAACTACCAATGGCATTTTTCACAGAACTAGAACAAAAAATTTCACAATTTGTATGGAAACACAAAAGACCCCAAATAGCGAAAGCAATCTTGAGAAAGAAAAACAGAGCTGGAGGAATCTGGCTCCTGGACTTCAGACTATACTACAAGGCTACAGTAATCAAGACAGCATCATACTGGCACAAAAACAGAAATGTAGACCAATGGAACAGGATAGAAAGCCCAGAGATAAAGTCACGCACATATGGTCACCTTAGTTTTGATAAAGGAGAAAAGACAGCCTCTTCAATAAGTGGTGCTGGGCAAACTGAACAGCTACATGTAAAAGAATGAAATTAGAACACTCCTTAACACCATACACAAAAATAAACTCAAAATGGATTAAAGACCTAAATGTAAGGCCAAACACTATAAAACTCTTAGAGGAAAACATAGGCAGAACACTCTATGGCATAAATCACAGCAAGATCCTTTTTAACCCACTCTTAGAGAAATGGAAATAAAAACAAAAATAAACAAATGGGACCTAATGAAACTTAAAAACTTTTGCACAGCAAAGGAAACCATAAACAAGAGGAAAAGACAACCCTCAAAATGGGAGAAAATATTTGCAAATGAAGCAACTGACAAAGGATTAATCTCCAAAATTTACAAGCAGCTCATGAAGCTCAATATCAAAAAAACAAACAATGCAATCCAAAAATGGGCAGAAGACCTAAACAGTCATTTCTCCAAAGAAGATATACAGATTGCCAACAAACACAGGAAAGGGTGCCCAACATCACTAATCATTAGAGAAATGCAAATGAAAACTACAATGAGGTATCACCTCACACCAGTCAGAATGGCCATCATCAAAAAATCTACAAACAATAAATGCTGGAGAGGGTGTGGAGAAAAGGGAACCCTCTTGCACTGTTGGTGGGAATTTAAATTGATACAGTCACTATGGAGAACAGTATGGAGGTTCCTTAAGAAACTAAAAGTAGAACTACCATACGACCCAGCAATCCCACTACTGGGCATACACCCTCAGAAAACCATAATTCAAAAAGAGTCATGTACCACAATGTTCATTGCAGCACTATTTACAATAACCAGGACATGGAAGCAACCTAAATGTCCATAGACAGACGAATGGATAAAGAAGATGTGGCACATATATACAATGGAATATTACTCAGCCATAAAAAGAAACGAAATTGAGTTATTTGTAGTGAGGTGGATGGACCTAGAGTCTGTCATACAGAGTGAAGTAAGTCAGAAAGAGAAAAACAAATACCATATGTTAACGCATATATATGCAAACTAAAAATAAAATAAAATCAAAAAATGGTTCTGAAGAACCAAGGTTCAGGACAGGAATAGAGATGCCGATGTAGAGAATGGACTTGAGAACACGGGGAGTGGGAAGGGTAAGCTGGGACGAAGTGAGAGAGTGGCATGGACATATATACACTACCAAATATAAAATAGCTAGCTAGTGGGAAGCAGCCGCATAGCGCAGCGAGATCAGCTCGGTGCTTTGTGACCACCGAGAGGGGTGGGATAGGGAGAGTGGGAGGGAGAGGCAAGAGGGAGGAGATATGGGGATATTTGTATACATATAGCTGATTCACTTTGTTATAAAGCGGAATCTGACACCATTGTAAAGCAATTATACTCCAATAAAGATGTTAAAAAAAAAAAAATGAGTTTGCAAATATCTGGATTATTTACCAAACTACAGATGAAGGAGAGCTTTGAAAGCCCTGGTTTTCATTTTCCCTGCATTCTCATAGTCCACAGCTATCCATCCTGTTTATTACCAGTTCATTGCAGCTACCTCAGAATTGTCCTTAAGCGGTTGCTAAACTGTAATTGAAATGAGGAAGTCAGACCCTCTCCAGTTTTTTAAAGGACAAAGCAATGCACCTTACTGGTTTGCTTCTTTTAACTCATGCCACCATATTGAGTCTCATTCCAAAGCATAAATGTCTTGGAACAAGTCTCCATAAATACAAGCAATTTGAGTGACAAATGCAAAAATTACACAATTTGGGGGGAAAGATTGTCAAGCCAAAACATAGAAAGTAATGATTCATTTTATAAAATAAAATGCTCAAAGAAACATCAGGGAACTTGTTTTCGGCTGCAGTTAGCTTAATGAAATGGTTCTCTAAGTGGATGTTTATTGGAAATCTGTGTTTAGAAGGCTGGAAATAAATTCCATTTTTAAGTTATGCCTTTTTCCCCTCTCCCTCTGCATTTGCTGACCCATTTTATTCAAAGCTGAACACAAGATATAAATAAGGATTCTTGAACTGCTTTTAAACTGCTGGCATCTGTTAGATTGGAAGGAAGTCTGATTTAGCAAAACTTAAAACAGTACAGAACAATTGCCAAAATGAGAGAATCTTTTATTTATGTTGTAAAACAATGTTATGTAACCAGGCACGTTTTTCACCTTCATTCTTTATGATGAGTATATGGGGCAATATATCTCTTAATGTTTGGCCAGCTGAGAGCCCATTTGCTGGTGCTGCATTATTTAGATGTCAAATTGATTTGAGAGGAAATTAATTATGTATATTCAGTTAAAAACCATCACTACATTCAGTAAGCTCTTAATATAAAGACCTCCTCCTGGTTTTTAAATTTTTTTTCTTAAATTTTCAGGTGAAAGGTAGTGGTTTTTTCTGTTATTCCTAATTTCCAGAGACTCCAGAAACCAAATAGTTAAAGTAAGAGTGCCACAGTCAAAGACACCTTGGTTTAAAACCTAGCTTACCATTTTTGAAGTGTTTGAATCTGGAAAGTTAGAAATCTCTCTAAGCATATTGTTCAGCTATAAAATGCGGATAATAATGGTATCTTCTTCACATGTTCATTCTGAGGATTAATGCACATAAGAGGCTTAGCACATTGTCTGATACACAGCATGTATTCAATAAATGTTAACACTAAAAAAATTATCGCTACATCCTAATGAATACAAAGTTAATTTCGGCAACATGAATGGAAAGTAGTTTCACTTTATTTCGTTTGGTTTAACGATCTACCTAGGTACAGTAGGGAATGTTAGCTAAATGATTTCATATACTTAGGGACATGATCCGTACTGAGAAATATCAAGCTAATAAAACAAGAGGAAATTGGGAAAGAATGTTTGCCATAAATGTTCTGTACGTTTAAATGCGCCAATCATGACTGGACAGCAAACACTGAATAATATGGATGAGATGAGATAATGGCCGATTCAAGAAAGTGTTTTGTTTGTTCTTATTTTATTTAAAGAAGGAGGCTCTCTCTGGTGAAGTCTAATGAAACCCTAGGGGTGAGAGGAGGAACTGCATTTTACCAGATTAGGAAACAAATACAAAGTTGCCCAAAATGATGCAATGAAGCAATGGTAGAGCTTATCCTGAAAGCTGATTTGGATTCTGCTGTTTTTATTTTCTGTATCAGGGAGTTTTCTGCACTAAGAATAGAGATTTTTGAACTAAACTTTTCAAAATTCCAAGAGGGTTTCGTGAATCAATCCTTGGAATAATTTATTTCAAGATGTAAAGAATGCATTCAATAAGTCTTATTAATAAATAAAACTGATTTTGATCAAAACCTACCATGTGCCTGGCACTATGTGAAGTACTTCATTTGTATTGGTCCAATTTCATCCTCACAACAACTCCTCTGTGGAGTAGGTATTAAGAAAACTGGAGGTTAGAATGCTTTCTATGAGTCATGCAATTGATGAGGATGAGAAACAAGACTCACCCCTGGGTATGTACAATCAAAACTTGTGGCCTTACTTACTATGCTTATCTGTGCCCACTTCTGACATTCTTCCCTGTCTCAAGGAACCAGATGACTGAACAGAGATAGCATTTCCCATCTTTCACACCATAGGTCTGAGGCAGAATTAGAAGATGCCATAACCATGGAAACTGACTACAAAGGGCCAATCATTAAGAGATATATCACCCCATATACTCATTATAAAGAATGAAGATGAACAACTTGCCTGGTTACATAACACTGTTGTATCACATAAATAAAAGATTCCCTCATCTTGGAAATTGTTCTATATTGTTCTAGTCTAAATCTGGACTATAATTGGGAGTTGGGAGTTCAAGGATGGAGCTGGGGCAGATGCTCATTGATACTGCACTGTAAAGGTAGCACCAACAATGAACCACTCCCCTATAGAGTTCTCCATCACAATTTCCCTTGAATCTCTCAAACAGCAGAAATAACCTTGACTTGTGCATTGGGTCAAAGCTGGGAAAGTGATAAATTCTAGAAATTTTACATAAAATGAGTAATTTTTATGAGTAATTCTTTTTACGCAAAAACATTAAACATTTAAAAAATCACTTTTGTAAGTGAAGCATTTTCAAACACGATATTAATTATTTAGTAAAAACAAAAGCATTTTAAAGAGTCCCATGACTAAAAAAAAAAAAAAATTAAAAGTCCAACATTCATTCCTCCCTGGATGCTTGTACTGTAGAAGGAGTCAGAGACCACGTCCAGCACTCAGGTTTCTCCTCTGAACTGAAGATCTTGTCAGGCTCAAGGTTACAGCCGAGAATGAAATAGTGTCATAATACCCTTCAAATGACTGCAATCTTAATCTCAACCTCTGGCAAGAGGGTCTAAAAAGATAGTTTGTGACAATGTTAAGTATATGCTAGGAAAAATATGAAAATGGATCCAAGAACAAAAGTGCTAGAGCATAAGGACCTCATCTTTCTCATTGATCGTGGCGTCTCCAGCTCTGAGTACCCAGATTTCAAAATGTATTCTGTGTGACTTCTCAGCCCTGCAAAGCCAGTTAGTCATTTAGCTTGAGGTCCTTGTGATAGAGGTACCTGTGTAACAGTCATAATTAATACGTTAATTAATAAATATGCCAGACTCTTTTCTAAGTGATTTACATCTGCTAACTCATCCTCACCACGATCCAGTGAGAAAGGTACTATTATTAACACTACCTTAAGGTTGGAAACTAAAGCAGAGAAAGATTAGAAATGTGCCCAAGGATTGTGATGTTAGGAAAGGGTGGAACTGGGGTACAAAGCCAGGATGGCTGTAGAGCCTGTGTTCTTTATCATTCTGCTTGTTATAATGCCCTTTGCCATATTAATAGCAGTCACCATTTGTTCAGGGCTTACCATGTGCCAATAAGAATTGTGCTGAGCACTTTATAGGCACACCTAGTTTTACTGTGCTTTGCTTTGTTGTGCTTCACAGATGCTGCATATTTTTTACAAACTGAAGGTTTGTGGCAACCCTGCATCAAGTTTATCGGGATCAGTTTTCCAACAACATTTGCTCACTTAGTGTCTCTGTGTCACATGTTGGTAATTCTTGCAATGCTTCAAAGCTTTCACCAGCAAAAACATTATGACTCTCTGAAGGCTCAGATGATGGTTAGCATATTTTAGCAATAAGCACTTTTAAATTAAGACATGTACATAGCTTATTTAGATATAATGCTGTTGCATACTTAATAGACTACAGTAGAGTGTAAACATAACTTTTTTTAAACGTGTTTATTGGAGTATAATTGCTTTACAATGGTGTGTTAGTTTCTGCTGTATAACAAAGTGTATCAGCTATACATATACATATATCCCCACACCCCCTCCCTCTTGCACCTCCCTTCCACCCTCTCTATCCCACCCCTCTAGGTCATCACAGAGCATCGAGCTGATCTCCCTGTGCTATGCAGCAGCTTCCCACTAGCTATCTATTTTACATTTGGTAGTATATATATGTCAGTGCTACTCTCTCACTTCATCCCAGCTTCCCCTCCCCCTACACCCGTCTCCTCAAGTCCATTCTCTACATCTGCGTCTTTTTTCCTGTCCTGCCCCTAGGTTCATCAGAAGCATTTTTTTTTTAGATTCCATATATATGTCATAACTTTTATATGCACCATGAAACCAAAAAATTTATGAGACTGGCTTTATTGTCATGTTTGCTTTATTGTGATGTCCTGGAACTGAACCCACAACATCTCTGAGGTATGCCTGTACATATGTTATTTCATTATATCAATATGACAATTAAATGAGGTATATGTAATTATTGGTCCCATTTTATAGATAAGAAGACTAAGGTTCAGAGATGACATGCAATTTTCCCAGTTGTCTTTGATCAAATAAAAACTCAAACTCAGATCATTTCACTCAGCAGAACTGCCTAACCCTCCCTCATCATACATCTCAAGGAGGGCTTTTTTCATCAGTAAATCTTAAGTTCTCTTAACCACTGAGCAATGATTTCTAACTGAAATAAACAAGTGGGATTTGATTTCCACAGAGACTCCCATTCCTACACTTAAACTTGACTCTCCCACATTTGAGTTACATATTTTAAAGACTTTTAAAACACATTTTATTTTAGAATAGAATAGAGTTAGATTTACATAAAATTGCGAAGAGAGTTCCCACATACCCTGCACCCATTTCTCCCTATTATTAACATCTTACATCAGTATGGTACTTTTGTTACAATTTAATGAAACTATATTGTTAACTGAAATCCAGATCTCTAGACTTCTTTGGATTTTACTTAATGTATTTTTTCTGTTCCAAGATCCCATCCAAGATAGCACATTACATTTAATCATCATGTTTCCTTAGGCTCCTCTTGGCTGTAACAATTTTTCAAACTTTCCTTGTTTTTGATGATCTTGACAGCTGTGAGGAATAATTAGTCAGGTATTTTGGAGAGAGTCTCTCAACTGGGATTTGTTTGAGTTTATGTCATGATTAGACTTGGGTTGCCGGTTTGGGAAGGAAGACCACATTGGTAAAGTGCCATTCTCATCACATCATATCAAAAGTATATACTATTAACATGACATAACTATTGATGTTAACCATGGCTGAGGTAGTATTAGTATTCTCCACTGTAAATCTACTTTCCCCCCTTTCTATACCGTGCTCTTTGGAAGAAAGTTACTATAAGCAGAATACACTTTAAGGAGTGAGGAGTTATGCATGGGAGGTCTGTCTATTCACCCCAATTATTTATTTATTAAATTATTTATTTATATCAATATAGACTCAAAAATATTTATTTAATATGCTTGGTTATAACCAAATACTACTTTATTTTGTGGCTCAAATTGTTCGAGCTTTGACAATGGGAAGCTCTTTCAGTTGGCTCCTGTGTCCTTTTGACGCTTACCCATCATTGTGTTTTGGTTTTGGTTTTGAGCAATTCATTAAATTCTGGAACTATAAGATGTTCCAGGCTCATCTTGTATATTTCTTGCCAGAACCCTAGAATCAACTATTTTCCCAAAGTTTTTAAATTGAAGAATGGTATTACAAACCAATATCTGAGTGTTAGGTGTGCTTGTTGCTCCTGGGTGTCACTGCTTCTAGCCTTCCTTAGTTGACAGAGCAAGGACATATGTGTGTGTTAACTTGTATGTGTCTATACATATGTGTGTGTGTATATATATATATAATATCCATCTATATTATATTAATTTAAACATGTATTCATGCTGAGGTCTTCAACTCTAATTTGTTACCACACTGTCATTATAATCTTCCCCCTGTTTGTCTACAGCTCCTCTCTCTAACAACGAGAAACTTGGCTGCACCATCCATTTATTTGTTTACTCCCAGTATAGAGTTATAGCAGTATACTATGGAAGTATAATTAACACACAATATTATGTTAGTTTCAAGTGTACAACATAGGGATTCAGCATTTATACATACATTATGAATTGATCACGGCAAGTCTAGTAACCAGCTGTCACCAAAGTTATTGTGATATTATTGACTAACTTCCCTATGTTGTATATTACATCCACATGTATTATTGATTTTATAACTGGAAGTTTGTACCTCTTAATCCCCTTCACCATCTTTGCTCAACTCCCCCTCCCCTCCCCTTTGGTGACCAGAAATTTGTTCTCTGCATCTGTGAGCCTGTGTCTGTTTTGTTTTGTTTGTTCATTTGTTTTGTTTCTTAAATTCCACATGTGAGTGAGATCCTATAGTATTTTTCTTTCTCTGCCTGACTTATTTTACTTAGCGTAATACCTTCCAGGTCCACCCATATTGTCTCAAATGGCAAGATTACATTCTTTTTATGGCTGAATAATATTCCACTATATGTGTATGTATATGTATGTATGTGTGCATGTGTGTGTGTATGTATAACAAATCTTCTTTATCCTTTCATCTATCAATGGGCACTTAGGTTTCTTCCATATGTTGGCTACTGTAGATAATACTGCAATGAGCCTAAGGGTGCATATATCTTTTCAAATTAGTGGTTTTGTTTTCTTCAGGTAAATACCCAGAATTGGAATTGCTAGGTCATACAGTAGTTCTATTTTTAATTTTTTGAGGAGCCTCCATAATGTTTTCCATATAGCTGCACAAATATACCATCCCAGCAATAGTGCACAAAAGTTCCCTTTTCTCCACATCCTCCCAAACACTTGTTATTTGTTATCTATTTGATGATGGCCATTCTGACAGGTGTGAGATGATATCTCATTGTGGTTTTGATTTGCACTTCCTTGATGTTTGGTAATGTTGAGCATCTTTTCATGTGTCTGTTGCCATCTGTATGCCTTCTCTGGAAAAATGTCTACTCAGATCCTCTTATTTTTTAATTAGATTTTTTTATATTGAGTTTTGTGTGTTCTTTATATATTTTGGACATTAACCCCTTATTGGACATAGTATTTGCAAATATCTTTTCCATTCAGTAGGGAAAGATTTCATTTTCATTTTGTTGATGGTTTCCTTTGCTGTGCAGGAGATTTTTAGTTTATTTTAAAATTTTTATTTATTTTTGCTTTTGGTGCCCTTGTCTGAGGAGACAGATCCAAAAAAATATTGCTAGGACTAGTGTCAAAGAGTGTACTGCTTATGTTTTCTTCTAGGAGTTTTATGGTTTCAGGTCTTACACTTTAGTCTATAATCAATTTTGAGGGTTTTTTGTATATGTTATAACAAAGTAGTCCAGCTTAATTCTTTTGCTTGTAGCCATCCAGTTTTCCCAACACCATTTATTGGACAGTCTCTTTTCCCCACTGTATATCCTTGGCTCCCCTGTCATAAATTAATTGACCATATGTACATGGGTTTATTTCTGAGTTCTCTATTCTGTTCCATTGATCTATGTGCCAGTTTTTGTGCCAGGACCATACAGTTTTGATTATTATAACTTTATAGTATAGTTTGAAATCAGGGAGCATGACACCTCCAGCTATGTTCTTCTTTCTCAGACTGCTTTGGCTATTCAAGGTCTTCTGTGATTCCATAAATGTTAGGATTATTTGTTCCAGTTCTATGGAATATGCCATTGGTATTTTGATAGGAATTACATTAAATCTGTAGATCGCTTTGGTTAGTATTCTTCCAATCCATGAGCATGGTATATCTTTCCATTTATTTGTGTTGTCTTCAGTTTCTTTCATTAGTGTCTTATAGTTGTCAGATTACAGGTCTTTCACCTCCTTGGTTAAATTTACTCCTAGGTATTTTATTCTTCTTGATGCATTTATAAATGGGATGGTTTCCTTAATTTCTCTTTCTGATCTTTTCCCACTTCCTCCCTCATTAAGGTTGTTTCATACATTTAATATAGTTATATTTCCTTTATCACAGTATGCATTTTATCCTTATACCCAGCTAAGTAAATTTTTTTGTAGTTTACATACATCAAGCTTTAGTCTTCTTGCTTGCTGTAAAGTTCTACAGGTTATAACAATTATATAGTATCATGAATCCACTATTACAGGATCATATAAAATAGTTTCTCTGTCCTAAACATCCCCCTGTGTTTCACCTATTCAATACTCTTTCCCAAATTACTGGCAGGATTTCTACTGTTTCTATAGTTTTACCTTTTCTAGAATGTCATATAGATGGAATCATATAATTATGCACTTTTTCAGACTGGCTTATGTCACTTAGCAATATCCATGTCTTTTCATAGCTTGATAACACATTCATTTTCATTACTGACTAATATTCCATTGTATGAATATGCCACAGTTTATCTACTCACTCATTTAAGGACTTCCTCGTTGCTTCCAGTTTTTTGGGGGTGATTGTTAATACAGCACAAATAGATATTTGCATGCAGGTTTTTGTGTGGACATTAGTTTTCAAATCAGTTGTGTAAATATCTAGGAGTACTATTTCTAGGTTGTATGGGAAGACAATGTTTAGTTTTGTAGGAAACTGCCAAAATGTCTTCCAAAGTGGCAGTGTCATTTTGCATTCTCACCAGCAATGCATGAGAATTTCTGTTGCTCCACATCTTCACCAGCAAATTAGTATTGTCAAGCTTTCTTTTAACCTTAGCCATTCTAGTAGATGTGTAGTGGTAGCTCATCATTGTTTTAATTTTTATTTATGCAATGAAAAATAATATTGATCACTTTTTCATATGTTATTTGTCTTCTGTATATCTTCTTTGGTGAAGTGCTTATTCAGATTTTTTTTGCTCATTTTTAATTGGGTTGTTTGTTTTCTTATTGTTGAGTTTTGAGAGTTCTTCGTATATCAGGAATACAAGTCCTTTACCAGATATGCTTTGTTCCTTTATTTTTTTTTATTATCATTATTTATTTATTTATTTATTTAATATTATTTTTGGCTGTGTTGGGTCTTCGTTTCTGTGCAAGGGCTTTCTCTAGTTGCGGCAAGCGGGGGCCACTCTTCATCGTGGTGCGTGGGTCTCTCATTATTGTGGCCTCTCTTGTTGCAGAGCACAGGCTCCAGACACGCAGGCTCAGTAGTTGTGGCTCACGGGTCTAGTTGCTCCGTGGCATGTGGGATCTTCCTAGACCAGGGCTCAAACCCGTGTCCCCTGCATTGGCAGACAGATTCTCAACCACTGTGCCACCAGGGAAGCCCCTACCAGATATGTTTTGAAAAAAATTTTCCAAGTCTGTGGCTTGCCTTTTCATCCTATTAACAGTGTCTTTCACAGAACAGAATTAAAAAAATTTTAATGTGATATATATTGTGGGTTGAATTGTGTTCCCCCAAAATATATGCCCAAGTTCTAACCCCCACCATCTATGAATGTGACCCTATTTAGAAATAGGTTTCCTTCATACGTAGTCAAGTTGAGACGAGGTCATACTGGATTAGGGTGGGCTCTAAATACGACTGGTATCTTTATGAGAAAAAAGAGAGCGAAATTTGAACACATACACAGTGAAGAAGGCCTTCTGATGATGGAGGCAGAGATCAGAGTAAAGCATCTACAAGCTAAGACAACAAGGGGTGCCAGTAGCTACCAGAAGCTAGGGCTGAAGCAAGGGTGCCTCCTTAGAGCCTTCAGAAGGAGCATGCATCTGCCAACACCTTAATTTTGGACTTCTAGCCTCCAGAAATGTGAGAAAATAAATTGCTGTCATTTTAAGACTCTTGGTTTGTGTTACTTTGTTATGGTAGCCCTGGTAAACTAATACAGTCCAACTTTTCATTTTTATTTCCTTCAAGGATCATGCTTTTGGTGCTGTATCTAAAAACTCATCACCAAACCCAATGTAACCTAGATTTTCTATGTATTTTTTAGAAGTTTTAAAGTTTTTCATTTTACATTTACATACATGATCTATTTTGAGCTAATTTTATGAAAGGTGCAAGGTGTGTGTCTAGCTTCAATATTTTGCATGTGGACATACAATTTTTCCAACACTATTTGTTGAAATGACTATCCTTTCTCAATTGAATTTCCTTCATACCTTTGTCAAAAATCTCTAAACTATATTTGCTTGGGTCTAAACTATACTTAATACTTGTTTATTTTACATACATGATATAATCCATTAAATTCTTTCATAATTTTTTTATGTTTGCAACAGCAGATTTTATTGCTCTTCCTTTCCTCTAGATCATTCATCAAAAAGAAGAACTTCAATTTCTCTAGGCATTACACAAAAATGGTGGTATAAATTTCTTGCATCAACTGAAAATGATTCATAATCATTTTCTCATTTGTACCTTCAGGCACTGAAGAAGATGAACTCTCCTTTGGAGTTAGAGATTTAGAAAAATACATACTATGAAATTTTAAATATTGGGATGTGTGCTTTCTATATCAGCTGTGGAGGAATTTTGCATTAGGGAGAAATGAGAAAAGAGAAGAATTTATTATGAAATATGAGGTCCTGCTCTATAGGATGACTCATCTTATGACTTCATGAAAATGCAGTAGTAACAGAACACTCCGCTTCCCCCTCCACCCCTTGACACACAAACCACTGTGAGCCACACAAATGTTATAAAGCAAGGTTCAAAAGGATAAGGACTTCATCTTTTTTGGTGACTGTTGTATTCCTTACTCTAAGCACAAAGTCACACAAAAGATGAAGTCATTAGCTTGAATAAGCTAAAATAAAGTGGGTAACATATTGATGGACCAAGGGCTGAATTTGGGTCACAGGTGTGTTTTACATGTCTCACACTTAAAAAGTTAAAAAAAATAGTATTTTTTTAAATAAACAGAATTAGTTTCCAACATTTTTAACTGGGAATGATTCTTATAAAAATCCGGATTTCAGTCTTAGCTTGACAAAATTCAAAATATTCAGCAACATTGAGCCTTTATTCCCATTGAAACTGTACTGAACAGTTGTCCTCCATTTGGAGAGGGCAGGTGCTCTACAGTTTGACACAAATCCCACCTCTCCTACTTGTCAAACACATGGCCAGATTTAATCATTTACCTTATCTACCAGATTCTCATAAACGTATTTGAGTTTTCAACCCTTTTTATATAGACTTGAGTGTCTCACTATTTACAGAGATTTCTAGGAGATTGGGAGAACAAACAAATTCTCTCATAATAGTTTTCATAGTAAGAAAATGTCATTTGTTGAAAATTAGAGCTATGCCAGGCCATGCTATATACTTTATGCTAACTACTTGACATGAAATATATGCTGTATTCTTGACAAAAATCCTAGGTAGTAACTACAGTTGTTGTTCCTTTTTATAGCTGAGAGCTAATCATCTTGCTCAAAGGCATACCAAGTATAAGGCAGAAGAGAGAGAGAATCTCAAATCTGAACTCATAACCATCTCACTATGATTCGAACCACCTTGTCAGCCCCTTGAGAGCAGGATGAATTCATTCCTGGTGACTTGTGGTCATTCACATTCATTCTTAGGGCTCTGGTGTGAGTGTAATGAAAAGTCTAGACAGATTCAAAACGACTTTACTACATACTAGCTCTGCGACCTTGGCATGTCCTTTAACCCCTTGCTTTACTTACATGTACAATGTTGAGAGTAAATAGTAACCTTACTGCTTGTCATGAATATTCAAGAAAATGTAGTTAAAGCTCGTACACAGTTCTTGCTACAAAGTCAATGCTCAATCTGTGGTCACTGTTCTTAAATATATGTCACAAAGAAGTATATGTTACAGTTAGAGAATGAAAAGTACAAGGTCTCCAGATGACTAAGAGTGAGACATAATAATGGGCATTTTTCTCAGATGAAATGGGTGGTGGAGAAAAGAAACAGGGATCATGGGAAGCAAGGAAATTCCAGGAATTACTGACCTTTGAGGGATGCAAATTCTGGGTTGATTCCAAACTGCAAATTACTGGCCCCAGGGCTGACCACAGAGGCTAATAACAACAGAACAATGCCAAAAAACCTAAAGCCTTGTAACTTCACACTTTTTTATTTTCCTAAACAAGCAAATCTTTTTCTGCAAGGTATCCTGCCATGTGTCACATAAGAGGCAGTTAGCTTTCAGTTATAAATTTCATCAAAGAGTTACTGAACATATACCATGTGCCAGGCACTGTGCTAGGTGCTGAATATACTGTAATGAATAAGACATAATTCTGTCCCTCTTTCCAATTGCTCATTGTGAGAGTTTGTGTAAGTGGAGTGGATTCAAGTAAACAGTCAATGACAGTACAGCAGATTAAGGAAAAGTTACCTTTGCAAAAAATAGGAGCAAGGCTTATAAGATCAAGGAAGCCTTCTTGGACAAATGAAATTTAAGGAGGGAACAGGGACCATGGGAAGTGAAGCAATACCAAGCTTTGTTGAGCAATATGAGTAAGTCGGGAATAATGGCAAAGAGAAGAGAGAGTGCTCCAGCTAGAGAAAACAGCATGTGCAAGGACCTAGAAGTGAGAGAACTCATGATTTGTTTGTGGAATTTTGAGCAATTCAGAAAGCCCTGAATTTAGGAGTGAAATCATGCAGACAAGTAAAAGAGCCTAAAGAATTAAGAAAGGAAGAGCTCAAGAAGGACCTTGTGAACTATATTCAAGTGTTTGGAATTTATTCTCAAGGCTATGGAGAATCACTGAAGTTTTTAGGAAATGTACATCCGAAGAGAAATGCTCTGGCTTCCATGTGGCAAAGGATCAGAAGATGGTGGGGAGAAAATATCAAGGCAAAAGATCAACTGGGAAAGCCTTGCAGTAACCATGTTGATTCAACCTACTCAGCCTCCTTTATGGTTTCTGTAGCAGACACTGTGATGTGATGCTCCGATCCCTCTTTCATGAAGGACTTTTTGTCCCAGCTTCTGGAGTGCTGTCAGCAGACATCAGGTGTCAGCCCCATCAGGAATGATCTCAGCTGCAGAGAGCTGCCTGGCCCGACATCACACCTTCCTGGGCATCCAAAGGCCCACATCTAGTGACCACTTGATTTGTCATTATAAAGGCTGGGTCATCTGTGCCCAACACCTGACAATGCTGGAGTATCACTCTAGGTCCAGAACTTCACGTTGGGTCAACTGAGGGTCAACTTTGGGTCAGCATCAATTCAACTTCTCTCCCTGTTCAATTATGCATCCTTCTCCTCTTTTACAGGTTTGATCCTAAGGGCACTTCTTTTTTAAAAATTCCTAGACTTCACACTAGCACACTAGACTTCAAATCTGAATATGCCATCTGTGGAACTGAATATGCTTTCTCTAACAGTTTCCTTCCATGTAGAAACACCATCATGCAGGACAGATGAGACAACGTGCCTCCGTAAACACCTTTTTAATTATTTACATCAATAATGACTAACAATGATAGAACAGAAGAAGTTCTAAGATCCAAATGAATTATTCTTTTCTGGAAAGTTGCCAAATACGCTCGTTTAAATAATCTAGACCACTGAATCAGTACTCATCAACCCAGAATGGGTTACAACATTGAGGATAAGGGATAAGACCATATGACTTGGAGTTCTTAAATTTTTTAAAACCAGAAATTCTTTATCCACACTGTACACAGTTACATAAACAGTTCTACAATTCCACTGATAACTTTGTATGGGCAATATTATGTCACCTTGATGATTTCACAGCATTAAGACCTTTGTTTTCCATGTCAAGATTATTAACTCAACTTTTATTGGGTAGCTTCTAGTGCTTGTCATTATTTACAAATATCATAGGTGATATTGAAGTCATTTTCTGACTAGTCATATATTCGTACTTCGTGTAACTTGTTTACTTGTTCCTTATCCTGATTGATGTAGTTTAAATAATAGAGCTATGAATCTCTGCAGTGATAGTCTAGTTCCACAGTTAATGCTGTATTTTGCTGAAGCTCTGGTAACTTATGAGTGAAATTTCTGCTTGAGGATACCATTCAACTATACTGGCCTAAAAAATGAGAGTTCCTGGGTGGATGAACTTCCTTTTGACAGATATATTGAAAAGTCTGCTGTCCAAACAACAAACATGTTTTTCATTCCATGAGAGCAGAAAATACATCAGAGCTTCCCAATCCTTTTGCTGTGTTTGAGTTACTGGGAAGCCTAGATACTGATTTCCTCAACTTCTGGGCTGGTTGCCTGTCCTAGGCTGGTTGCTTTTGGCTATGAGCAGCCTCATTCATTTTGCCCGATGTGCCATACAGAAGTGGAAACATCTGTGATACACTGGAATACAGGGCAGCAAACTTAGAGTATGCAAGTGAAAAGGTGAATATTTAAGTTGAAATCTCTATATGTACAGTCCTCCAAAAATTCTGATTTCTAAATTCCTCTGATGACAAACTTATTTTAAAATTATTTTATTATGAAAACTCAAGTCTAAAACAGTAATTAGGTTAAAATAGAAGCACAGTAACCTAATTTACTCTCAATAATTAGGTAAGTAGTTAAAAGTCAATGCCCACTTTGTAGTGTTTCCGAAACATATTTGAAGGTGGAACCCTTTTTCAATGAGCCATTACAAAATGGTGATTGAAGTGCAGTCTGTTTTGCTGCAAACAAAAGTGAACTAAGAGAAGTTAACTATTGATTTCTTGATGGTCCAAGTGTTGACAGAGTACAGAACAGAAGTACCCCCAGGGTGTGCATAAAAGTAATGCATGCCAGATAGAAACAAATGATTGAATCATTGTGCTGTAGAATTTTAAAGCTGGAAGAATTCTTTAGAGATCATAAGACCCAAGAATTTCATTTATCACATGTGAAAACTGAGATTGTCTGTGTTCACATAGCAAATTGATAGGAGAACCAACCATATTCATTTGTTAAATGAATGAACTAATAAGTGAATGTGTAAATAATGCTGTTTAAAACCGTATTTTGTTAAGAAAAGGAGAATCAGAAATTACTGATGAGAATTCGAAAAAATTAACTAGGTATTAGTAATTGCTTAACTAGAACAGATATTTGATAAGAGAAAGTCTTAGTGTAAAGCTCCTAAGGAGATTTCCAGAAACAGAAAACATATAGAGAAATGAGACTGATGGATGAATGCCATGAGGCCAGAATCTCAGTGACAGCAAAGAACACTCTTTTTAAACTCATGTATAGTACAGTATGTATTTTCATGTTATATATTTTACTATGTTATATATTTAATAGGTTGTATATTGTACTCCTTTCATACATTTACATTATAATATACACAATACTGTATTTTAAACTTTTTGTTTTGAAATATTGTAAGTTTAAAAATGTTATATGAAACAATATAAAAACACTATAAAACTCATGTACCCTACTTAAATCTTACTTTTTGCTATATTTGTAGTTACCTTTTAATTATTCTTGAATCAGACACATATAATGTGAATAATTTTCTGTCAGTCTACACTTGCCTATTCATTTTCTTAGTGGTGGCTTTTGAAGAGTTGAAATTTTAAATTGTGATTAAACTAAATATATCAGTCTTTCTTTTATGGTTCATGTTTTCAGGTCCTCTCTAAAAGGCCCCTGCCTACTCCAAGATCACAAAGATATTCTCCTATGTTTCATTCTAGAAGCTTCATACTTTTAGCTGTTATGTTTATATGTATGACCCATCTCAAGTTAATTTTGTATACAGTGTGAGGTAGAAGTCAAGATTGATCGTCATTTGTAGAAAAGAATTTTCTTTTCCCCACTAAATTTCATTGGCATCTTTGTCAAAATTAATTGTCTATAAATTTTAAAAGCTCTTTTTAGACTTTCTGTTCTTGTCTATCAATTTGTATATCCCTATACCAAAACCATACTTTCTTGGTTATTGTAGTTTTGTAATACGTCTTGAAAACAGGTAATGTAAATTGTTCAAATTTGTTCTTCTTTTTAGGTCTTTTTTAAATAAAAGTTAATCTAGGTTATTTGCATTTTCAAATAATTTTAGAATCAGTTTATCAATTTCCACCAAAAAAATGGAGATTTTTATTGAGATTGAATCGATTCAATAGGTCAACTTGAAGAAAGTTTGTATCTTAAAAATTTTGGATTTTCCAGTCTTCAAACATAGTACATTTATTTATTCACATAGGTCTTCTTTTAATAGTTTTTAATTTAAATTTCATTTTTCTAGATATCAAGATTTTGACCCTGCTTTCCTTTTATTTGAATTTGTCTGCTATATAGTTTCATATCCTTTTATTTTTAACCTTTCTGAATCTCTTCAAGTGTCTTTCAATACACAGATAGGATTGGAATTTGCATTGTTAACCAACATGACTTTTAAATAGGTGAGCTATGCCCATTTACATTTAATATATTAAATGTATTTAGTTTCAATTCTGTCATTTTAATGTATTGTATCAATGCATACAAGCCTTCAACAGAATTAGCTTTTGAAAATATGTTCCATTTCACTTGATCTATTTCATAATGTAAGACATGATTATATGTTCAAATAATATCCTTGATATTGATACCTTTATATAATACCATTAGTGCCCTTTGGGGGGGCTGCTTTTGTCTACTGTTCTCTACTATGAGTAATATTGAATTACTTAACTTCCATACCTCTCCAATAGGATCTGATTTAAATAGATAACAACTTAAAAAACTAGTTAAGAACATAAAGCTATCACAATTACCAGACTTCTCATGTACCGTCCCATTCCCCTCCAGTTTTTGATAATTATATTCTATTTAAAATGTTAACATACAGCCATTTCATCACTGAGGTTTAGCTCCAGGAATAAAGATATATTTAATGCTTACCACCAGACTATAGTCTGGATTAACCTTTGGACTTGAGGTCATGTTATATATATGACCATGTTATATACATGTTTATAAATGTTATATACATGGCGTACATATTATATACATGTTATATATATGGTCATGTTATGTACATCCCTGCCACATAGTAAACAGTATGAAAATGGCACAGTAACAACTCTAAATCATGACTCTGCCACTTACTAGCTCTATATGACTGTGAGCAAATTAACTCAGTTCCATGAGCCTTAGTTTCCTCATCTGTCATGAGGATTAGTAATGCCTACCTCATAGAACTGTTGCAAGGACTATTAGTCATGTCATTAAAATATCTATCATAAGACTTATCCAAATCAGGTAGCCAGTATTCTTTTGAATGAGTAAAAAAGTATTGAAAGAGAATTAAACACAATTGAACTGGATTCAAGTTTCAATTGTCAAGAATCTACAAAGTACAAAATATTTTTTTCTGAATATATTTAAGAACTATATGAATGTACAAATAACTCTGTGTTCCCAAATCCATTCTTTCATAGTAGTGGTCCCAAAGTTCTAGATGTTGCTTGGGTCAGCGAATCAATTAGTTATTTCTTCAAGCTGATCACTGGTTTGTTGTTTATATGTTTGAGCCTAGCATAAAACCATTGATGGAAACTTGGGCTTCGACGCTATTAGGACCATGGCATTTTGTCAACACAATACAAATCCCCCACTCCATCCATCTGATTTTTTAAGCTCTAGGACCACAGTTAACAATGGGAATAGCTCAGTCTTGGAGTCAAGCAGTTATAGATTCAAGCCTTAGCTCTATCACTAACTGGTTGTATGAACTAGGAGAATCATTTTACTTCTCTAAGCTTCAGAACTTGACAACAATAATATAAAACTTAATAATGTTGTCAGAATTGAAAAACATTTGTAAAGCACCCCCAAAGAATAGGAGAAAAATACAATATAAGCTACATCGCAGTATAGGGGTGGTGCTTAAGTGTTGTTTCTGATGCTTACCTAACAGAAATGGTGATGTCAACACCACTCCCTTAAGTTAACCACATAACCCTGATATGATTACAAGCACATGAGAATAGTGGACACTAAAATTGTGTGGCAGTGCTTCATTTAGGTCATCGTCCAGAACATTCAGAGTCATATTGCTTTTACATTATAATCTAATAGAAATTAAGCTTGTTTTAAATTCTTATAGTGATTTAATGGTCTCCTAAGATCACATCTGTAAACCCTGGGCTGGGAATCACAGTTTATTGTATCTTTCTTTCTTTCTCTCTGAGTGACATGGGAAATGTGGCAGCTACAATTGGGCAGCCATCTGCGAGCTTGATGGAAAGCACTGTGTGGTCTGCTATATCTTTATACAGAAACATTAATTAATAGAATTCACTCTGGATTCACCAACGTTTAATTAACTGGATTAATTGAATTTCCACTGATTACAAAAAGTATAACAGCACCAACTTGAAGGGACTACTTTATTGTTACAATTAAAAGGGCTTCATTTCATGATGATGATGCTTGTCCTATAAAACCCCAAGGATGTATTCAGGGACCAGTGAGTTTACTGGAAATGATCATCAGTGCTGAGTGTCTTTGTATTCATTCTCTAGCACTCAGGATACCTCTGTTGGAGCTGTATAATTATATTCAGTGACTATCATCAGAGGGTGATGGAACTGAAGCAACTGATACGCTGCTTTATTTTTACCTTCTTAATTTGGCTTTCATTCGGAAATATGGAGGCAAAAGGACATTTTCTTCTAAAAACAGTAAAGTTGTTTCTGATTAAGAAAATAAAGCAGGCTACTTATCGAAATTTGGCAAAAGAGCAAAAGAAATAAAGATAACACATAATGGCTAACATATATTGAGCACCTAATACATGCCATGTGGTATCCTAATACTTTATTTGCAAAATTTTATGAATCGGGCTTCCCTGGTGGCGCAGTGATTAAGAATCCGCCTGCCAATACAGGGGACACGGGTTCGAGCCCTGGTCCAGGAAGATACCACATGTCACGGAGCAACGAAGCCCATGAGCCACAACTACTGAGCCTGTGCTCTAGAGCCCACGAGCCACAACTACTGAAGCCCGTGCGCCTAGAGCCTGTGCTCCGCAACAAGAGAAGCCACTGCAACGAGAAGCCCGCACACCGCAACGAAGAGAAGCCCCCGCTCACCACAGCTAGAGAAAGCCCACGCGCAGCAACAAGACCCAATGCAGCCAAAAATAAATAAAATAAATAAATTTATAAAAAAAAAATTTTATGAATAAAATACTCATAACAATCCTCTGAAAGCATTATTACTATAATTATTCATTTTATATAGTAAAGGAAATTAAGCCTTTGAGAGGTGAAGTAACTTGTCCAAAGTCACACAAAAGTGTATCCATAACTCCACCTTTCAGAGACAAGCACTCAATATTTTAATAGTTTCCCCCCATGCATATATCTTGTTTGTATCATGACTGTGCTAGGTAAGTTAAATATTTTATTTCTGTCCATTTTTATAGCAAAAATTTGGAATGAATTGAATCATTCCTGTTATGGAGATGACAAAACTAAGATGCAGTTTGGTTAATCTGCTCAGGGACATATAGGTAGTAAGTGTCAGAGCCCAGATTTTGACCCATGTACCTCTGACTCCGAAGCATATAGTCTTTCCAATATGCATCACTGCCCCATTTTCTCAATATTAAAGTTATATAAGTGCTGAGATTTAAGCCTTCGACTTCCAGACACCAAGACTATGTTCACTGGGTCATTCTCTCACTTAAAGATTCACATTCTGTGGGATCAAAGTAGGTCTGCCCTCATGGGACACATTTCTCTCTATATAGTATAGAAAAGACATGAAACATAGGAGAGTGCTAATCTCCTTAAATTTCATTATTGGGATGAAATTGTGGAATTTTGTTAACAAGTAGTTTATTTAGCATAATTCATTTCATTTGCATTGGAAGAAATCACCTTTGGTACTCCCACTCACCACTGCATGAGGTTTAGCTGGAAAATCCATTTTAGAAGATAATTTAGCAGGAGGTTTTTAGAGCCTTAAGCATCTTTCCTTAATTTTTAGTAAAGTTATACATGTTATATAGTTTTTTACAATGAAAATCATAGGGTATACATAGGCCTTATCCCTCTTTTTAAAAACATATTATACTAACTTTATGAGTATCTCTCTATATTACTTAAGAAGTTTTGTAAATAAAACCATCAGTGCACTTAACTTAGATAATATAAAACAGCACCTGACATAGTAGAGACTCAGAAAATATTTGTTGAATGAATAAATGGCTTTGGGAGTACTAATAATTAATCCATCTTCTATTGAGGACATGTAGAAGTTTCTTAATTTATAACTATGATAAACTACACTGTCATGAATGATGGCAGATTGAATACATACAACTATTTCCACTAACTTTGGAAACTTCACGAAAATGACAGTAAAGGGATTTTTAACAGCATAAATATAGACCCAGAGATAAAAAGAATACGCCAAGAGATGACAGGAACAAACTTTTGGAAGTTGGAAAGCAAAAGGATGAGTAGTAATTGAGTTAATAGCTATGCAAATGTGAAATAAGTTGGCAGTGGGAAAAATGGAAAAGCAAACCAATCTGCACTGTAGAACCAATCAAAGATTCACAAATCAGTGGCAGCAGGTACCTCTGCAAGCAAAAGATGCTGCTATGGAAAGAATGACTGGTTCAAAGATGCAACTATTTCCAGATGACTGTCCTTTCTACTCCAAGGAAAGAGTCAGTTCTCTGGAAGGAAAACACAGAGTGTCTTTATAGTAGGGGTATGCAGCACAGCTGAGGGTAACGTACCACAGTGAACATACAACTGGTCACTTCCAGGCAAATCACGTGTAACCACTAATCATCACAATATTAATAAAATAAAAAAATTAGTGGGAGGAAGGGAAGTGGGCTCACTCTCTTCTCCTGTCTTTCATCGGTCAAGCCAAGAGAGGCCTCTGCCTTGAACTTGTTTTATTAAAGGTCCTGCCAAGCATAACCACTCACCAAAATAGTAATTTACTACAAAACACATGGGCACTCAGCTCGGGCACAGAGCAACCCTTAACCCTAAAGAGTCACTCTCATAGCTGATACCACACAGGCCCCAGGGAAATACTTTTCTGCATCTCTTATCCTGTGAATCATCTTTATTCAGAAGCCTATGGTGGGCCACTGCTGATGCATAAGTGAACACAATGCAGAGTGTTATACAATTTTGCAGTGTTTACAACAGTGACATATGGTGGTTTAAAGATATTTTGCAATAGTAAACAATGAATATTCCTCTTAAATTTGTATAAATTACATGTAGATCCGAATATAAAATATGTGAATATTACTATCTGTTTACATTCACAACTAGATGAAATTTGAACACTTCCACTGAAAGTACTTTTGTTTAATAAAAATATTTAATGATTTAATCAAAATTTTTAAATGAAATAAATATTTTAAGATTTAACTAAGCAAAACTTAATACTTGATTTGTGTTTTCCTTTTAACTTTAATAGAAAAATAAATAACTAATTTTATATTAGTTATTTCAAAGAAAACAATCTTTTTGAAAACATAAGTGAAAAATAGTTTTATTTTACATGTATTTTAATCTACTTTTTCATAAAATACACTCAAGTTATGTACACTTGAGTATACCTTATTTTATTTTTTAATCTTTTAGAGTACTATTATGAGTTCAACCCAACTTACATAAAAATCTTGATTATAATAATTAGGTTTTTCTGATTTCAGCAAATCTAAGTATACAGCAAAAATAAATATTATACTAACTTATAAATTACATATACATCTGTGCTTTTAATACTTATCAAAATATCACCTGTCCATCAATAGATTACCTAGATACGTGTCACAGTTACTAAATTTAGCATCTTTGATATTTTACCAATGTTAGTTCATATAAATAATACAACTTGATTCATATTTTTAATATTGTTATTGTAAAAGTAATGCTTTCAAGGTAGGAGATATATTTCAGTTTCACTGAGATATAGTTGATATGTATCACTGTATAAGTTTAAGGTGTACAACGTAATGGTTTGACTTATACTGTATTGTGAAATGATTACCAGAATAAGTTTACTTAGCATCCATCAACTCATCTCTTGCAAAAAAGAATTGGTGATGAGAACTCTCAGGGTTTACTCTGTTAACAATTTTCCTATATATCATACAGCAATGTTAACTATATTCATCATGTGGTACATTACATTCCTAGTACTTATTTATCTTACAGGGTACAGAAGTTTGTACCTTTTGACCGCCTTCCTCCACTGCCCCCTCCCCATACTCCCTGCCTCTAATAACCAGAAATCTCATCTGAGTTTGACTTTTTTTTTAGATTCCACATATAATTGTGATCATATGGTATTAATCTTTCTCTGTCTGACTTATTTCACTTAGCATAATGCCCTCAAGGTCCATCCATGTTGTCACAAACAGCAGGATTTCTTCATTTTTCATGGCTGAATAACATTCCATTGTGTATATATACCACACCTTCTTTATCCATTCATCCATCAATGGATTTAGGTTGTTTTCATGTCTTGGCTATTGTAAATAATGCTGCCATGAACATGGTGGTATAGATATCTTTTGGAGTTAGTGCTTTTCTTTTCTTTGGATATGTTCCTAGAAGTGGGATTGCTGATCATATGGGAGTTCTATTTTTAATTTTTTGAGGATCCTCCATAATGTTTTCCACAGTGGCTGTACCAGTTTACAACCCCACCAATACTGCACAACAGTTTTTTTCACATCCTTGCCAGCATTTCTTACCTCTTGTCTTTTTCGTGATGGTCATTCTAACAGGCGTGAAGTGATATCTCATAGTGGTTTGGGGTTGCCTTTCCCTGATGATTAAAGATGTTGAGCATCTTTTCATGTACCTGTTGGCCATTTTACATCTTTTTTTGGAAAAATTTAGGTCTTTGCCCATTTTTTAATTGGATTATTTGGTTTTATTTTGCTATTGAGCTGTATGAGTTCTTTACATATTTTGGACATTAACCCCTTAACAGATATATGGCTTGCAAATATCTTTTCCCATTCCATAGGTTGTCTTTTCACTTTGTTGACTGTTTTCTTGTTGTGCAGAAGCTTTTTACCTTGATGCAGTCCTACTTGTTTATTTTTTGATATTGTTGCTTGTGCCTTAAGTTCTGCAATCAAAAATTCATTGCCATGTCAAGGAAATTTTTTCCTATGCTTTCTTCTAGGAGTTTCATGGTTTCAGGTCTTACATTTAAGTCTTTTTGAGTTAATTTTTGCGAGTGGAGTAAGATGGAGTTATATGACTTATTTTAGTTTTACCGTTGGTTAATTTGGTCTATAACTTTTACATATTTGCATATGATCTTAGTAGTTTTACCAGGTTTTGCAATTGTTAACAGCGAACCTGGTTAGAAATTGCCACACACAATGTAAATTTTCCTTTATTTCTGTTATTTATCTTCTGTTGTTTAGTCCTTCCAGGCAACTGCAGGGGAAGCCAGACCCCATGGCCTTAGGCATGATGCTTCATCTCATGTTGATGCGGTGTGAGGAGCCACTGCTTCCTGGGTCTGGTTGGGGCAGTCCTGGGTGCAGGAGGCTGCAGACCTCCCTCTGCGGCAGGTACAATGGGGCCCAGGCCACAGCCCAATCCTCACCCTGAAAGGAGCTCAGAGAGCTGGTGGCCTATCTCTCCATGACACAAGCAGCTAAGTTTTGTGGGTGGATAGGACCAAGTGAATCTAGGAAGACACTTAAACTGAGTCTGATATACTTGCTAAAGATGCTCTGTAACTCTGCAAAAAGGAGACTACGTCTCACCCCCAATATGTCAAATCTGACCCACCCCCACCTACTCCAGAGTCTCCCAGTCCTCTGTGTGTGACACGCCTACTCAACTGACTCCACCTACACCCACCAAAAGTGTTCATTAGCTCCATTTGGAATACAACCATCTGAGATTGAGTCCCCAGATCATTTCAGTTCAGTGTGGAGGGCCCTGGTTGGAACCAGAGAGATGATCTGACAACTGTACCCAACAGTAGCCCATGTATCCTCAGCAGGGGATGTGAGTCATAGGAACTGGACCATCAGGGCAGGAAAAAGGGGGATATTAGCTCAGATCCCATTTGCTTTTGGTGCTTTTCCCAAAACTCTGAAAAAAGAGCCTTGACCTGAACATTTATGTGTGATCATTTACCAGGCCTCCTGGCAGAGGTGGTCTGAACCCCACATTCTCCGGTCTGTCTGTTTAACATATGATTTTCCCTAACCGTTCCTTGCTCTAGCGCCCTGCGTGTGTTCAGTCCAGTTAAAGTGAGAAGTGCAGCACAGTGAATGAGGTGTCTTTTGAAGGGAGAAGGCAGTAATAAACTCTCATAAATGCCACCACTAACTATGCTACCCAACAGGCATGAGCCATTATCAGACTGAGAGAGGGCACCAGGTGCCTCAAGATGACTGATGGCCCCCTACGTATCTTAGCCATTATTCTTAGAGACAAGCGTAGAACTTGAATGCCCAGCAGTTCTAGGATATGTACATATATATCCTGTCTGTATGGATGGCTCTGTGATTTAGTGCTAACAAACATACCTCTAGGAGGAAAATAGATGTGCTAATCGACAAAGATTTAAGCTACAGAAAGAATCATCAATCTCCTCTGCTGTAATGGTCACTTTGCCTTCCTTTTTTGTAATGTGATATTTTTAAAAACATTTTTTATTGCCTGTGCTTACTTTTCAGTTTTCACACATTATAATTCCAAGTTGAATTTCTTCTAACTATATTGCTTAGAAGAAATATTATTATTGTTATATTTCTTCTAACTATATACTTCTAATTAATTACAAATTAATGCTGATTACTCTGTCATCGTATAGACCTACTTATCTACATATCTATCTAGATAAATGGACAGATAATAGATAGGTGGATAGGTAGGTGGATAAGTTAGTAGGTAGGTAGATAGATAACGTAGATTTTTTTTAACATCTTTATTGGTGTATAATTGCTTTACACTGTTGTGTTAGTTTCTGCTGTATAACAAAGTGAATCAGCTATACCTATACATATATCCCCATATTCCCTCCCTCTTGTGTCTCCCTCCCACCCTCCCTATCCCACCCCTCTAGGTGGTCACAAAGCACCGAGCTGATCTCCCTGTGCTATGCAGCTGCTTCCCACTAGCTATCTATTTTACATTTGGTAGTGTATATATGTCCATGCCACTCTCTCACTTTGTCCCAGTTTACCCTTCCCCCTCCCCATGTCCTAAGTCCATTCTCTAGTCTGCATCTTCATTCTTGTCCTGCCCCTAGGTTCTTCAGAACCTTTTTTTTTTTTTTAGATTCCACATATATGTGTTAGCATACGGTATTTGTTTTTCTCTTTCTGACTTACTTCACTCTGTATGACAGACTCTAGGTCCATCCACCTCACTACAAATAACTCAATGTTGTTTCTTTTCATGGCTGAGTAATATTCCATTGTATATATGTGCCACATCTTCTTTATCCATTCATCTGTCGATGGACACTTATGTTGCTTCCATGTCCTGGCTATTGTAAATAGAGCTGCAATGAACATTGTGGTACATGACTCTTTTTGAGTTATGAGAAACAGATATTTTAAATTAAGGAGTTGGAAGGTATTCCTTTGTCTAAGATAATGTACTCTTATTTCAGCCAACATTTATTGAGCATTTATTAATTTCAGCACTTCAAGCTGAGCCTTAACATATTGTGGGTGCTGAAATATAGCTTCTAGAAAGAACTCAAAAATGGGTGGTGGCAACTAAGGATTCAAATAGGATGTGAACACTTTCTGAAAGGCACTGTCCTTTTTACAAAGCTGTCTTCACAAAGCCATGTTGATCACAGAGACATTTTGATGCCATTAATTTTTTTTTCCTTTATCTAAATTAAGGGGCAAAACAGACATTCCCTAGGCCCCAATCAATCTGTGACCCCACTCAGAGAACGGAATAGGGCTCAGGAATGTCTTAGGCAGCAGGGATGAAGTAAAGGTCTGAGATCTGTTTTGTGTCTAAAACTGTATCATTAGAAGTTGTTCTTACACTTTGACACATGAAAATATCTCTACCTCAAAGTGGTCATGTCAAGTAGTAGAGCTTAATCAGTTGCATTAAAATGTAGTATTTGATGCCTGGGGATTTATCTCTCCTCTGCATTTGTAAGCAAACATAAAGAAGAGAAAAAAGCTGTAAGAATTAATCAACACAAGGAATATTACCAGAGATTGATGTTCTTGAAGCTCTGAAGAGAAAGGGCATTACTGTAGAACAGGGTGTTCTGAGCAGAGTTCATGAAGAGGGGACATCCAAACTAGATCTGAAAGACAAAAAGAAAAATGACATGGGTAAAGTCACGGGGGCTTCTTTGAGGGACTGTATTGAAGTGTTCATGCTGGAGAAGAGCAAAAACTAAGGGCAGAAAAAAAAAAAATTGGTGCAGAACTGCATAAGGATTTAATAGCTAAGCTAAACAGAACTTTGCCCTGCTGGCAAACAGGAGGCCCTTAGGGAACCTGTTGCAACTTAGGGAACCAGTTGCATCGAGGGTTTAAAGAGGGTTTGCTGACAATGGTATGAGATGGGCCTAATAAAATAATTCGTAATTGCCTTTGATCCAGTTCCATGCTCACTAGTAATAGTAGCTAATGTCGATTGAGTTCTTAACATGCCAAGTACTTGGCTCCGTCTTCCTAGCTCACTTAATCTTTACAACAACCCTATGAGCTCCACATTTTATAGCTCAGGGAACAAACAAAAGGTTTAGCAATTAGCCCAAATTATATGAGATCAAGAGGGTAGAGCAAAGAGATGACCCCAAAAGTGTGACTCCAACACCTATGCTCTGAAACCACGAAGCCGTCCTGCCTCTCTCAGAAGCCTTGTAAGAAAACAGCTTCCCTGTAGCTTACCTAAGGAAAAGGTTGGCTGCTCCGGTCAACCTGCAATTGTGTGTTTTTACCAATGATATGATACCAGACTGCTTCTCTTAACCCCCAGATCAGAGCATGGACAAACAATTTAAATCACGGCTTAACCACTTACTATTCATGTGGCTTTAGATATATTACTCAGTCTTTCTTTGCCTCACCTTACTCATCTGGAAAAAATGGTGATTATAATGGTATCTTGCTTCTAGGCTTGTGGCGAGAATTAAAGGAATACATGTAAAACATTTAGAAGAGTACCCGGCACAGAGTGAGCACTTAGTAAGTGTTTATAATTGTCGGTATTCATTTGGGGGAAATTTAATCAGTTAGTAATCCAGTTTTCAATCGATTTCCTATGTAATAGTTTGGGTAGAAGAGAATATGGTGACTCTGGCCTGGTCTGCTTGACATTTGTATTTTTCCTTACAATATCAACTTCAAAGATTGCAAGGATACCAGTCATTATCCGCACTATGGTAATTTTAACCAAAGAAAATGCCACTTTTGGAAGAATTTCTGAGTGTCCAGATGCCCTTATCCAAGTGACAGTGACCATGTGTGAGTCTGTGGACCTATTTGAAACTGTCAAAATGGTCGTGATTTATATTAATGGAGCAATCAATTCTTAACTATAGAGATGATAGATATTCTGTAAAATTTAACTCAAACTACCTTTTCTTGTTCATGATGCTGGGTCACCTCTTCCTTCTGTCCTCTCTAGCTCCATCTATTGGATTTCTCGACCCCACCAAAGGTTACATTCATCATGATCTTTTCTGACACACATCCTCTTATTCATCTCCTATTGGTTTCCTAGGAAGTTTCCAGCAGTAGTTATTTCAAAATGCATCTTTGTAAATTCTGACTCTCACTCTCCATGATTACCAGATAACTTTTCTTCCATAGCAACAAGAAAAAAGGTGTCAGAGGAAGGCTCCCTTCCTCTCCCTTTCTCTCTTCCTCAAACTCTCTCAAAATAAACGTTCCAATAGTCCCTTGAATATTTTCCTTTTATTACTAGACTGGGTATTCCAGTTCTGTTCTCCGTGCCAACCCTTCCTACCTTAACTCCATCAGTCTCTAAGTTTTAACCTCTTCCTCTCAATTTGATTCATCTCTGATGGGCAACAACCCAGATGTATAAGTCAAAATGGGCTAAATTATTTTTTTATTTTTTCTTCTTTTTAGTTTTTGGTTTCTGGGTTTTTTTTTGTTTTTTTTTTTTTAACACTTAAAAACCACTACTGAGGCAGAAACAAATTAACTCTGAAATCTTGGTGGTGTGCAGAAACCAAGGTTTATTTCTCATTCACTATATGTCCAAAAAGTGTTGGCAAGGGTTCTGCTCCCCATGGTCACTCAGGGACACAAGCTCACAGAGACTCTAGCATCTTATAACGCCACAATCCCACACAGGATTTTAGGAGTTTCCAGGGCCAGAGAAGAGCGAGAGGGGCTCCATGGCATGCATCCTGGGTAGTAGCACAGCCCCCATCCACCCACCTATTCCCCACTTAGAAGGGCCTATATTTGGTTTAATGCTCTGCTATAGCTATCTTGAAATTTTAATATTTGAGTAAAAGGCCTCACATTTTCATTTTTCACTGGGGCCCCACAGATTATACAGTCAATCCTGAGGGTTCCATAAGTACTCTTATGGCCACATCTTCTATCCATTGACCTACCCCAGTGGCCAGTACTCAGTCCAGGGCCTTGATTTTTGCAAGGGTAGCTGGGAAATGTAGCTTTTAATACCGTATTTATGAGGATATGGGGAGGGGGAAGGGTAAGCTGTGACAAAGTGAGAGAGTGGCATGGACATATATACACTACCAAACATAAAATAGATAGCAAGTGGGAAGCAACCGCATAGCACAGGGAGATCAGCTCGGTGCTCTGAGACCACCTAGAGGGGTGGGATGGGGAGGGTGGGAGGGAGGGAGATGCAAGAGGGAAGAGATATGGGAACATATGTATATGTATAACTGATTCACTTTGTTATAAAGCAGAAACTAACACACCATTGTAAAGCAATTATACTCCAAATTTTACTCCAATAAAGATGTTAAAAAAAAAAAAGTCATGGGGATGTAATGTACAGCACGGTGATGATAGTTGATACACTGTATTGTATATTTGAAAGACGCTAAGAGTAGATCTTAAAAGTGATGATGGATGTTAGCTAGACTTACTGTGGTGATCACTTTGCAATATATCCAAATATCAAATCATTATGTTGTATACCTGACACTAATATAATGATATGTGTCAATTATACCTCAATTAAAAAAAAAATTTGTCAAGGGGAAAAAAAAAATACCGTATTTACTGGTGAACACATAGTATTTTGCCTGCCACATGAATGTCCCTATGCAATAACACAAATTCCACTCTGCTTAGAGCTAAACAGAATGATAAAGGGACACTCTGCTCATATTTCATGCAATCCAGCATGTGGATTGGTTCCCATTAACCCAGGTGTTTGATGAGATGGAAGAACACAGAAAGATATGGCATACCCACTCTCTGGAAGCTTATATTCTAGAGTAGTGCTTTTCACACTTTAATGTGCATACAAATCTCCTAAGTAAAATGGAGTTTTGGACTTGATAGCTCTGAAAAGGGACAGCGATTTTGCACTTCTACAAGTTTCCAAGTAATTCTGGGGTTACCAGCCTATAAAACTCCACTGTAGGTAGCAAGGTACTAGGTAATGCTATGAAACAAAAATATATAATGTAACAGGAAGTTAATACAATATATATATTTAAAGGCATGACTGCTACTCATCTGGTGAAAAAAAAAAAGATTAAGATTTTTTTTGATTTTAAAGAAAATCAGAGAAAATCAAGTTTTTTTCTGCTGGAGATGTCTATCCTCCAGCAAATCTGTATTCCTTTGCATTTCCAGTATGTTTGCATTCTTAATGTGAGAGAGGAAGAAAGGGCTCTTCTTATTTGCAGGTTTATTCTTGGTCTGCTTCCATAATTGATATTGTCAGAGAATTGTGATTAATGCTCCATTTGTGAAAACCTGTTCACCTGAGAATGCAAAATTTGGCAAAACTTTTCCTGCATCTGTTCTCAGACAATAGCCCCTTTGTTCTGTTCAGCCAAACTACAATGACTATTGCAGGCTACCATGAGGCGGTACTGGCAGGAAAGAGGTTGGAAGGTGGGCTCATTTGGAATGGCAGCAGAGAGGATGTATTTTCACTTCCATAGTAGGTGGCATGACTCTGTGACTGGGTGTGCAGAGGAACATTCATCTTGTTTCTCTCCCACTTCTCACCCCCCAAAAAGTCACAACATCACATTACTTGGCTAGTCTCATGGTTTAAAAACTGAGAAATGTCAAATGGTTTGTTGAAGTACCAGGGTATAGTTTAATATCATAAAGAAATAAATTTGAAAAAATTCTCTGAGATAGCCCCCATTTTTTAGTAAGTAGGGGAACTGGTGACCATTAAGAGCTCATAGTACCCTAGAGCTCTTCTGGTGGCCATTTCAAAGTGTCTATTTTCCAACTGACAGGTTGACTACCCTGGCCATAAGTAATTAGAGTACACTACATAGCACTGTACAGTTGACCAAAGCATTTTAAATTATATTATTTTATAGTTAGAGGATATTTGAAATAGGCAAGGACCATGAGACCTTTGTCATGGATAAGGAAAGGGAGATGCCAAAACACTTACTCAACTGAGAACACAGCTCTACTGAGCAGCACTGCTGAGACTGAATCCCCTCTTCTTTTCATAGGATTGAAACACATGTTATGTATCTCTGCCTAGCCTTGCATTCTTTGCCTCACTCAATCTTTCATTTTCATGTAAGTAGCCTTATAAAATTTGTTTAGTTTAGTTGCTTGCTAAACCTAAAGGAGCCAATATTTTAAAATAAGTTTTACTGAAATACAATTTACATACCCTACAATTCACCCCTTTAAAGTGTACAGTTCAATGGTTTTTAGTATATTCACAGTTGTAAACCACTTTCCTTCACACCCTCACCTCTAGAACACAAACCACTAATCTACTTTCTATTGTTAATGGACTGGCCTATTCTCCTCTACTGATAGACTTTATTTTTCTAATTGGCAAGAAGAAAAAAAATGGAAAGAACAAAATCTGTTTTTCATCTACTAGAGACAACTTAGAGTTATTTATTCACTTTAGGAATACAGTGTTACAAATTTCAAAATTAGTAAGACTGTGGCAAATTTTCATGAAAGTAACTGAAAGAGTTAGAGGGGTTTTGAAGGGACATTTATTTCTTTTATTTTTCTAACTTTGTATTTTTAAAATTTTCAAAAATACAGAAGAGTATAAAGAATAATACATTATACTTACATTTACTACATAGGTTCAACAGTGATTAAGATTTTGCCATATAGTTTTAATTTCTTTTCTGCATCATTTCAAAGTAAGTTGCTATATCATTCCTAGTCAATCAAAACTAAGGACAAGTTTCCTACATAATATTATTATGACACCTAAAAAGTTAACATTGTGAATTTGCTCTTTATTTGCATCTGAGAGTCTAACTTTTAATAACGGAAATTTATGTAATTTACTCCTATTGCTTTTTCAGTAATCCTTTATTACCTGTATCTTATCTGACTCTGAATTTTATACTTTGTTATTGTTTTTTTAATTGTAATTTTTATTGTATGACTTATAATTTGTTTTCTCTAATCTTGAAAGATAAATAAATTTAGAAGGTCATAACTGTGTTTTAAATCCTCCCTTTTATTAATTTACTCTACAATCATTCTTAAATCTCTATTTATGCATATAGATGTATCTAATAAGGAAGAATAACCTCCAACTCTTTTTTATATAAAGTGAAGAATTATGAGCATTTTAGTTTCCCTTTCTTCAGCTTTTTTCTCTCCATGACTAATTGACCTGAAAGTCCTGAAGTTTGCTTGTTCTTTTCTTTTTTGTTTTTTGTGCAGCTATTATACCAGTTAGACATTCTTTCTGGAAATGGCACATCCTCACACATATGCACCAAGTGGCAGTTTCAAATATAATTGACAAGATGGAAATTCTGGAAATAACCTACATGTCCATGAAAAATGTTAAACAGAGGGTGGCACATTTTACATGGAATGCTAGACTGAATCTACACAAGGCATGGAGGACACTGAAAATGGCAATCATGGATATGTTAATTAGCTTGATTGTGGTGATCATTTCATAATGTATACGTATATCAAAACATCAAGTCATACATCTTAAATATATACAATTTTATATGTCAATTATACCTCAAAAAAACTGTTAAAACATACTCAAAACTCATAATTTCCTAATTATTTTACTACATTTACTATTATCTGTGCTCTTGAGGTAATTTACCTCTCTTGTGTGTATATGGTGGAAGCACTATATAATGGTGTGCTACTATGTTTCTTCTCCCAGCTCCACATTCAGTGATGTCACATGTGTAGCTTGAAATTGGACATGGTGAAAGTATTGGCACCACAGGAACCAGAAAACACTACAAATCAGGGCCTGGTTATTGTTTTTTTTGTTTTGTTTTTCACTGTCCAGACTAACCAAGTGGAGAAAATGTTAGTAATGTGGATTACATTTAAAATTTTGCTGTAACTATGATATTAGGAATAGCACAAAAACGAAATATCCTTCCAGTATTCAAAATTATTATCTGAACCATCAAAGAAGTTGCTCACGTTGTTGACAAACTAGTGACATTCTGACGTATGTCTTTGTTATCTTTTTTTAAAATTAATTAATAAATTTATTTATTTTTAGCTGCACTGGGTCTTTGTTGCTGCGTGTGGGCTTTCTCTAGTTGCAGCAAGCGGGGACTACTCTTCGTTGAGGTGTGCAGGCTTCTCATTGTGGTGGCTTCTCTTGTGGTGGCTTCTTTTGTTATGGAGCATGGGCTCTAGGTGTGCAGGCTTTAGTAGTTGAGGCATGCGGGAGCTCAGTAGTTGTGGCTCGTGGGCTCTAGAGCACAGGCTCAGTAGTTGTGGACCAGGGCTCGAACTTGTGTCCCCCACATTGGCAGGTGATTCTTAACCACTGTGCCACCAGGGAAGTCCCTGTCTTTGTTATCTTTGATCTTACTCATTAACATAAGGAAAAACATCAACCAACATTCATGTTGGAAATATTCTTGGAGACCCAATTGTTAAACATGTACCAGCACACCACTGTGTCAATCCCCCCAAACATACATCATATCACTAAAATCTATCTCTTCCCTCCACTCCCAATGTGCAAGGAATAGAAACCTGATGCAGAACTTATTTATTTATTTATTTTTTTTCTCTCTCTTTTTTTTAAATTGGAGTAAAATTGCTTTACAATGTTGTGTTAGTTTCTGCTGTACAATGAAGTGGATCAGCTATATGTATACATATATCCCCTCCCTCCTGGACCTCCCTCCCATCCCCCCATCCCACCCATCTAGGTCATCACAGAGCAACGAGCTGACCTCCCTGTACTATACAGCAGGTTCCCACTAGCTATCTATTTTACACATGGTAGTGTATTTATGTCAAACCTAATCTCCCAGTTCGTCCCACCCTTCCCTTCCCACACTGGGTCCACATGTCCGTAATTTAAAAGATTTATTAGACAGATTAGAAATAGGGTGAAAATAAAAATACAAGAACAATTCCTATAATCATATCACTGCCTGCAGTTTTCACAAAACATTCTGTATTTACTGGAGCTTAGACCTAGATCTGAGAGTTAGGGCTACTCACTGGAGCAAGATGCATTTCTACTAGGGAAATAGAGCTTAAAAAAATCATGTTTCCCAGCTTGTTTGGATGAACCCCATTTATGTCAGTTCCTAAGGCCATTTCATATAAAAGAAGAGCTTCTATCAAAATCACCAACAAAGTTTGCTCCCTCACTGAAAATGTGTATGCATGTAAATGATGTCTCATTTAGTCCTTTCCCCCTCATTTACCACAATTCCTTTTAACTTTGAAGAATATAGTCTTGATCTCACTAATCATCACATTTCTAAAGGATCCTTTTATCTAAGAAGAAATCAAATTCCACCAAGATATTTCTTGCCCTTTTGGAATCCATTTTATGGCTCACAGTGGTAGAAGGAAATGGTTTCTAGTTGGAAGACCAGTGGTTTAAAAGTAAGGGTATAATAGACACAATGTCAGAGTTCATTAGTAGATAACTGGGGGTCCACTGTGGACTCAGGGCAATTCCTTGTGTTTGTCCAGTTTAAAGCTTGCTTTCATATACATCATCCTATTGGGTCCTGACAACGGTCTTTAAGGGTATCAGTGCATTTTAACAATATTTTTTCCAGAACACACTGAGCATAAAAATTAGATAAGACATTACCAAGATGCAGAAAAGGGTGCCCCTGAGTGGTGGGTTTTAAAATGGTCCTACGATGGAAGAAGTCCAGCAGCTAGGAAGCTGGTGATTCAGGGTAGCCTGTGAACTCCGAGAACAAACTTACCTTTTAAGTCAGCTTGCGCTTTTCTCAGGCCTGTTTGTCCTTAAACCCTTTTCTTACCCTTAGCCTGATCCTTTCTGTAATGGAGGGTGGGGGACAGTTGACCCCTGAAAGTTTTGTTTTGCCAGGATACCAAGTTATTTGACTTCTGACTGACTTGAACAATAGAGGGGTTAGTGAGAGACTAGAGGGTGGAGAGAAGATAGAGGCCAGGGTATTCTCTTTTCTGTGGTCATTGACTAGCCCCAGCAGGCTAAATCTCTTCTGTGACATTAGGTCACTCCAGAAAAACCTTTCAAGGTTCACTTCTATCAGGTGATCTTGTCCCCGGGGCTCTAGTAACACCACCTACTCCCTGTGTTCCACTAGCCTAGGAATGGTACTAGTTTCCCACTGGTACTCATCTCTAGGGTACCTCACTGTGACATGTTTGATGCTCAGTAAACACCTCACCTGGGTATCCAGTACCTGCTGTAAATTCCTTCTCTTATAAATAGTAGAAGTGATTTCTGTGTTCCTACTTAGATCCAGGTGGACACACAGATTATCAAAATTCTAGAACCATAGATCTCATTGTAATAATAAAAATAGCAACTAACATTTGCCAAAAGCCTATTAGATGTCAGATACTGTTTTAAAAACTGGGGACTCTCAGCAACCATTTGGGGTAGGAATTTTTGTTATTCCACCTTACAGATGAAGAAAATGAGGCAGTGTGTATTCATACTATCCCCAAATGTTTAGTAAATATTATTTAGAGTTACAGTCAAGTCTCGACTGGGCTCCTGGGAAGGAAGGGAAGGATTATTTTTTGATGTTATACTAAAGTATTATGGGAGTATCCACCTTTCCAAAAGGCCAACATGGTGATGCCACCCATTTTAAGGAAGATACAGCAAAGGCATGCAAATTTCAGAAACTGAGCCATAACTGTCCATTCCAGCCACCACCTTCCACACACAAAATTGCCTTTCTTTGCTAAAATTTTCAGCGTCTATTTTATTTTGCTAATGGAGGCAGAAATTCCATGCAATCTAATTTGTCTAAATCAGATGGGATCCATAAAGAATGATAAGAGGACTCACCATCTAGTCTTACATGTATTCTACAGCAAACTCTTGAAAAGGAGGGTTTCTGAGAACAAGGTTAATGGCACACCTTCATATGCCATGAATTCCATCACAGTGCTCAAGGATTCCATGGTATTGGACTAAAAAGACTGGAGTTTCCCTAATAATGTCAACTGAAGCAAGTGGTATCCACCCGTGCTCTTTCTGAATCTTTTCTCCAGTAATGTAGAATCGTCTCATGTTGGAAACCAGCCCCACCAATGATTAAAGGTGCTTATTCATGAAATTACTTTGGTTTCTCAAAGTTGAGCTCCACTCTGGATGATAAGCATGCCACCAGAGTCCAGGTGTCAGAATATAAAGCATCTCAACTTTCACAAGAGCAGTACTTTATGTTCATTACCCCGCAAATCTGTGTGAAATATATACCACTGCCTTTTTGTCAATACCATTTTCATCACCGCCAAAAACCAATTTAATAAGCTCAGTTCATCAGCCCTATCCCTTTGACTGCTCCTTTTCCCAAAGGGAAATATAATCCATTTTTAACCATTCGGATATTTAAAAGATTCTTTTATGTGCAGTCCCAGTTCATTATGAATAAAATACATTTTATTCTTCTGTTCCATTTACTCTGGTTATATGCTGGATTGGATTTAAGATGCAGTGTCTCATCATATTTTTAGTCAGGAAATAGTTTTCCTGAGGGCTCCCTAAGCTACCTGCACTTGGCATTTCCTGCCTGCACTAGCCACCTATCAAAACCCATCAGGACACAACAGCTTTGTCTACATGGACAAGTGAAGCCAAGTACTGAACAGTGAGTGACCTGGGAGATGGGTTAGCATAAAGAGGATAATTCACAGTTAGATAATTAATACAAAAGATACACCTTTCCTAATGCTTGTAACACTATTTCTCCACGTGATTTTGCCTGTTTTGCTAGTGAGTGATGCTGAAAGACCAATGCTGGGGAAAATTTGCCTTGCTTTTTTTTTTAATCACTGTAGAAAGAAATTATAGTTTAGAATAACTGTACCATAATCTGAAAAGACAGAAAAATGAGAAGAACAACTGTGCTGATTTCTTTGTTTCCCATTTCCTCTCTAGTTTTGAGGGTAGACTTATACTATAATCCAAATAGACATTTGACTTGGCTCATAAGGTAACTCAGGTAAAATGGCCAGTGTCATGGTTACTGAAATTAACTGCTGTCTGTTGAGTGCTGCTTACATGCCCTGCATTGTGCTAAATACTTTTATGCATTATCTCAATTCTCACCTTATTCCCAAAAGTCAGTATTGTTAGTCTAACTTTCGAGATGAAACAATTGAGGCTCAGAGAGGTTAGATGAATTGGTCAAAGTCTCACCACTATTCAGTTTAAGAACTGAAATTAAAAGCAGATGGTCCTGGTTTCAAGCCCCAGGTTCTGCACTATTATTACCGTCTTTTAATGAGTCAGTATAGCAGAGTAGCTGTGTTAGTATTTGACACTGAGTGGGAAGAGACCTTTTTAGTGATCAGAATATGTAATAAAACCATTCAATCTCTCTTGTATATAAAGTTTTTTTTTAAGTTACTAAGGGGAAAGAGGAGTTAAGAGAAGTTATATATTAAAGAAAATCCAGAGTCAGGCAACATGAAATCCATTTAGAAAGATGCTAATTTAGATAGTACTTTTCTTCTAAATTTCTTCTTGGGTAGCTGATTATGGCTGTAGAAGCCAATTGAAACTGTTCGTTCCACTTTCTGAAACTATGCTATGTAAATACTATGCCCAGGTAATTTTTATTGACCACTAACAATATCAGTTTGAGAACAAAAGGACATTTTGCTCCTCCACTGATAGATCCCCCTTAAAATACTTTCTTCTTCATTTACCCCAAGGACCCTATTTTGTTGTGTTGGACACGAGAGGGAAGGGAAAACACTGAGGTCTGGATATTAATTTAAACTAGTCTAGCCATAGCAATTGCCCCTCAGTAAAACTAAGATTTTGAAGCTATAATTTGCCAAGATTTTGTCCTACAGAAGAAATACAAAGCTACCTCTGTGCTGAGAAGACCTCTCCATGGTATGAGATGATTTGTGCTGCCCTCCCTTCCTCATGCAAATAAATTAATGCATCAAAATGTAATCTAGCAACTTCCCTGGTGGTCCAGTGGTTAAGACTTCGCCTTACAATGCAGGGGGTGCTGGTTTGATCCCTGGTTGGGGAGCTAAGATCCCACATGCCTTGGGGCAAAAAACCCAAAATATAAAACAGGAGCAATATTGTAACAAATTCAATAAAGAATTTAAAAATTGTCCACATCAAAAAATCTTAAAAAAAAAAAAAAAGTATTCTAGAAGGTATTGCCCTGTGTAATAGAGACCTAATATGCAGGCAGGGCAATTCAATCTGGAAAGTCCACCATTATGTGGCTTTGATTTCATCATCCTCAACAGGAGATGAATGTATACTGAGTTTGAGATTTATTTTGGTTGATTTTTGTTTGTGTACAGAACACGTTACAGTTTGAGGTCTACTGAAGAGAGATATTTATTCTAATTTATTTGCAAATGCAAGCCCACTCTGAATAAATATTAATACTTCCTGGCCTTTCTTTGTGAATTGCTCAAATGGTTTGAAAGTGGCCAAAAATATCTATACAATCAAAAAAAAATTATCTGGAAATAATGTTAATCATAGTAAGTTTCCTTACCCTTCTGCAGCCCATTTGAAAGTACTGCACACAAGGATTACGTTTCATTATCCCCAAATATCTTTCTTGTAACTGGATATTAGGCTATCCTTTCCATGAACACTAGGACCTTTTATGGGTTTGGGGGAATAAGGCTTCAGCTCTCCACACTGAAACCTGGTTAACCTGTCTCTTTATAACTTCCTTTTGATCTAATGTACTCCTTCCTCTCAGACACAATTCCCTCATGGCTCAGCCAAAATAAGAAGTCTACTAAACACAGTGAGTCTGCAAACCTGAACATATACTCAGATTCGACACACTTTATATTAGCATGTGTTACTTCCAAACACTCTCTCCCTACCTGGTGAGACAAGAAAAAGGATGCAAATTAAATTTGAAAACTTCAATTAATACATAATTATTTCAATAAATATTTACTAGGAATCAGCATTGTAGTTGACACTGGGAATATAATAGTCAAGGAGACAAACACAAACCTTATGAACACAAACACAAACATGAAATTTTATAGATTTATATGTTTATATTTAACTGGGAAAATATTTAGTTCAATGCCTCATAAAAATTATATGCTACTATCAAAAAAAAAAACCCAAAAGGAGCTCATTAATAAGTGTATACTTAACAAACAGTGGGAGACTGGTTCAAGGTGGAGGAGTAGAAGGACGTGTGCTCACTTGCTCTTGTGAGAGCACAAGAATCACAACTAACTGCTGAACCATCATTGACAGGAAGACACCGGAACTCACCAAAAGATACCCCACATCCAAAGAAAAAGGAGAAGCCAAAATGATATGGTAGGAGGAGTACAATCACAATAAAATCAAATCCCATAACCACTGGGTAGGTGACTCACAAACTGGAGAACAATTATAGCACAGAAGTCCACCCCCTGGAGTGAAGGTTCTGAGCCCCAAGTCAGGCTTCCCAACCTGGAAGTCCGGCAACGGGAGGAGGAATTCCCAGAGAATCAGACTTTGAAGTCTAGTGGGATTTGATTGCAGACTTCAACAGGACTGGGGGAAACAGAGACTCCACTCTTAGAGGGCACACACAAAGTAGAGTCTGCATCAGGACCCAGGGGGAAGGAGCAGTGACCACATAGGAGACTGAACCAGACCTACCTGCTAGTGTTGGAGGGTCTCCTGCAGAGGCAGGGGGCAGGGGCTGTGACTCACTGCAGGGACAAGGACACTGGCAGCAGAAGATCTGGGAAGTACTCCTTGGCATGAGCCTTCCTGGAGTCCAGCATTACCCTCACCAAAGAGCCTATAGCTTCCGTTGCTGGGTCACCCCAGTCAAAACAACCAACAGGGAGGGAACTCAGCCCCAACTGTCAGCAGACAAGTGGATTAAAGTTTTACTGACCTCTGCCAAGGAGAGCAACACCCAGCTCTACCCACCACCAGTCCCTCCCATCAGGAAGCTTGAACAAGTCACTTAGATGGCCTCATCCACCAGAGGGCAAAGAGCAGAAGCAAGAAGAACTACAATCCTGCAGCCTGTGGAACGAAAACCACATTCACAGAAAGATAGACAAAATGAAAAGGCAGAGGGCTATGTACCAGATGAAGAAACAAGATAAAACCCCAGAAAAACAACTAAATGAAGTGGAGATAGGCAACCTCCAAGAAAAAGAATTCAGAACAATGATAGTGAAGATGCTCCAGGACCTCTGAAAAAGAATGGAGGCAAAGATCATGAAGATGCAAGAAATGTTTAACAAAGACCAAGAAGAATTAAAGAACAAACAGACAGAGATGAACAATATAATAACTGAAATGAAAAATAGAATAGAAGGAATCAATAGCAGAATAACTGAGGCAGAAGAACGGATAAGTGACCTGGAAAACAGAATGGTGGAAATCATGGCCACGGAACAGAAAAAAGAAAAAAGAAAGAAAAGAAATGAAGACAGCCTAAGAGACCTCTGGGACAACATTAAATGCACCAACATTCACATTATAGAGGTCTCAGAAGGAGATGAGAGAGAGAAAGGACCCGAGAAAATATTTGAAGAGATTATAGTTGAAAACTTCCCTGAAATGGGAAAGGAAATAGCCACCCAAGTCCAGGAATCACAGAGAGTCCAGCAGGATAAACCAAAGGAGAAACACGCTGAGACACATAGCAATCCAACTGACAAAGATTAAAGACAGAGAAAAATTATTGAAAGCAACAAGGGGAAAAACAGCAAATAACATAAAAGGGAATCCCCATAAGGTTAACAGCTGATTTCTCAGCAGAAATTCTACAAGCCAGAAGGAAGTGGCATGATATATTTAAAGTGATGAAAGGGAAGAACCTACAACCAAGATTACTCTACCCAGCAAGGATATCATTCAGATTCAATGGAGAAATCAAACGCTTTAAAGACAAGCAAAAGCTAAGAGAATTCAGCACCACCCAACCAGCTCTACAACAAATGCTAAAGAAACTTCTCTAAGTGGGAAAAACAAGAGAAGAAAAGGACCTAAAAAAAAAAAAAAAACCCAAACAATTAACAAAATGGCAATAGGAACATACATATCGATAATTATCTTAAATGTGAATGGATTCAATGCTCCAACCAAAAGACACAGGTTCGCTGAATGGATACAAAACAACACCCATATATATGCTGTCTACAAGAGACCCACTTCAGACCTGGGACATGTACAGACTGAAAGTTAGGGGATGGAAAAAGATATTCCATGCAAATGGAAATCAAAAGAAAGCTGAGGTAGCAATTCTCATATCAGATAAAATAGACTTTAAAATAAAGAATGTTACAAGAGACAAGGAAGGACACTACATAACGATCAAGGGATCAATCCAAGAAGAAGATACAGCAATTTTAAATATATATGCACCCAACAAAGGAGCACCTCAATACATAAGGCAACTGCTAACAGCTATAAAAGAGGAAATTGACAGTAACATAATAAGAGTGGGGGACTTTAAAACCACACTTACACCAATGGACAGATCATCGAGACAGAAAATTAATAAGGAAACACAAGCTTTAAAATACACAGCAGACCAGAGAGATTTAATTGATATTTATAGGACATTCCATCTGAAAACAGCAGATTAGACTTTTCTCTCAAGTGCATATGGAACATTCTCCAGGATAGATCACATCTTGGGTCACAAATCAAGCCTTGATAAATTTAGGAAAATTGAGATCATATCAAGCATCTTTTCCGACCACAATGTGGTTGGTTGAAATTAGAAATCAATTACAGGGAGAAAAATAAACGTAAAAAAACACCAACACATGGAGGCTAAACAATACGTTACTAAATAACCAAGAGATCACTGAAGAAATCAAAGAGGAAATCAAAAAACACCTAGAGACAAATGACAACAAAAACACAATGATCCAAAACCTATAGGATGCAGCAAAGGCAGTTCTAAGTGGGAATTTTATAGCAATACAATCCTACATCAAGAAACAAGAAAAACCTCAAAAAAAAAAATCTAACCTTACACCTAAAGGAACCAGAGAAAGAACAAACAAAACCCAAAGTTAGTAGAAGGAAACAAATCGTAAAGATCAGAGCAGAAATAAATAAAACAGAAACAAAGAAAACAATAGCAAAGATAATAAAACTAAAAGCTGGTTCTTTGAGAAGATAAACAAAATTGATAAACCTTTACCCAGACTCATCAAGAAAAAGAGAGAGAGGACTCAAATCAATAAAATTAGAAATGAAAAAGGAGATGTTACAACAGACATCACAGAAAAACAAAGCATCCTAAGAGACTACTACAAGCAACTCTATGCCAATAAAATGGACAACCTGGAAGAAATGGACAAATTCTTAGAAAGGTATGACCTTCCAAGACTGAGGAAGAAATAGAAAATATGAACAGACTAATCACAAGCACTGAAATTGAAACTGTGATTAAAAATCTTCCAACAAACAGAAGTCCAGGACCAGATGGCATCACAGGTGAATTCTATCAAACATTTAGAGAAGAGCTAACATGCATCCTTCTCAAACTCTTCCAAAAAATTGTAGAGGAAGGAACACTCCCAAACTCATTCTATGAGGCCACCATCACCCTCATACCAAAACCAGACAAAGACACTACAAAAAAATAAAATTACAGACCAACATCACTGATGAATATAGATGCAAAAATCCTCAACAAAATACTAGCAAACAGAATCCAACAATACATTAAAAGGATCATATACCATGATCAAGTGGGATTTATCCCAGGGATGCAAGGATTCTTCAACATACGCAAATCAATCAATGTGATACACCATATTAACAAACTGAAGAATAAAATCTATACAATCATCTCAATAGATGAAGAAAAAGCTTTTGACAAAATTCAACACCGATTTATGATAAAAACTCAAGAAAGTGGGCATAGAGGGAACCTACCTCAACATAATAAAGGCCATATACAACAAACCCACAGCAAACATCATTCTCAATGGTGAAAAACTGAAAGCATTTCCTCTAAGATCAGGAACAAGACAAGGATGTCCACTCTTGCTACTGTTATTCAAAATAATTTTGGAAGTCCTAGCCATGGCAATCAGAGAAGAAAAAGTAATAAAAGGAATACAAATTGGAAAAGAAGAAGTAAAACAGTCATTGTTTGCAGATGACATGATACTATACATAGATAATCCTAAAGATGCCACCAGAAAACTACTAGAGCTCATCAATGAATTTGGTGAAGTAGGAGGATACAAAATTAATGCACAGAAATCTCTTGCATTCCTATACACTAACAACAAAAGATCAGAAAGAACAATTAAGGAAACAATCTCATTCACCATTGCAGCAAAAAGAATAAAATACCTAGGATTAAACCTACCTAAGGAGACAAAAGACCTGTACTTAGAAAACAATAAGACACTGATGAAAGAAATCAAAGATGACACAAACAGATGGAGAGATATACCGTGTTCTCAGATTGGAAGAATCAATATTGTGAAAATGACTATACTATCCAAAGCAATCTACAGATTCAATGCAATCCCTATCAAATTACCAGTGGCATTTTTTACAGAACTAGAACAAAAAGTCTTAAAATTTGTATGAAGCCACAAAAGATCCCAAAGAGCAAAAGCAATCTTGAGGGAAAAAAACGGAGCTGGAGGAATCAGGTTCCCTGACTTCAGATTATACTACAAAGCTACAGTTATAAAGACAATATGGTACTGGCATGAAAACAGAAATATAGATCAATGGAACAAGATAGAAAGCTCAGCGGTAAACCCACGTACCTTTGGTCAACTAATCTATGACAAAGAAGGCAAGGATTTATAATGGAGAAAAGACAGTGTCTTCAATAAGTGGTGCTGGGAAAACTGGACAGCTACATGTAAAAGAACGAAATTAAAACACTCCCTAACACCATACACAAAAATAAACTCAAAATGGATTAAAGACCTAAATGTAAGACCAGACACTATAAAACTCTTAGAGGAAACCATAGGAACAACACTCTTTGACATAAATCACAGCAAGATCTTTTTTGACCCACCACCTAGAGTAATGGAAATAAAAACAAAAATAAACAAATGGGATCTAATGAAACTTAATAGCTTTTGCACAGCAAAGGAAACTATAAACAAGACAAAAAGACGACCCTCAGAATGGGAGAAAATATTTGCAAACAAATCAATGGACAAAGTATTAATCTCCAAAATATATAAACAGCTCATACAGCTCAATATTAAAAAAAACAAACAAGCCAATCACAGTATGGGCAGAAGACCTCTATAGACATTTCTCCAAAGAAGACATACAGATGGCCAAGAGGCACATGAATAGCTGCTCAACATCACTAATGATTAGAGAATTGCAAATCAAAACTACAATGAGGTATCACCTCACATCAGTTAGAATGGGTATCATCAGAAAATCTACAAACAACAAATGCTGGAGAGGGTGTGGAGAAAAGGGAACCCTCTTGCACTGCTGGTGGGAAGGTAAACTGACATAGCCACTATGGAGAACAGAATGGAGGTTCCTTAAAAATAGAATTACCATATGACCCAGCAATCCCACTACTGGGCATATACTCAGAGAAAACCATAATTAAAAAAGACACATGCACCCCAATGTTCATTGCAGCACTATTTACAATAGCCAGGTCATTGAAGCAACCTAAATGCCCATCAACAGATGAATGGATAAAGAAGATGTGGTACATATATACAATGGAATATTACTCAACTATAAAAAGAAACGAAATTGGGTCATTTGTAGAGACGTGGATGGACCTAGAGACTGTCATACAGAGTGAAGTAAGTCAGAAAGAGAAAAACAAGTATCATAGATTAACGCATATATGTGAAAATATATGCATATATACGCATATATATATAGAAAAATGGTACAGATGAACTGGTTTGCAAGGCAGAAATAGAGACACAGATGTAGAGAAAAAACGTATGGACACCAAGGGGGGAAAACAGGGGTGGGGGTTGGGATGAACTGGGAGATTGGGATTGACATGTATACACTAATACGTATAAAATAGACAACTAATAAGAACCTGCTGTGTAAAACAAGTAAATAAAAGAAAATTTTAAAAAATCCATATTATCTAGACATGAATACTGAAGTATTTTTAGGTGAAATAACAAAATGTCTGGGGTTTTCTTTCAAATAATCCAGAAAGAAAGAGGAGAGGATAAATCGAACAAGATTAGCATGATTGATATTGTTGCATAATAAAAACTTAAAAGTTACCATATTCAAGGACAAGAAAAATATATAAAATTCCTAAGAAAAATTGACAATAGATGTTAAAAATCTTTGATGGAGGAAATTAATAAAAATTTTAAAGACAATAAAAAGGCAAAACCACCAGCCAAACAAACAAATAGTGGTGAATGATAAGAAGCATATAAACACTGTGCTGAGATGTCAATTAAAGCAGAGCTTCTCCTCTAGAATAGTTCTCAGGGAGAACACAAAAGAAGAAAGAGCAAGCATGTGAAAACCAGAGGGGAAGAGAGGACCAGCAGAGGAAAAAGTATGTGCTAAGCATTCAAATCTGGAGAGCTTGCTTGAGGACCTGAAAGAAAGTTAGGAGCAACCGGAGCACAGAGAATCAGAGAGAGAATGGCTTCAAGGTCAACTGCAAGGTCAGCAAGGGCTAAAGCAGAAGAGTCTGGGAGGCTATGGTGTTGTGGACTTGACTCCAAGTCCAATGGGAAGCCATTAAAGAGTTTTAAGCAGAGAAGATATATAATATAATCAGACTTGCATTTTCAAAACAGTTCTCTGTCTGCTACATGGAGAATATATTTAGAAAGGGTCAAGAGCAGACGTTTTCATGAAAGTCAGAGTCATAGCTAGATATGCATTGTTGAGATAGTGACATTAAGTTCCTTCTCCTTAGGTCTGCATGAATCCCAACTCTCTCCTTGGGGCAAACAGTGAAGACATGCACGAAACACTGAAGGACTATGGTTTTCAGCAAAGAATGGGACTGATTACTACCTTCTATATTTTTTTTTTTCTCTTTTAACCACTTATTTAAATGGCCAGCCAACATAAAGGGACACAGAAGAAGAGTGAAATGTAAAACCAGGAATTGATTTAAAGTTATTTTAACATTTACTAAATACCTATTACATGCCAGGAACTGTGCTAGGTGCTAAGGGCTCAAATGACCTTTTCTACAAAGAATTCAAACTAACAGGGTAGCCAGACTTAGTAATTAACAAGCAGTTACAAGAAAAGAGGGAAATATCACTCTTTGGAGATATTTATAAGGTGCTAGGAGATCTCTGTGGATGCTCCAGATGGCACTGTTGAGACGGAAGGATCCTACCCCTCTTGTTTCACAAACCCCCATCCAAGGCCCTGATGAAAAAGACAGATCCAAAAAGGCACAGGTGTTCGCATCTTCCACCTATGAAGCAGTTGGATTGCCTAAAACCAAGGGAGGGACTTTCAACTCTAAAATCTAGGTTCCAAGTCGTAGATTGCATAAGCTTAGATATTCCCCCAAACAACTGATCTGTGCAAGTTTATTGATGGAGAGTTCCAAGAGTTCCCTGCTATGGAACATAACTGACTTGGAAATGTCAAGATTCCTGCCCACTCAATTCATATCCTCAAAAACTAGAATAGTTCCTGCCAATATATTTAGTCCCACAGTAAATTTTATATCACATATACTAAAAGAATACCACAAGACCAAGGGAGGGTTTTTTGATGATAATGTTTTTTGAACGCTTATTGAATCCTTGTACGTTTACCACACACAAGGCACTATACTAAGTGCTTTATATTGTTAATTCACTCAATCCTCCATCAGTTCTGTGTATTGGTACTCATGTTAACCCATTTCACAGATGAGGAAACTGAGGCCTAGAGAGTTTGAATAACTTCCTGAAGTCACATAGCTAAATAAGAGGAGGAGCTAGGACTAGAAGGAAAGGACTCTGGCTTCCAAGCTTTAGAATATACAGAACTAATCAAGAAAAGCAGAGCATCCATAGGTTCTGTTTCCTGTGATATACTGAGACAAGGTTAGCGCTGTATCTCATGTGTGAGCATTTCAGAAAAGTCGAGGGGCTCGAGTCTCCAGGAGATGACAGGATACCAAAGCCAGAACAATTTCTGCCATCAATGGATTCAGTCATGACACTTTCCTATAAGCAATAATCTTTTAAAAGTTTCATTTTAAACTTTGTTAAAATGTGCAAAAATATTTTTAAATAAGGAAATCTTATAAAATTGAAATCATCGTTTTCCTCTCTAAGTGAAGGTAAATAGGTTTTTTAGCTGTTGCTATCTTGATTGGCTGAAAGCCCAAAATGTATTATTTCTCAGGCATAATCCCAGAGAGAGGAGGAAATTTTCCCACATATAAATGCTTTGGAGACTGTTTCTTTCCAGCTGAGTGCTCAGAGACCTCCCTCTCTTCCTGCAAACTACAAAATAATGGAAAAGCGGAGGCATAAAAGAACTCTGAGACAAATATCCAAGTAATTGGAGAGGCGGGGAGAAAACTAGAATGGTCTGACAGAACAGAATTTTATTTTACTAAAGAATAATAAAAATAATTCTTAGTTGTGTTTGGTGCCTTAGAGTTTAGACCATGTTTTCATATTCGTGTATTATTTTACAAGGGACTTAAAATATCTCTGTGGAAAAAGCAAGGTAGGATTAGACCCATTTTTCTAATAAGAAACTTAAAATTGGAAGAAATTAAGTAGCTTGCCCAAGACCATACCAGTTGAAGTGAAGCCAGTACTCAAACTTTGGTCTTCCAAAATTTTTCTCTCTCATTTGCCTTGCTTGCCTCTTTACTGATGAACTTTGGCTGCCTATGTTGATTAGATTTTTGTAGTGTTTTTTTTTTTTTTTTTCCCCTACTCCCTACATCAAAGGGAAAGGGGAAAAAAAGTATCAAAACTGAAACTGGGGTGCATGTATCTTTTCAAATTAGAGTTTTTGTCTTTTCTGGATATATGCCCAGGAATGGGATTGCTGGACCATACTGTAACTCTATTTTTAGTTTTTTAAGGAACCTCCATACTGTTCTCCATAGTGGCTGCATCAATTTACATTAAAACAGAAATAGACCCACAGACATAGAAAAAAAAACTTATGATTACCAAACAGGAAAGGAGGGGAGGGGTAAATTAGGAATTTGGGATTAATAGATACACACTACTATACATAAAACAGATAAACAACAAGGACCTACTGTACAGCACAGGGAACTATATTCAGTATCTTGTAATAACCTATAATAGAAAAGAATCTGAAAAAGAATAGATATACATGTGTATGTGTATACACACACACACACACACACACACATATATAAACTGAATCATTTTTTGTACACCTAAAACTAACACAACATTTTAAATCAACTATACTTCAATTTAAAAAAACAAAACAAAACAAAACTGATGCTGGGAAAACTTTGTTTGAAGTTAGAGAAAAATCACTAGTGATAGCTTATTTGGAATTCTGTATACAATTAGAATTCGCCTTCAGCCATGATGGAATGACTGGTCCCACACTAGCCCTTCCAAAATACATGAAACATGTCTTTATAGACATTGGAGAACAGGCAGTATATGATCCAAAAACTCAATATTATTAAGATGTCAGTTCTCCCCTAATTGATCAACACAATCCCGATCAAAATCCCAGCAGTCTTCTCTGTGTAAATAGACAAGATGATTCTAAAATTCATACGAAAATGCAAAGAACCTAGAAAATACAAGATAACTTTGGAAAAAAGAAGAACAAAAATGAAGAATGTTACTATCTTATCTTAGACTTACTTTAAAGCTATAGTAATAAAACCACGTGGTATTAGAAAAAAGATAGACATATAGATCAATGGAATAGAATAAGAAGTCCAGAAACAGACCTATATATATAGAGTCAACTGAGTCTTGACAATCATATCAAGATAAATTAATGGAGAAAGGATTATCTTTTTAACAAGTAGTGAGGGCACAACTGTATATCCATATGAAAAAATATTAACCTCAACCCTCGACCACCCACTACAGAGGAAAAAATTACAAAAATGAGTCATAGAACTAAACATAAAAACTGATATATAACTTCCATAAAAGGTGCCAACCTTGCGGTAGGCAAGGATTTTTTACAGAAGACCAAAAAAAAAAAACCCACTAACTGTTAAAAAAAAAAAAAAAGAGAAGCTGATGCATTGTAGTTTATCAAAAATAAAACAGCTGTTTCTCATAAGACATAAGTAAGAAAGTGAAAATGTAAGCCAAGAACTGGGAGAAAACATTCCAATACATATACTGACAAAGGAATTGTATTCAGAACATACAAAGCACTCTTACAACTCTACAATAAGATAATAAACTGTCCAATAAAAATAGTCAAAGAGTTGAACACATATTTTTCCAAAAAATAAATATATGTATGGCCAAAGGCAGTTGCAAAGATTCTCAGAATCCTTAGTCATCAGGGAAATGCAAATTAAAATGACAATGAAATAGCAATATGCACTCACTAAAACAGCTAAAATTAAAAGGACTGACGCCAAGTATTGGTGAGGATGTGGAACAAAAAGACCTCTTAAACACTGCTTGTGTGAATGTAAGAGGGTATAAACTTTGGAAAGCCTTTTGACAATGTCTTTTAAAGTGAAACGTACACTTATCATTTGACCCAGCAACATACATACTCCTAGGTATTTATCCAGGATAAGTGAAAACACATAAACTTTTGTATAAATATTCATAGCAATTTTATTTATAGTCGTCAAAAATAGGAAACATCCCAGGTATTCAATTAGCAGAAGAAAGGATAAACAGTTATGACAAATTCTTAAAATGGAATAATAATCAGCAATAAAAAGGAATGAACTACTAAATAGCAAATGACTTAGTTCAGATTCTCCAAGAAGCAAACAACAAGATGGAAGTAAACATGATGGGAGACTTACAGGGGAAAACACCTTCAGAGAAAAATGGGAGGGATAAGAGGAGGAAGCCAGCGTCAGCAGATGGCTCCTGTGAAGGAGAGAAGGAAAGAAAAAGGTTTGGGTAAGAATCATCTCAGACGGCACCAGAGTTCTAAGAAGATTTTGGCCAGGCCAATGGGTCATCCTTGAGCCAAAGCTGCTAGTCAGAAAGTCTTGCTTCTCACAGGATAGGGCCTGCCCTAGCATCCCTGCCATGTGCAGTCTTAGCTGGGAGCAGGCTGAGGGAAGTAGGGACTCAGCCATGACCACAGTGGTGGGCTCAGGGCACAACAGCCGGGGCCCTTGGTCAGTTTTGTTCCCTGAAGCACGAGTTCTAAGCGGCACATTTTTATGGCCACCATAGTGCAACAACGTGGCTGAATCTCAAAGGTATGCATTCAGTGAAAAAAAAGCCAGACACAAAGAGTACATAGTGTACGATTCCATTTATATGATGTTCTACACCAGGCAAAACTAATATTCACTCATATTTAGTATGATTCACTAATAATAATCACTAATATTTCAGAGGTAGAAATCAGATCAGTGATTGCCTGGGGCAGTCAATGAGGAGAAGTGACTGTAAAGCAGCCTGAGGAAAGTTTTGGGAGTGGTGGAAATCTCCTACCCCTTCATCAGTCTGGTGGTGATATACATGTAGACATTTGTCAAAATTCACCAAACTGTCATTCTCAAAATGTATATATTTTACTGTGTGCATACTTAAATTAAAATGTAATTTATAACTCCAAAAAAGAAAAAAAGTCTGCTAAAAGTAATTTTCAATAAAAACATATATATAATAGGATTCCTTATATTGAAAATTTTATACGTAAGTTTCAAGTAATACATCAAATCATGGTCACAAAAAACTTTTTAAATGTTGCTGTCACTCTGGTTTCTGTCCCTGTTGACACTGTTTCATTTTTCCATGTTAATTTGATCTAATAAGCACCACTCTTGGGAAGGAACATTGTTATTCTAATTTCAGACTCAGATGCATTCCCATTTGTTTCTTGGATGGGATGTTTTTGTCTCTGACTGGTAGTTTGTGCACCTGGATCACCTGCTGCACATTTCCTTGTAACAAATCATAGGGATATGATGTTTTAATGACCTTGTGAAATGAAACCACAATCTTTTTAAACACACACATACACACACACACACACACATGCACACACACCAGCTATATTACACATCAGTTTTTATACCCCCTCTGAACAGGCAGACTTTTTTAGCAACTTATTAGTTTTCTTGCTAGTGTTATGTTTTCTTTTTTTTTTTTTATTTAAAAGAATTCTTTTTAATGTGCTAAAAGTTTAGAATAGAGATACCAAAATGTCTTTCTGCCTTTGGGTACCTTAAATAGGCACTTTGAAACCAATTGTTTGTAACCCAAAACATTTTCAGATTTTAACAACTAGTTAATTTAAGTCCCTCTGATAATAAATAGGTACCAGACAGGTATTGGGGAGGGGAGGCACAATAGAAAAAAAATTGCCTTTCATTTTCATGAATTTCTAATTTTTTAAAAATTTAATAAACTTTATTTTTTTAGAGTATTTTAAGATTTATAAAATTGAGCAGTTAAGTACAAAGAGTTCCCTGTGTATCAGCTCTCTCCCCATCCCACATATGATTTCCCCTATTATTAACGTTTTGCATTAGTGTGGTACATTTGCTATAATCAATGAGTCAATATTGATACACTATTATTAAATTAAGCCCATGACTTACATTAGGATTCACTCTTTGTGTAGTGTTATATGTTTGACATGTGCTTGAAACAAATTTGCCTATGAAACTTGGATGTTTAATAGCCTATCACATTTCACAGCTGGAAATGATTTTTTTTTTTTTTACCAGACCTAAGCCTGTATATGTCAAGCAAAGAACACTAGCTACTACCTTTTAAGCACTAACTATGTGCCAGCCACAATACCCAGCACAGTCTATCGGACTTTCAATCATGGTGAGCGTTAGTCTCAAAATAGGTATAACACTTGCTCAGCATCACGCAGCTATTGATTCATGGTGATGAGATTTGCACCCACCTTTGTCTGGCTCCAAAGCCATGTACCTATGTACTTAAACACTATGCCCCTATGTTCATGCTTTTAACAGCAGTATATATGAATCAAACTGTTGGTATAAATAGTCAGTTAAATCAATCTTAGTACTTGAGATTGAAGTAGATACTAGTTTTATTCACAACTATCTGCATATTTCAAGTGAATGGTCTAAATTATGAAAATAGCTCAATTTTGACAAGGTTTTAAAGATAGCTCATGTATTTAAATGTACTGCCTAATCACCCCCCTTAAGTATAGATAAGGCAGAGGAGGAATTTTAGTGAGTTATCAAGTGAGAACAACTCTTCCTTAAGTTGCCCAGTTCAAAGAACTTCATAGGCTATTTCTCGCTCTTACATACTCATTATTCTAACATATAAACAAATTACCTAGAGAGAGAAAAAAAAATGTTTTCTTAAAAATACATTAAGGTTATTTGCAAACAATTGCACTGTGCTGGATTATTGTATTAACTTTTGAAATACCAATTCATCTGAGATTAGGGTGGTCATTTTCAAAACAGTTACCCCCCTTTAATTTTCTAAAACAAAATGAGTTCTTGGGGGACATCTAGATCCAGCCATTCTACTTAAACATCTGAGAGAAGAGCAATTAGCAGAAAAAGTAAAGAAGTGGTGTTTTTTCCCAAGAAAATCTGTTACGTTATTTATTCTCCTGCTTGAGTTTCTTCTGTAAAACCACTGTTGACCTGAGACTCCTTGGAATAATTATTCCCTTTTTCTCTAGCTGGAATACAGGGGAAATGAGCGTTTTTGAATGGTGTTTCTTGAAATCCCTCCTTAGCGTTCTAACATAATGAGGACCCCTTCACCCGCTTCCATCTAAGCAGCAACATATTCACTCATTTTGTGTCTTCATCATCCTCATAAGCTCTCGTTAGACATAAGGGTTGCACGGCTTAAATCCATTTACAAACCACTGACCTGGGGACTCTTAGAGGGGGTGGTAGTTGGCAGATGGAATAAGAGCACAAGAATCTTGCATCCTATCTTTAATGGAGAGAGCTTTGGTACCTGTCACGCTTAGAAGTGACCACGACAAAGATGGACCTGGTCATCATGCACCAAAAAAGTCCCGGATGGAAGTCAGAAGACTTGATGTTTGAGGCCGGCTCAGCCATTAATTATATAACTTGATGCAAATAAATGTCTTTCTTTTCATGACTCAACATGTCTTCACCGTTTAACAGATGAATTTCCAACTCCAACTGTTGCTGCCCCACCACGTCATCTCAGTGCTGACTGTTTCTACACATGTCAGGCCATTCCCAACTGCTAGGATCTGCATCTCTTTGCCTGCCAGTAAAGAAGGGCACGAATTCTGTGAATTTACATACCCCAGGAACAGCTCTCAGCCAGTGACTGATAGTAGTTGGTGGATATATATCCCAGCTGCCTTTCCTCCTACACGAGGTAATTTTGAAGTACAGGTTCCTCACAGTTCCCTTGAGTTCCTTAGTAAGCTTAAGCTCTAGTTGCAATAGTAACTTCCTTCCCAAAGGAAACATTATTGGCTTTCTTTTCCTCCCTCTCTCATTTCCCCACTGCCCCACTAATGTTTCCCAAATCAAAAATTTGCACTTGATCCTTGACTCAGAGTCAGTTTCTGGGAAACCAAACTGCAGCTTCCTACATTCTGAGTCTAACATTTGGCCTTTTAAAAGTAAGGATAATTCTGTAAGAGACCCAATGTGGTTTTAATAATATCCATAAACTAATTTTGTGTTATTATCTTGGTTTTTAAACCCTTACTATTTCTTTGCTAAGGACATGTTATATATATTCAGTCTAGAAAAAGTTAGAGTGTATGCATATTCAATTTCTTTCTTTAATAATTAAAGAACTACTTGTCACTCTACTATCCAGAGACAGCTACCCTCAATATACATGTGTATTTGAAGTATTATCTTTGTGACTTTTTCAACTCATATATCATCATATAAATATATAGGAAGTTTTTTTTTCATGTGGTAATAGATCATAAATATATTTCCATATCAATAATTACACATCTATATTATCATTTGTATTAGTGGCATAAGGTTGCATTATATCATTCTAATATATCACAATTTGAAGATTCCAATACATTCTAATATATAATAATTTTTAAACAAATCCCCTGTATTGGACATTTAGGATGTATCTAATTTTTTAATGTTATAAATTATGCTTTACTAGATATGTGTCTTTTCACACTCTCCCAAATATTTCTTTAAAGTTTAATTGCTGGATCAAAAGGCAAATATGACTTTAAGATACTGAGTACATAATGCACAATAGTTTACCCATGCACACCCCTACCTGTAATACATGAGAGTGACACCCTGTCAATGTTGGACATTAGGATATTCTCAGAACCTATGTCCAATTCATAGCTACAAATACTACCTCTTTGTTCTCAGACGTGCAATTTGTTCACTACTAAGATTAAATATGTTTTCATATTTATTGAGCACTGACATTTCTTCTTTAGTGAAGTGCTTATTTGCGTCCTTCTCCCATCTTTTCCTATTGGAATATTCATCATCTTTTTACTGATTTTTAAGTGTTCTTTATGCATAACCAGTATTAACCTATACTGTGCAAGTTCCAAATCTCATTCCCAATTTAGAGTTTCCTTTTAAATTTTGTATTGTGTTCTTACAAAAACTGATTGTTTTACCTGATCACAACTATCAAGCTTCATTTGTAGTTTCTGCCTATGGTGTTACTTCAAATTCATATAAATCTTCACCTATATTTTCTTCTAGCATTTTTCTGTTTCGTTTTTACATTTCTATCTTTTATTGCCCATCTGGAATTCATCTGATTTTTCCTGTGAAGTAAAGATGTGCATGTTTTTATCTCACTAATTATCATTGTGTTCTCGTGAGGCCCTGGATATACAAGGTGAATAAGACGCAGCTTCTCTTCTCAAGCTCACGGAGCTGAGGAAAGGCATGTTCTTGTCTGTCTGTCTCCTAGTCAAGTGACTCTTATAACCACAGACTCATTTTCTGAAGCACCTGAGCCCTTGGAATAAGAGAGTCCAGACTGACCCATAAGTGGAACAAAACCCTTGAAACTCCCAAACTTGTCACAATCCCCTCTGGAGGAATATTGAAGGAAGACTGGACGAGCTGAGAACAAAGTCAGGACGGCTTCTCAACCAAGCCTTTCTTGGCATCTTAGTTTATGATATCCAAGTAAAGGGAAACTCTCTTTATCTGGTATTGCCTACTTCCAAGCTAATAGTAGTCTTCTCATTTCAGAATCACATGTAAACAGATTGCAATCTCTGCAAGTGAAGTGCTTTGAGAGGAAAGCACATTAACGTAATCTGAAAATAATTGCTGAATGCTGGGCCATTAGAGCTTTTGACTTGTGAAATATGAATGCTTGGAGATTGATGAAGCTGCAAAATTACCGCCACCTATATACACACATACACACATGTACACATGCTCAGCCGTTTCACATACTTCTCACGTGCATCATAGGCAAACTATGAGGGCAGGCATTTTTATCGCAAATTTCAGATATATAAACTGAGTCTCAGCTACAAAGGAGCAAATGGAAAACTGCAGCAACACTGGGAGTTGGCTGGTGCCTCAGCTTGTGCAGACAGTGACATAATAAAGGTAAAGATCATTTCTCCAGGAACCTATGCACACTCTAGTCCTTTCTGCCTCTTACCAGCTCTGTGACCTAAGGCAAACTTCCCAACCTCTGTGCACTCCTGTTTACTTATCTGTGAGGCAAAGGGATTGAACTAGACATTAAAAGCCCTTCAGCACTAATACCTCATGAGTTAATTTTCCAGTGTTAACATTCATAATTCCTCCAGAGCTAAAGGTAAAAACTCGGAACTCTCAGAAATTCAGAGGAAGTTAAGCTTACATTTGAATTGCAAACAGTCAGTGAGAGCTTGGTGATCTTAATCTCATATTTATTTGGTTGCTCAGATATGTAAGACTGACAGCATTTATAGCTTCTTCTCAAGAGAGAGCGAGAGGTGTGGGATCACTAACATTGCCTGTTACATTAGTGACATCATTTAAGGAAAATGCTACCTCTCCCCTTTTCCTATTCTTGGCATGAGATAATGCACTAAATTGTTTCAGACTGGGAAGGGAGTTATTGACTAAAGATAGTCCAACAGACCTGTTCCATTTTAGGGGCTTTAAAACTAATAGCAGCTAAGAATAAGATTTAGAGGGGCTATAATAGCAAAATGAGCATCAGAAACCTGGATCACTTTTCCTAGAGCCTAGCTATTTCTACACTGTCAGAGTAAATTATTGACAAAACCATCTGGCCCTTTGCAAGAGAACACCCTACTCCCTGGTTCTGAGCAGGTGATATGTTTTCGTCTGTCAATGGAGAGAGAAGCCAATTTTGGTCTCAAAGCATTGATAATTTCTCTAGACTTGCATTTCCTATGTGTGAAGTATTCTTATCTCTAAGTACCAGAAGGGAAGAATATCAGTTTTAGGGCTGAGAGAGATGAAATGAAAAGCAAATAAATTGATGGTGAGCATATCTGGACCATGTGTCTTCAGTGCTGCTTGACCTGAATATAGAAATGGATCCACATTCTCCAGAAAGGATGTGGTCATTCCGTCCCACCTTCCACTTGTTTTTACAGCATTAAAGCTTCTGTGTGTGTGGAGGTGGGGTGGGGGGGTGCCTGGTCTTGTAGGGGAAGGAGAAGCCTTTCCTTCTTTTCCTTCCAGGGTAGCAGATCTTCCTGGGTAGATATGGGGTCAGAGCATAAAATGCCACATCTCAGGAAACGTCTGCTCAGTGGGTCAGTGCTTATTTATTTCTGCTCAAGTAGTGTTGCCCAGTAATGACGAGGCTGGGTCTGGCTCCATTGCCCAGCCTGGCCTCCAGGCTACCACTCCAATTTAGGAAGGTGTGTTGAAGAAAATAAAAATGGCATAGTCATGTTGTCGTTTCAGTCCTCTTTGAAAGCTTTGTGATGAGGAAATAAGCCTCCAGGGGAATGCTTGTTTGCTTGTGTCCTAGTTCACCTATGTCACAGTCATCAAAGTGCAGCATTTATATGGCCTCTCAGAGCCCTTTCCTGAAAACAGCTGTTTGCACAAAAATAAGGAAGACGTTATCAACTTGGATTTCCTCTTTAAATTTGAACCAAATTTCATCATAACTCAAGAATATTCTGGGCTTGTGATAGCAGTTTATGGTGGCTATTTCATTATTTATTGAGTTTACTTTTTCTATTTTTAGTTATTTGTGCTCATTTTTGCAGCTTCAGAGTAGGGAGTTAGGTAAGTGTGCATTCATTCCTGCCTCTTACTAGAAGTTTTCACCTTCTTTTGAGTAAATAAAAACATTCTGTTTGGGGAGAATTTTAGGGCTGTGAAATTGTTCTGTAGGATACTGGATATGTAACATTGTGCTTTTGTCAAAATTTATATAACCTTATAGCACAAAGAGTAAACCTTAATGTATGCAAATTAGAAAACTATCATTTGGGAGGTCAGGATACCAGGAAGAAATGCAGACTGTGACAAAAGAATCTAACTGTGCTACAAATGAATGAAACAATTTCTCTGAAGTGGGTGGGGAGAAAGGTGCTGACCTAAGTAACTTTGGAAAAGAGTAGAGTAGGTAAGGTTAAAGGCAAAAGGAACTGCACATAAGCAGTGTATTCTAGTTGACAAGGATGCTGCCCATGGGCGGGTGGGTAACAATTCTGATATGCATGCATACTGGATCGAACAATTAAATAAATGGATGGCAGATGGTGGGAGCCAGGTTGCTCACTGTTGTAGTGGGGATTTACAACTAAGCAAGGGGAGAAGCTAGAATGATCCATGTGGTAATGGTTTAGAGTAAGAGACATCACTAAGAAATCTTGTTTCTTAATGTAGGTATAGATAATTATATAAGGAAATATCTATAGACACTTGTATGTACTAGGTTAGTACATACTCATATATTTCTTTGCTCTGTCAGCTGAAAGGGCCTAAAAGAAATGACACCCAATAGCAAAGAGTACACCTAGCATCCAGATCTTCATTTCTAATACTATTCTCTAATAAAATAAATGAGAGTTCCTTGGAAAATGGCTGATTCTAGGACTGGGTCAAGAAATATACGAGATGGATCTGGAGCATCTTGTAGTGCCAGAAAGTAAGAAAGAGGAAAAAACACCCACAGTAATAGACGTATATCAAAGGAACACAAGAGCCAACCTAAAGAGCTCCTAATAGCCAGAGCTGGAATAGTTTAAGCAATAGAATAAATAAAATAGCATTGTATTTTAACCTAAAGTTAAAAATAAATTTCCAAGAGTCCAAGGATATAAGCAAGTGATTGAATAAATAAATAAGAAGAGAAATCTCCCATGCTGAAAAATTCCAAATAACTCTCCACTCCTTGAGTGGGCTGTGCATAGTGACTTAACTTCCAAAGAGTACAGTATGGGAAGGCAGCAGGGGGTGGGCAGTAACTTTACAGTAGAGAAATCTTATAAACACTATCTCAGCTAGGTGATCAAAGGTAGCATCAACAGTGGTAAGTCATGTTGATACTATGTACTCTTGATACAATATCATGAGAATAACACTTTACCTGTGTTCTTCCTCCCAAAACCCACAATCCCAGTCTAATGATGAGAAAAACATTAAGTTTCAGAATAGGGGCATCCTACAATATACCTGATCAGTACTACACAAAACTGTTAAGGTTATGAAAAACAAGAAAAGTTGAGAAACTGTCACCACCAAGAGGAGCCCAAGAAGACAAGACAACTAAATGTACTATGATAACTGAATGATCCTGAATGAGAAAAAGGACATTAGGTAAAAATCAAGGAAATATGAATAGAGTATAGACTTTAATTATTCATAATGTACCAACATTGGTTAATTGATTATAACAAATGTACCACACTAATGTAAGATGTTAATAATAAATTATGTTGAGGATATACGGGATTCTCCACACTATCTCTTCAATATTTCTGAAAATCTAAAACTTCTAAAAAATAAAGACTATAAAAAAAGATAATAATTTTCTAAATATAGATTTCCCCCTAGCAGAACCAGTGGGAAAAAGAGACTTTACTCTTTTAAATCAAATGTCTCCCATGTTTTAGGTCAGAATCATGGTGTATTTTTATCTACAAAAAGGCTCTGAGCAGGTCCTCACCTGCTCAGAACAATCCCCCAAAGAACAACGTCTTAGAAGAAGTCATTAAGATGCTGTAAACAGGCAATTTATCCTGAGACCCTCCATGTCAGTAAGGAATTCATGGTCAATTAAAGACATCAGAAATAATAAGAAAAACATTGCCAATAACAAACAGATTAGTGAATGTGACCGAAGATTTTCCATCACATTTTATCATCCGCCTCCACCACTACCCCTCTGTAAGCCCGTTAAAACACAATCAGTGGATCCAAGAATGACACATAACATTCTCCTCTGATTCTGGTTCTCTTTCTGTGTCCTTAATCTGAGAGAGTAGTATCATGATCCATCTAGGTAGCAAGCAAAGGACTTTGGGGTCAATCACTATAGCCCCCTTTTCTATGCAATTCATACCCAAGCTAGCACCAGGTCTGCCCATTTACCTCCTGAATATAATTCTCAGAGCCATCCATTTCTCCCACCTCCAACAACAGCACAGCCACCACCAACAACTAGACCAAACTACCGTCCTCTCCCCCATGAATTAATGCAATAGATTCTCAATCATCTAAGTGCATTTAGACTGGCTCCCTGCTCATCCATGTTCCAGGATGCAGCCAGACTGACCTTCTCAAAGCACTAAAGTATTTATGAATCCAGTTTAAACCCTTCAATGGCTTCTCACAGTTCTTAGGATAAAGACCAAAGACTCTAAGGTAGACCACAAAGCCCTGGCTCCTGCCTGCCTCTCCAGACTTTCCCTTATTCTCGGCACTCCAATCACAATGATCTTTGAGATCCTCAAACTCACCACACTGCCTTCTGTCTTGAGCCCCTGTGCAGGCTCTTCTTTTTTCTGGGAATGCTTTTCCCTCCTCTTCTATGCTTAGTTAACACCCGCTCGTCCTTTATTACTCAAGTATCACTTTCACAGGACTTGTCTTCCAACTGGTAGCATGTCAAAAACCAGATGGGCTTATTACATGTACTCTTAGAACCGTGTCCCTTTATTTCATAGCACTTACCTTAGCTTGTAAAAGTGTGTTCATTTTTATAATACAAATATAAATATAAAATATATACGTTTGTGCATATATATATATATATATATATATGCACACACGCATATACATACATACACAGTCTCTCATCAGGCTACAATCTATATAAGAGAGGCTATGTTAGGTTTTGCTGATATTCAATAAATATTTATTAAATGAATAAATGAAGTACAGGGAGTTTTTCATGGAGTCACATTAGGTAAATCCTCAAAAAGAATTTAACCAACAGGTTTTACACAGTCCTGATGATCTCAAGATGCATTTTCCTCAAGAAATGAAGAAGAAATTTACCCAGATATTTTCTCTCTCAATCATAGTCATAGTTGATTGGCTTCCAGGGAAGGGTCACAAGTTAGGCTGATAATACTGCTCTTATTCTTATCTTGATATGGGGCCAAGGTAGAACCAAAATGCTCCTTTCTGAGAATAAAAAGGGGCAGTTCACTTCCCCTCTAACTCTCAGATGCTTCCTTAAGTCCCCCTGAAGCTTCTCCACCAATTCTAGATGTTGACTTTTTGGGTGAAAGTGACAGAAAACCTCATTAATTATGGCTTACACAAATGAATCTTCTATACTTGCATAATAAGAAGCCAAGGCAATCAATTCCTGACCTTGGTTATACAACTATGCCATCAAGGGCCCAGGCTCTTTCTCTTTACTCTGGTGTCCTTAACATGTTCACTTTTCTCTTCATCCTTAGCAGCTCAAAGTTAAAGAAACTGCCACATCTGTGGGCATCATCTTCAAATTCCAGGCAGAAATAAGGGTATAAAGAAATAGCAGCAGCTGCCTATGTACTTTTAAATCAGGGAAGTAAATGTTTTCCCAGAAGTCACCAGCAGATTTCTCTCATATGTCACTGACCATAATTTGGAAACATGGACACCCATTGATATAAAGAAAGCAGGGAAAGTGGTTCTCTATCATTGGGCAGGCCAGGGAGAAGGAAACTGAGAAAGACCTTTGATTAGGCAATCTGGAGTAGCTACCATATTAATATATTTTTTTCTTTTACAAATTAATCAATAATGAGGAAAGGATATAATATGGTTAGACTTTAGGAGGGAAAAACTTGAAATGCTAGCTTAGAGCAGTCTAATCCAAACAGTTTGACTATTTGGCTTTTTTTTTTTTTTTTTTTAACCTGATTTGACTATTATGGCAGACAGATTGATTTTAAATATAACCTTCTTATACATACATCCCAATGTTTACAGTAGCACAATTTACAATAGCCAAGACATGGAAGCAACCTAAATATCCATTGACAGATGAATGGATGAATAAGATGTGGCATATATTAATATATACCATGGAATACTATTCAGCTATTAAAAAAAATAATGATATAATGCCATTTGCAGCAACATGGATGGACCTACAGATTATCATACTAAGTGAAGTAAGTCAGAGAAAGACAAATATCATATCACTTATATCAGGAATCTAAAAAATAATGCAAATGAAATTTATTTACAAAACAGAAACAGACTCACAGACACAGAAAACAAACTTATGGTTACCAAAGGGGAAAGGGTGAGGGAAGGATAAATTAGGAGTTTGGAATTAGCAGATACAAACTACTATATATAAAACAGATAAACAACAAGGTCCTACTATATAGTACAGGGAACTATATTCAATATCCTGTAATAAACCATAATGGAAAGGAATATTAAAAAGAATATATATATATATATATATATATATAATTGAACCACTTTGCTGTATACCAGAAACTAACACATTATAAATCAACTATACTTCAATAAAAATTTTTTTAATTTTAAAAAATAATAAATAAATATAACCTTCTTAGAAATACATTCCCATATTTAATATAAGCTTACGTTTCCTCTCCTGATAACATAAATGCCTGTCCATTTTCTCAGTGTAATCTTTTCAATAAAATCAGCTGATAACATCAGATATGTCTTTGGATCCATGTGTTCTGAAATTCAGAACTAAGAAAGTGTATTCCCTTTGACACAAAGTATATTACCTGTGCTAAATCAATTAAATCCAATGAATATTTTTTATTGAGGTATAGTTGATTTACAGTATTTATATTAGTTTCAGGTAAATCCAGTGACTATTAATTATCTCCATGATACTCTCTGGATACTTGAATTCATGATCAGATATCTGAACCAAGCTCCAAAGTCCAAATTTAAAAATCAAATCCTAAATATACCTCTCAGCCTAGGAACTAAGAGGAGGAAGCTACTCTCACAATTGTATGATTTAATTTGATTCTTTCTCTCAAACTCTGTACCTAGAAGGATAATTGCTTCTTGAAACTAGGGAGGGATGCTCAAAAAGCAAATCTCAAAGGTGAAAAAAACATCTCCCTTCTCCCCCCACACACCTTTAATTAGAGAAAATAAGAAGAAATCTCTGCAGCTGACATTATGCATTATAAAATAGCATGCATTAAAGACTAAAATCCATGGTATCCATAAGCATTTCTGAGATATGTTTTTAATAAGTAAATGCACAAAAAAATCAATCCAAACTGTAAAATTATAGTGCCATTAATGTACTTCAATAATGAAGAATATGGTTTGTCAAATCACCTAAATGTAAGTGCTACTGCTTAACGATCACTCAATAAATATTTATTGAGAGTGCATGCCAACATTTATTCAGGAAACAATTATTAAATTCCTACTACATGCCAAAGAGAGATCTAAAGAGGAATAAGACAATAACCTCAGCCTAGTAGAGGAGATATTATGCTATGAAATAAACAGAACCCTAGTGGGTAAGAGCACAAGCTTTAGACACACATTGAACTCTGATTACTATACTTGTGACCTTGGACAAAAATTTTCTTAAATTTTCTGAGCCTTACTTTCCTCATCTATAAAAGAGACATAATTACAGAACCTGCTTCATAGGTTTATGTATGCATGAACTAACATATGACCTGAAGAGTGCTTAGTATATAGTAGATTCTCAATCATGTTAGTCTTTAATATTTTTAACTTTATTTTATTGTTATTTACACGGTACCAGAAAAGCTGTATGAGGAAGAGATGATCAGTCTGAAAAACATTAGAAAGGATTTCTCCAAAGAGTGATATTTGGTCTGAGTCTTGAAGGATGCACAGGAATTCACTAAGCAGTTAAGACGCACAGAAGGCACTTCTGGGCAGAAGGCACAGTGATCTACAAAGGCTCTAAGGCTTGGAATCCTACAATGTGTAGAGGAAACTGGGAGGGAGGGAGTAGAAGGAAGAGTCAGTGTAATGGTGAGCAGGGAGATGGTTAGCATCTGGTGAGACGAGGAAGGCAGGCTGAGGATTGACTGGGGCTCATTTAAGCCCAGCCAAGGAGACTGAAAAATAAGTGTATTCAGTTATCTGTTTCTCATTCTCTTATGGGGTGTCACTCATCACTCACCCTCATTTTTTATCCATAATCTCTCTTACACATGTCCACATGTCTGTACACATAATCTGTATCAAACTGCCATGCTCATAAGGAATCAGATTTGAGGGGACCACTAGCACAGAACTGAGATGATTCTGGAGCTTGACTCCTGTATATAAGATTCCTGTGCTCCAGGAAGGAAAGCAAAGATTTGCATATATGGCAGCAGCCCAGACAGTGAGAACCTCACATTCTTCCATGTTCTGGGTTGAGAATTTCCCGGAAGAAAGCATCCTGGCTTGTGAGGTCTGAACCCAGAGCATGTCCAGTAAAGCCACTTACTGAACATGAAGAGGATATGTCTCATAGAATGATTAACGGCACACTACTGTGGAGCATTTGATACAGGCCAGTCAATAGGTAAACACTTGGAAAGTTTTATATAATTTAATTCTTACAATGCAGCTAGTAGGTGTAATTAACCCCAATTTATAACAGAGGAAAATGAAACTAAAAGGTGAAGTGACTTTCCTAAGCTTACACAACCAATGAGTGGCAGAGCTAAGATTCCAATTCCGGTCTGACTGTCTGACTTCAGAGCCCAAAATCTCATCCACTTGGATACACTGGGAGGGGTAATGGAGACTCATGCATGGTCATAAAGGGTTTCCTGAGGTCCTTCTCCAGCCTTTTAGATTCTCACTAACTTTACTGAGTTGTCCTTACCATATCCAATTGTTACTGTGAAATTAAACCTGTGTACTTCCTTCTCCTGCCCAAGAGTTAGGAAAGAAGGATACTCTGAGTTCAAGTCCCTGAGACGCAGCCAAGGAATCTGGCATCAGCACCATAACCCCTCTCATTTAGATGGCACTTTGTGATTTTTGAGCCCCTTCCAAACACTCTCATTTGATCTTCCCCACAAGTCTGTGAGAGCAGAATTAGCATCCCACCCTTAGAGATAATGAAACAGATTCTGAGAAGTTCAATGACTTTCCTTGAGATGCCATAACTAGGAGATCGCAAAAGCAGGCTGCTGAACCTGAGTTCATATCCCGAGTCCACTGTGTTTTCCACACTATGAGACACAGTTTGGAGAGGTTGCCACATCCTATGTTTACATTTTATTTTGATGGTGCCCACATTTTCCTTATCCTTCATTCTTTTTTTTTTTAATATATAAATTTATTTATTTACTTTTAGCTGTGTTGGGTCTTCGTTTCTGTGCGAGGGCTTTCTCTAGTTGCGGCGAACGGGGGCCACTCTTCATTGCGGTGTGCGGGCCTCTCACTATCGCGGCCTCTCTTGTTGCGGAGCACAGGCTCCAGACGCGCAGGCTCAGTAGTTGTGGCTCACGGGCCCAGTTGCTCCGCGGCATGTGGGATCTTCCCAGACCAGGGCTCGAACCCGTGTCCCGTGCATTGACAGGCAGATTCTCAACCACTGCGCCACCAGGGAAGCCCTATTCTTCATTCTTGATGGAGTGGCTATCAGGTGACAATACTCAGGATTAATGAATGGTGGAAAAAAAAAATTCCTGGTTGAAATCAATCTCCCTACCTTCATAGATTTGTGTTTTCCCTAATTTACTAGTTCTTCTCATTAATGAACCTTTCTACTGCCCTGTATAATTGATTATGGCAGATAAGCATTGCAAATTTCTAACCTCAAGAGCAATACCCATCTACTTTCTGTCTCAGCTCCTGTACAGAATTACTTCAATAAGGCTCTTAAAACAACGTCCACCACAACAAATCCATTCCATATGTGGGCTAATATAACAATAATGGTAGATTTCCTAAGTAACACTGACCCACAGTATGCCAGAGAGAGGGATGAATGGCAGGATTTACATAATTCTTAATGAAATCATGGTTCATTCTTAAACTTTTTCATTATGTCACTTTAGGGAAAAGGGGGAGATTAGAGAGAATTACTCAACTAGGCAAATTAAATTATCACACAATGTCTACACTGTTCATTTGAGTAGCTCAAATGATTGCATAAGCTCTCTTTTTATGTGGTGCTAACAATGAAGGGTATCTCAACTGGTGCTATTGAAGACCAAACAAAACTGATGATTGAATGAAAATTGGTTCAATGGCTAGAACCACTATCTTGTATATAATGAGCCTTTTAATTAAAGATAGAGTTTAATATTCATGATTTATAATAATTGGTGATTTATTTTAAGATGGGCTCCTTAGTTGGGGCTTTGTGTTGTATGTTATGGCAATGAAACCTAAAGATATTTTCCTCTAAAGAGAAAAAAGATTATATAAATTGTTTTTTTAAAAAAAAACTTCCCTGAATAAACAAGAAAAACTTTAAAAAAAAAAATGTGGAAAAAGTGCCATGGGATTAACCACAACATTGATGGGATGGATGTTGAGACAACCTTCTGACACATTGCAGTAAGCTCATATGTAATTAGACTAATGGAAATATTAAAGGTTAAAAAATGCATTTGCAAGTGTTTTTGAAAATTTTCTCTCTCCATATGTGTGCATACATGTGTGTAGAGATTAAGGGAAAGAGCTATGTTTATTACTTATCATAATAAGGTGATTCTGCTGATGACACTGTCCCTTGCTAACTAAAGTTTTTAATATGTCAGTTGAGTTTAGAACACAAAAGGACCTTGGGATTTTATACAATTTACTGGGGGGAAGTCAGAGGCAGTAGGCCATGCATACACTCACACCTATGCTTGAAAGATCCACCAAGAAGATGGTTGTCAAGACGTCAAGAAAAAGGAATCTAGCAAAAAGAACACAAGCCTTGGAGTCTGGTGGTCACTGATTTAAATCCAAGTTCTGACACTTACTAATGATGTTACGGAAAATAAATTATCTAACCTCTTATAACCTCATCTTTGAAATCTGGATAGTGATATCTGTCTTACAGAATTGTTCTGAAAGTTACATGAGCTGATACATAGTTGTCTAGTGCAATGCTACACAGTGGGCATGTAAATGTAGCAATTATTATTAGCACTATAAATACTGCTAGTAACATTAAAAATACATCATGTACATGCTCTATGCCAGACACTCTAATTGAACCTTCATTTATGAACAGCAACATTTTGTATGTGTGCAGAAGTAACTTATGTCTCTGCACATATCGGCTTGAATATGAGGAGACAGTTTTTTCTAACTTGGCTGTGAGTCAAGAAAGTAATTACAATTTGACTATACAGGTGCCCTAATGTACACACTTAACTCGTTTATAAATTTAACATACAATCGTCCAGTCATTGAAACTCTTTAAGACATCAGGTACTGTGCCTATTTTACTGCCTTTTCTCAGCATACAGTGTAATTTAACATTAATTCAGAGTGTATACTCCATGAGTTTAGGGACCTTGTCTTTCTTTGTCACCACTGCATCATCTGCCCTTAGCACAATGCTTGGCACATATGGGAAATTACTGGATGAAAGAATGCATGATTGAATGGCCTTTCCAAATGATACTGCTCCTATCAGCCAATAAAGTATAACATACATGAAGACATGGATTTCTGATGTTCCATGTATCCTTACAATGACACAATATGAACCACAAAATGTCTGGTCGAAAATGGAGAAGAATAGGTTTGGGGATTTAAGAATGAAACAATCTTCTTTGGCCTTATAAAAGAACTACATCTTTTGCAGAGACCTTATTTCAAGGAGGAGAGTGATTTATATTAAGTGTGAAAAGTAATAATCCCTCAGAAATGCAAAGCCAAGAAAACATAATGAAGTGGGGATTAAGAAATCAGAGAACATTTGGCAGGTTTTAAGAATGTAGCCGATATTACTAATGAAGCCTTATGTATTTGTGAGATTCCAGAATGTTAGGGATGTAAAGATTGAAAGATAACTCGGACGCAAAATAGGAGTTCACAGAGGAAATGTATGCACAGAGACAAGGCCAGGCAAACTAGAACTTGACCATAGGCTTAGGTTTTGCCCCCCTGCCCTTGTACACTATACTAGATTGCATGAAGGTGGGAGGACAGCTTGAGAGATCTAAGGTTTCCTTTTCCCTGAGCCTCACTGTGCTCCTGTTGGCCCTTCTACAAGGTCGGACAAGGTGCAAGAAAGGTACTTCTTGCTGAGTTAGCAAAAGCTCAGCTGTCTTGTCTCTCATCAGTGGTGTGAGAAAAAAACAAAAGCAAACAAACAAAACCAAGGGAGCCAGAGAAAGATAGGACAGAGTCTTTTTCCAGGTGGAAACAACTGCTAGCCCGCTTTAATTCTAGCCTTATGGACAAGAATATGACCAAAAAAAGAGAAGAGGAAAGCAAAAGAGCAAGATGTCACCTCATTAACGTAGTGGAACTAAAACACAGATGGTACCCAAAAGATGGAATCCCATGAAAGGGAAAAGGGTCTCTTCAATGCTTTTTGATATTGATCCTTGGGTAGAGAAGTAGTAGAGAGAGGTCTTGATTTTGCTTCTCAAATACACATTCAAAATATCTGCAGAACTGTGACTGAGAAACCCAAGGTTCTGGAATTAAGTTTAAACTGGCCCTCTGCTTCCTCTTTGTAAGCTTTTAAATTACTTTTTGAATGGATTTCCCACACGAGAAGATTAAGGGATGATAGTACTGAGCCTTGCCAAAAGGTCATCCCATCATTCCAAACATAATTCATAATGGGGACTGTGGGCACCTGCCCATCAAGAAGGGAAATATCCTAGCAGCAACTCCCCTAATTCCCTGCACAGCTGTCAGCTTCCCTTTCAGATGGTAATGATGGATGCATGCACTGACCTGGACCAGTCTTTAACTGGCATTCCAATCCTGTTCTTTTACTGAGGACTCATTAATGCCAATTATAATCTTTGATTAAGCCTGTGCTTGACAAATGGGCCTTATTGCAAGTCTTCACTCCAGACATGAATTTACAACTAGAGGTTAGCATAATCAATACTCTGGATAGTGTATTGTCAGAAACAGGATTTGCCAGAAAACCTAGTGCAATGCAGCCAGTGGCATTCAATCTATCACAGCTGCCCACTAAGAATGAACAATGGCCATCCTCTATGAATCGCCCCCTGTCCTCAGATGTTCCACATTCAATCAAGAGCAAGGCTGCAGGAAATGAGATTGCCTATTAAGAAAGACACTGTTTAGAATTTCTCAACAAAATGACCACTGGGAATTTTAACAAGGAAACAGAAAGTTTTCTTTGCTCTTCCATGGTTAGCACAACATCAATTACATCCATGTGGTAGAAATAAGATGCAGAATTGATTTTTCCAATCTCATAAAAGTAAGCATGGTTTCAGAACTACCCATTCACTCCTCTGTTGAAAAGCCATTCCTTGGACCAAGTTAAAAAGCTAGAAAGCTATGTACTTGTACCACATTAGCCTCATAGAACACTCCTCACTGAATTGCTCTTTAATGACTATTATCAGAGGTTGCTATAAGAAACAGAATTTTTGAAATCCACTTCTGCTCCATTATTCAGTGAGATCTTAGCTGGGGTGGAGCTGAGGCTTATGTATGCTGGTATGTTGAGTTATGTAACATTTTGCTAGCAAGCCATGTTCCCTGCTCCTCTTGGTCCAAAACAGCCTCATGGGAATAAACTTTTTAAGCAGGTTCACAGTGAAGTTCAATCTCATACAAACATATAAGATACACTGAGGCAGAGCTAGAGAAAATAGAACTCCTGTGAGAATGGCTATAAGTGAGAAAGAAGTCAGACATGTCAAGCTGCATGAAGCCTGGAGCTTCTGGAGGTGTTGGGAAGACCAGTAATGCTGAAAGAACTGCATCACTAGGGGCCCACCCACACTCCGATGGGATCCTCCCTCTCTTAAAAGCAAGCCACACGACAGGGAAGTATAGACTAAGTTGGAAAATAAAGAAGACAATGTGACATCAATAGGGAAAATAGCCCCCAGAGGATACCTTGATTTCAAGAGTATGTCAACACTGTCATGTGGGCAGCCTGCAAACACTGGCAGGAGGAGGCCAGTGCTGGCATCTCTAAGGTAGTGAGTAGAATGAGAGCAGACACCAGAGCAGGGAGAAAAGACAACAGTCGGAATGAATAGTGGGGAGGCAGAAATGTGGTCAGCACAGAATAGCAGGTAAGATTTCTCACAGAGGTGCAAGGAGGATGGACAAAGATTCCAGCCAGATGGCATAGGAACAAACCCTTAAAACATCCTGAGCTGGAATCCAGAATGGAGAGAGCCAGCATCCAATTATACTTGATCTGTAAAATAACAGCTACTGAGGCTGTTACCATTCAGTATACATTTCATCATTCAGTATACTTCCCATAAAAAGTTGTATGAGAAAGACATTTCCAAATTTAATACCCAGAAAACAAAAAATGTTGACACCCCTTACCAACACCTATTCTTCCTGACTGTAAGACTAATAGATCCGTCACCTTTCTCTTTTTGACTTGGCTTCTAGGAAGCCAATAACACAATCTTATACTTCATCATCATAATAAACCTAATCCTATTTCTTTGAATTAGCTTACCTCCACATTTCTTTCTAGCTCATGATTTTTCTTTATGATGCTATTATACTAATTTTGTTCCATATGTCTTTTTGTTGTAAGAGCTGGCATATAAGTAAATAAATATGACATTCTTATTGTATAGTACTCATCGTAGTCTAAATTCCATCAAGATATGATAATAGCTGTATCTTATTGCTATGTCTTGTGGATGGAATCAAGTAGATATTCTTACTTCAGTCCTCTCATTTACCCACCTACAAGGTTGTTAAAAAGATTAAATACCAAGGTAAAAATAATTTGTAACTTTAAAACACTACCCAAATGGGAACATTTCTTCTAATCCAAGCCACCTCCTTTATGTTCATGCCACAGTATTTTGGCATTGCCATAGTACTCAAAGCTCTGTTAAAACTCTAAAGGCTAACGTTAAAAAATGTAAATGTTTTCTGAGAAGGTGGCATTATAAATTATAATCAGCTCTTAACACCTTAGCTCAAAACAACATATTGTTTAATCTTGCTGAAATGTAGAGATTGAGAGAATGAGACCCACAACAAGGAAGTTTTTGGGGAAGAAGGAAGGAAGGTAGCAGTCCACGAAGGCTGGGAATGAAGATCTTTTCGGGACCCTCAGCAGGAAGCTTATAGGGAATTGTGTCTCATAGGAGGAAAGAAATGGAAGAAAGGAGGAAGGTACAGAAAGGGTTCAACGATTCACTAGCCTGCACAATTCTGCCCATGGCTTGTCCATCCTATTTTGTTGGATGCATCAGAGGAGGTGGAAGCTGGAATCAAGAATACCAATTAGCTTGGTCCAGTAATCAAGTTGAGACTAACTAATTGCTTATTTAAGTAAGGCCTTCTCCTATAATTCAAGCCTGTGTGATAAATATGCATCCTCATATATACCTTAGCTAAAGTTTATAGTAGCATTTGGCAATAAAAACAGCTGGAGTGAGAGCAGTCCTGCGCAGAACGGAGAAAAGACTGTGCTCAGTTACGTGGTACCCAATTATGCATCCACTGTCCAGAGAATGTCTTTAATGTTGGAGGCTAGCTGTGCAGTGAAGAGAATACATTTGCAATTGCTTAAAGGGAAAAGCAGGAACATCAAGGTGTTTTGGTTTATTCTGTTATGAAAGCTTTCTAAGGGCTTTCTGAATGAAAGCAGATAATAGCAAGTATGAAAATGAGTGGCAGCCTAAAACAATGAGCAAACAATACGATTTCCATGATGCTTCCCAGAGATACCTCCCTCAATGGGTGTCTTCTGCTGACTGCTGAGTCCCTTAGAACAGCTGACAAGAGCCTGAGACAGCTCTGGTCACTGTTGAGACTTTATCTATTTAATCTTATGTTCAGGTTGCATTAAGGAACACAGACTGGTATGTAAAAGGGTCGCAGAGGAATTTTCCTTTGATCAAATAACCACAGTCAGAGGGCTATTTTCTAAATGCAGTTTGGAGATCTCCTCATAGGATCCCCATGCGCCACTCAACCCTTAAAAGCTTCAGCTTTTTCCCCTTTCCAACATCTTTAAGATGAGAGACCTTCAAGATGGCGGAGGAGTAAGACGTGGAGATCACCTTCCTCCCACAAATACATCAGAAATACATCTACATGTGGAACAGCTCCAACAGAACACCTACTGAACGCTGGCAGAAGACCTCAGACTTCCCAAAAGGCAAGAAACTCCCCACGTACCTGGGTAGGACAAAAGAGAAAAGAAAAAACAGATACAAAAGAATAGGGACAGGACCTGCACCAGTGGGAGGGAGCTATGAAGGAGGAAAGGTTTCCACACATTAGGAAGCCCCTTCGCGGGCGGAGACTGCAGGTGGCGGAGGGGGGAAGCTTCGGAGCCACGGAGGAGAGCGCAGCCACAGGGGTGCGGAGGGCAAAGCGGAGAGATTCCCGCACGGAGGCTCGGCGCCGACCAGCATTCACCAGCCCGAGAGGCTTGTCTGCTCACCCGCCGGGGCGGGCGGGGGCTGGGAGCTGAGGCTCGGGCTTCGGTCGGATCCCAGGGAGAGGACTGGGGTTGGCGGCGTGAACACAGCCTGAAGGGGGCTAGTGCGCCACAGCTAGCCGGGAGGGAGTCCAGGAAAAAGTCTGCAGCTGCCTAAGAGGCAAGAGACCATTGTTTCGGGGTGCGTGAAGAGAGGAGATTCAGAGTGCCGCCTAAACGAGATCCAGAGATGGGTGTGAGCTGCGGCTATCAGCGTGGACACCAGAGACAGGCATGAGACGCTAAGGCTGCTGCTGCAGCCACCAAGAAGCCTGTGTGCGAGCACAGGTCACTATCCACACCTCCCCTCCCGGGAGCCTGTGCAGCCCGCCACTGCCAGGGTCCTGTGATCCAGGGACAACTTCACCAGGAGAACACACGGCGTGCCTCAGGCTGGTGCAAAGTCATGTCAGCGTCTGCTGCCGCAGGCTCGCCCCGCATTCCGTACACCACCCTCCCCCCGCGGCCTGAGTGAGCCAGAGCCCCCTGATCAGCTGCTACTTCAACCCCGTCCTCTCTGAGCGAAGAACAGAGGCCCTCAGGTGACGTACATGCAGAGGCGGGACCAAATCCAAAGCTGAACCCCAGGAGCTGTGCAAACATAGAAGAGAAAGGGAAATTTCTCCCAGCAGCCTCAGGAGCAGTGGATTAAATCTCCACAATCAACTTGATGTACCCTGCATCTCTGGAATACCTGAATAGACAACAAAGCATCACAAAATTGAGGCAATGGACTTTGTGTGATTTTGTCTGTATAGCTTTGCTTTTACCATTTGTCCTAGGGTCTGTCTGTCCATTTTTTGTTTGTGTGTGTGTTTTTTAGTTTAGTTTTATAGCACTTGTTATCATTGGTGGATTTGATTTCTTGGTTTGGTTGCTCTCTTCTTTCTTTCTTCCTTTCTTCCTTTTTTAAAAATTACTTTTCAATTTTTTTATTTTTAATATTTTTTTACTTTTTAATTTTAATAATTTATTTTTTTCTTTCTTTCTTTCTTTCCCTTCCTCCCTCCCTTCCTTCCTTCCTTCCTTCCTTTCTTTCTTTCTCTCTCTCTCTCTTTCCTTCTTTCTTTCTTTCTTTCTTTCTTTCTTTCTTTCTTTCTTTCTTTCTTTCTTTCTTTCTTTCTTTCTTGTCTTCTCCCTTCTATTCTGAGCCATGTGGATGACAGGGTCTTGGTGCTCTGGCCTAGTGTCAGGCCTGTGCCTCTGAGGTGGGACAGCCGAGTTCAGGACATTGGTCCACCAGAGACCTCCCAGCTACATGTAATATGAAATGGAAAAAGCTCTCCCAGAGATCTCCATCACAACAAAGACCAAGCTCCACTCAACGACCAGCAAACTACAGGGCTGGACACCCTATGCCAAACAACTAGAAAGACAGGACCACAACCCCACCCATTAGCAGAGAGGCTGTCTAAAATCATAATAAGGTCACAGACACCTCAAAACACACCACCAGATGAAGCCCTGCTGACAAGAAAGACAAGATACAGCCTCATCCACCAGAACAGAGGAACAAGTTCCCTCCACAAGGAAGCCTACACAACTCAACGAACCAACCTTTGCCACCAAAAACAATGGGAACTACGAACCTGCAGCCTGCAAAAAGAAGAGCCCAAACATAGTAAGGTAAGCAAAATGAGAAGAGAGAAACACACAGCAGATGAAGGAGCAAGGTAAAAAGCCACCAGACAAAACATATGAAGAGGAAATTGGCAATCTACCTGAAAAAGAATTCAGAGTAAAGATAGTAAAGATGATCCAAAATCTTGGAAATAGAATAGAGAAAATACAAGAAACGTTTAACAAGGACCAAGAAGAACTGAAGAGCAAACAAACAATGATGAACAACACAATACATGAAGTTAAAAATTCTCTAGAAGGAATCAATAGCCGAATAACTGAGGCAGGAAAACGGATAAGTGACCAGGAATATAAAATAGTTGAAATAACTACCACAGAGCAGAATAAAGAAAAAAAGAATGAAAAGAATTGAGGACAGTCTCAGAGACCTCTGGGACAACATTAAATGCACCAAAATTCAAATTATAGGGGTCCCAGAAGAAGAAGAGAAAAAGAAAGGGACTGAGAAATTATTTGAAGAGATTATAGTAGAAAATTTCCCTAATATGGGAAAGGAAATAGTGAGTCAAGTCCAGGAAGTGCAGAGAGTCCCATACATGATAAACCCAAGGAGAAACACACCAAGACACATATTAATTAAACTATCAAAAATTGAATACAAAGAAAAAATATTAAAAGCAGCAAGGGAAAAACAACAAATAACATACAAGGGAATCCCCATAAGGTTAACAGCTGATCTTTCAGCAGAAACTCTGCAAGCCAGAAGGGAGTGGCAGAACATATTGAAAGAGATGAAAAGGAAAAACCTACAACCAAGGTTACTCTAAGCAGCAAAGATCTCATTCAGATTCAACGGAGAAATCAAAAACTTTACAGAGAAGCAAAAGCTAAGAGAATTCAGAACCACCAAACTAGCTTTACAACAAATGCTAAAGGAACTTCACTAGGCAGGAAACACAAGAGAAGGAAAAGACCTACAATAACAAACTCAAAATAATTAAGAAAATGGTAATAGGAACATACATATTGATAAATACCTTAAATGCAAATGGATTAAATGCTCCAACCAAAAGACATAGACTGGCTGAATGGATACAAAAATGAGACCTGTATATATGCTGTCTACAAGAGATCCACTTCAGACCTAGGGACACATACAGACTGAAAGTGAGGGGATGGAAAAAGATATTCCAGGCAAATTGAAACCAAAAGAAAGCTAGAGTAGCAATTTTCATATCAGAAAAAATAGACTTTAAAATAAAGACTATACAACAGACAAAGAAGGACACTACATAATGATCAAGGGATCAATCCAAGAAGAATATATAACAACTGTAAATATTTATGCACCCAACATAGGAGCACCTCAATACATAAGGCAAATGCTAACAGCCATAAAAGAGGAAATCGACAGTTATACAGTTATAGTAGGGGACTTTAACACCCCACTTTCACCTATGGACTGATCCTCCAAAATAGAAATAAATAAGGAAACACAAGCTTTAAAAGACACATTAAAGAAGATGGACTTAATTGATATTTATAGGACATTCCATCCAAAAACAACAGAATACACTTTCTTCTCAAGTGCTCATGGAATATTTTCCAGGTTAGATAATATCTTGGGTCACAAATCAAGCCTCGGTAAATTTAAGAAAATTGAAATCATAACAAGTACCTTTTTGACCACAATGCTATGAGACTAGATATCAATTACAGGAAAAAAATCTGTAAAAAATACAAAGACATGGAGGCAAAGAATACACTACTAAGTAACCAAGAGATCACTGAAAAAATTAAAGAGGAAATCAAAAAAAATCTAGAAACACATGACAATGAAAACATAACAAACCAAAACCTATGGGATGCAGCACAAGCAGTTCTAAGAGGGAAGTTAATAGGAATACAGTGCTACCTCAAGAAACAAGAAACATCTCAAATAAACAAGCTAACCTTACACCTAAAGCAATTAGACAAAGAAGAACAAAAAATCCCCAAATTTAGCAGAAGGAAAGAAATCATAAAGATCAAATCAGAAATAAATGAAAAAGAAATGAAGGAAACGAGAGCAAAGATCAATACAACTAAAACTGGTTCTTTGAGAAGGTAAACAAAATTGATAAACCACTAGTCAGCCTCATCAAGAAAGAAAGGGATTTCCTTTGCTGGGCAAAAGCTTTTAAGTTTCATTAGGTCCCATTTGTTTATTTTTGTTTTTATTTCCATTTCTCTAGGAGGTGAGTCAAAAAGGATCTTGCTGTGATTTATGTCATAGAGTGTTCTGCCTATGTTTTCTTCTAAGCGTTTGATAGTGTCTGGCCTTACATTTAGGTCTTTAATCCATTTTGAGTTTATTTTTGTGTATGGTGTTAGGGAGTGTTCTAATTTCATACCTAATGAAACTTAAAATCTTTTGCACAGCAAAGGAAACCATAAACAAGACCAAAAGACAACCCTCAGAATGGGAGAAAATATTTGGAAATGAAGCAACTGACAAAGGATTAATCTCCAAATCTTACAAGCAGCTCATGCAGCTCAATATCAAAAAAACAAACAACCCAATCCAAAAATGGGCAGAAGACCTAAATAGACATTTCTCCAAAGAAGATATACAGATTGCCAACAAACACATGAAAGAATGCTCAACATCATTAATCATTAGAGAAATGCAAATCAAAACTACAATGAGATATCATCTCACACCGGTCAGAATGGCCATCATGAAAAAATCTACAAACAATAAATGCTGGAGAGGGTGTGGAGAAAAGGGAACACTCTTGCACTGTTGGTGGGAATGTAAATTGATACAGCCACTATGGAAAACAGTATGGAGGTTCCTTACAAAACTAAAAATAAAACTACCATATGACCCAGCAATCCCACTACTGAGCATATACCCTGAGAAAACCATAATTCAAAAATAGTTATGTACCAAAATGTTCATTGTAGCTCTATTTACAATAGCCAGGACATGGAAGCAACCTAAGTGTCCATCATCAAATGAATGGATAAAGAAGATGTGGCACATATATACAATGGAATATTACTCAACCAGAAAAAGAAATGAAATTGAGTTATTTGTAGTGAGGTGGATGGAGTTAGAGTCTGTCATACAGAGTGAAGTAAGTCAGAAAGAGAAAAACAAATACAGTATGCTAACATATATATATGGAATCTAAGGAAAAAAAAAAAGGTCATGAAGAACCTAGTGGCAAGATGGGAATAAAGACACAGACCTACTAGAGAATGGACTTGAGGATATGGGGAAGGGGAAGGTAAGCTGTGACAAACTGAGAGAGTGGCATGGACATATATACACTACCAAACATAAAATAGCTAGTGGGAAGCAACCGCATAGCACAGGGAGATCAGCTCAGTGCTTTGTACCACCTAGAGGGGTGGGATAGGGAGGGTGGGAGAGAGGGAGATGCAAGAGGGAAGAGCTATGGGAACATATGTATATGTATAACTGATTCACTTTGTTATAAAGCAGAAACTAACACACCATTATAAAGCAATTATACTCCAATAAAGATGTTAAAAAAAAAAGAAAGGGAAAAGACTCAAATCAACAGAATTAAAAATGAAAACGGAGAAGTAACAACTGACACTGCAGAAATACAAAGGATCATGAGAGATTATTACAAGTAACTATATGCCAGTAAAATGGACAACCTGGAAGAAATGGACAAATTCTTAGAAAAGCACAGCCTTCCAAGACTCAACCAGGAAGAAACAGAATATTTAGAAAATATATAGAAATAGAAAATATAAACAGAAAATAAAAACAAGCACTGAAATTGAGACAGTGATTAAAAATCTTCCAACAAACAAAAGCCCAGGACTAGATGGCTTCACAGGCGAATTCTATCAAACATTTAGAGAAGAGCTAACACCTATACTTCTCAAACTCTTCTAAAACATAGCAGAGGGAGGAACACTCCTAAACTCATTCTAAGAGGCCACCATCACCCTGATACCAAAATCAGACAAAGATGTCACCAAGAAAGAAAACTACAGGCCAATATCACTGATGAACATAGATGCAAAAATCCTCAACAAAACAGTAGCAAACAGAATCCAACAGCACATTAAAAGGATCATGCACCATGATCAAGTGGGGTTTATCCCAGGAATGCAAGGATTCTTCAATATACTCAAATCAATCAATGTGATACAACATATTAACAAATTGAAGGAGAAAAACCATATGATCATCTCAATCGATGCAGAGAAAGCTTTCAACAAAATTCAACACCCATTTATGATAAAAACCCTGCAGAAAGTAGGGAGAGAGGGAACTTTCCTCAACATAATAAAGGCCATATATGACAAACCCACAGCCAATATCGTTCTCAATGGTGAAAAACTGAAACAATTTCCACTAAGATCAGAAAAAAGACAAGGTTGCCCACTCTCACCACTATTATTTAACATAGTTTTGGAAGTTTTAGACACAGCAATCAGAGAAGAAAAAGAAATAAAAGGAATCCAAATCGGAAAAGAAGAAGTAAAGCTGTCACTGTTTGCAGATGACATGATACTATATATAGAGAGTCCTAAAGATGCTACCAGAAAACTACTAGAGCTAGTCAAAGAATTTGGTAAAGTTGAAGGATACAAAATTAATGCACAGAAATCTCTTGCATTCCTATACACTAATGATGAAAAATCTGAAAGAGAAATTAAGGAAACACTTCCATTTACCACTGCAACAAAAAGAATAAAATATCTAGGAATAAACCTGCATAAGGAGTCAGAAGACTTGTATGCAGAAAACTATATGACACTGAGGAAAGAAATTAAAGATGATGCCAACAGATGGAGAGATATACCATGTTCTTGGATTGGAAGAATCAACATTGTGAAAATGACTATACTACCCAAAGCAATCTGCAGATTCAATGCAATCCCCATCAAACTACCAGTGGCATTTTCCACAGAACTAGAACAAAAAATTTCACAATTTGTATTGAAACACAAAAGACCCTGAATAGCCATAGCAATCTGGAGAAAGAAAAACAGAGCTGGAGGAATCTGGCTCCTGGACTTAAGACTATACTACAAAGCTACAGTAATCAAGACAGTATGGTACTGGCACAAAAACAGAAATATAGATCAATGCAACAGAATAGAAAGCCCAGAGATAAACCCACACACCTATGGTCACCTTATTTTTGATAAAGGAGGCAAGAATGTACAATGGAGAAAAGTCAGCCTCTTCAATAAGTGGTTCTGGGAAAACTGGACAGCTACATGTAAAAGAATGAAATTAGAACACTCCCTAACACCATACACAAAAATAAACTCAAAATGGATTAAAGACCTAAATGTAAGGCCAGATATTATAAAACTCTTAGAGGAAAACATAGGCAGACCACTCTAGGACATAAATCACAGCAAGATCCCTTTTGACCCACCTCCTAGAGAAATGGAAATAAAAACAAGAATAAACAATTGGGACCTAATGAAACTTAAATGCTTTTTGCACAGCTAAGGAAACCATAAACAAGATGAAAAGACAACCCTCAGAATGGGAGAAAATATTTGCAAACCAAGCAACTGACTACGGATTAATCTCCAAGATATACAAGCAGTTCATGCAGCTCAATATCAAAAAAACAAAGAACCCAATCCAAACATGGGCAGAAGACCTAAATAGACATTTCTCCAAAGAAGATATACAGATTGCCAACAAACACATGAAAGGATGCTCAACATCACTAATCATTAGAGAAATGCAAATCAAAACTACAGTGAGGTATCACCTCACACCAGTCAGAATGGCCATCATGAAAAAATCTACAAACAATAAATGGTGGAGAGGGTGTGTTGAAAAGGGAACCCTCTTGCACTGTTGGTGGGAATGTAAATTGATACAGCCACTATGGAGAACAGTGTGGAGGTTCCTTACAAAAGTAAAAATAGAACTACCATAAGCCCCAGCAATAACACTACTGGGCATATACCCTGAGAAAACCATAGTTCAAAAAGAGTCATGTACCACAATGTTCATTGCAGCTGTATTTACAATAGCCAGGACATGGAAGCATCCTAAGTGCCCATCGACAGATGAATGGATAAAGAAAATGTGGCACATATATACAATGGAATATTACTCAGCCATAGAAAGAAACGAAACTGAATTATTTGTAGTGAGGTGGATGGACCTAGAGTCTGTCATACAGAGTGAAGTAAGTCAGAAAGAGAAAAACAAATACCGTATGCTAACACATATATATGGAATCTGAAAAAGAAAAGAATGGTTCTGAAGAACCTAAGGGCAGGACAGGAATAGAGACGCAGACATAGAGAATGCACTTGAGGACATGGGGAAGGGGAAGGGTAAGCTGGGACGAAGTGAGAGAGTGGCGTGGACCTATACACACTACCAAATGTAAAATAGATAGCTAGTGGGAAGCAGCCACATAGCACAGGGAGATCAGCTCGGTGCTTTGTGACCACCTAGAGGGGTGGGATAGGGAGGGTGGGATGGAGACACAAGAGGTAGGACATATGGGGATATTTGTATAGCTGATTCACTTTGTTATCAAGCAGAAACTAACACACCATTGTAAAGCAATTATACTCCAATAAAGACGTTAAAATAAAAAAAAGTTGACCCACAAGGCTCCTCATGATCTAAGTCCTCTATGGGTCCCTCTGGAACCACACCTCACCTTCTTCTCTGACCTCTGGGTGACACTGATTGGCCTTCATTCTGTTTCTAGAACCGTCACTCAAGCTGCCCTCTGCCAAGAAAGCAACATTCCCACTCACCTACCTCCCCATTTTTTCTCTGGAAAATTCTATATTGTGCCTGATATTTCAGTTGAAAGTTTAGTGGCTCAAGGAACTTCTTTGACCCCAGATTCTGCCAGGTTCCCTGTTACATGGACCCAGAGCACTCGTAATGCTCATGCATAGTGCTCAACATAATCATGATTAAATAAGTACTCATGTTATGATATTATGATCAGATTCCTCACTAGAATATGCATTCCACAACAGCGGGCCCATCATCCGTCTCATTCATTACTGTTCTCAGTGCCCAGTAGAGTTCTATGCGTACCTTAGGTGCCTAATAAATATACGTTTAATGAAGAAAATAGGAAAAACAATCTGGGAATTACCACCTAGTCAAGATAATGTATTGAAATGGTGAGCATCTGAAGACTTTCACTTAAAGAAATGGAGGTTGAGGAGGGAGGGGCTGGGAGATCTGACCATCTTCAGAGTCTTCAAACCTATCCTTCAAGTTTCATGTAGTTGGGAAACCTTCCCTGGTATCTTCAAGCATAGTAAAGCACTTTCTGCTGTGTATTTCCACAGAAGCACACTTTCATACCACTATCACCACCTAATCATATTGCTGTTGTGATCACTTTCTTGTCTGTTTGTTCTGATTCCCTGAAAACAAGTTTCTGGTTTTGCTCATTTTTTTGTCCTCCAAGCATGGCCTAGAGCCTGGCATGTAATATGCACTGAATAAATATTTTCTAAATGGCTGGGTGAATGAATAATGGAATATACTTCACTCATGGAAATGAAAAAAACTGCTGTAGGTCAAGGATCTAGGACTAAGGGAGAAAAATGAGAGTCTTGTGATCAATCTAGGCTTACTAAATCCTTTTGCAACACCAGGAAAATCATGAGAATAAACAGAGTCATGCTTGTTCCCATGATGTATCAGTGATTACTCCTGGGCAAAAAGTCTGAGAGGTATCCTCATGTCTGTGCTGTTTTGGTTGCTGTAAAAGGAACAGATCTTTCTAAGACATTTAGACAATGCTTGATAGCTAGAAACCAGCATCCATATAAGGCTGGGAAATCATGATAATTTTATCTGTTTCAACAGCACATCATGGGTAGTCCTTCCTCAGTCTCTCCCTCTCTTAATTTAGATCTTTAGACCTTACACTTGTAACATCCAAAGATGTGGTTCAAATTTTCATAAATAATTGGAATAAACAAGGCCTGCATTCTTGATTATAGCCACACATGATGGCCAAAAGAACCAGAGAGTAAGACAAGGCTAGTTCAGCACAAACTTATCTCCACCATAAGAAAGAATAGTGTTTATATTACCTGGCTAACACTGATGTTTGGCTATTATTGTCAATACCAATGAGGTATATCAAAGTTCTGGAGACTGAATAACTCAAGGCCCCCATATACATGTATTAGCATCCAAATTAGGGAATTTGGATGCAAATCCAATGGGACCAGCCATGCAAAACAAGCAAACTCATAAGTGTTCTGATAGCTTAACAGGTAAACCCCTGTCTCATTTAGGCTAACTGTACAAGTATTACAACAAAGCTTATGACCTCATAGATCATTTTTAAATTTCCCTTAAACTTTCAATGTTTATTACAACCTTTTTGAAAAACACTGCTGAAGTAAAGGGAAAATTCTTAATAATTATTATAAGAAAATGCATCTGTATCTTTATACCTATATTTGCCAAATTAATTGGCTAGTTCATAGTACTCTAATCATAATCGGAATTATATTCTTTCATTTAAACAGTGTTGCCTTCCACATAATATCTGCTGTGAGTAGGACATTTGAATGTGTTAGTATGCTGAAAGGAGGGTCTATGTTTACAGGGTTCTGTTTCCTAAATAATATTTCACTATCAGAGAACATTTTGAGTAGCTGCACATACGTATTCAAATTCTAATGAAACATAGACTAGAAACATTTAAATTTCCAGTAGAATATTATTTGGAGGAAAAACTCGATTTATTTGGCTGATTGTATGCTATTGCTACATTTGCAAATAAATTATTCTTGGCCGTATAAAACTTCACACAACAAATTCTGCTTGGAAGATTAAATGACTTTGAAACAGTTACTCAATAATGGAAAAGTCACTATTACTTCACAAGAGCTACTTTTAAGTTAATGGGTTATCCGAAGAAAATAAGAGCTTGATACAAATACCAAATGTAAACAAAACTGGAAGGAAAACTATTTGGCTTGAAATAAATGCAAAGAGAAGTACTCTGTCAATATCCAAATTGAAATGCTTTCTCTTTCCACAGTCCCTTTAAGTTTCTGGATTCTGGCGATGATGTCATTAGATTTTTGGCATCTGGGAGGTGTGTTACTGCTACTGGATTACAATTTCTAGAAAATGGGTAATTTTCCATGCTCTAAACAACTCCTCCATGCTAGGATATGTACTGAAAGAAGTTATGTATTTGTCTAATTATTTTGACCTTTAAATCGCTTATCATATTTTCTTGCTTTACTTTCCTGCTCCCCCATTAGAATGTAAGCTCCCTGAGAAGCAGGAATTTGTTTTATTTACCTTTGGGTTCTTGGCTTGTAAAACAGTATCAAATACAGAGCAGTATTAAGTAAATATCTATTGAATGTTGAGCAAATGAAAATCGAAGAAGTGAACAGTGGAAAGACAACAGATAAGAGGAGAGAAACAGTTCCTGGTAAGCAAATTTAAGCCTTTTATTTGCCTAAAATTGAAATGTGATGGTATATGCAGACAACAGTTCGATTTTACCTAATTATGTAATTTCTTACATGTATCAATTGTATGTGGTAAAAGCTCTGCCTGTTCTTTGCTTCTCCATATACATGACCATCTGACTGCAGCCCACCAAACTCAAAGTGCTATACAAAAGCATTTCTGGAAATTTCCAAGAGGAAATATTAATCTAGGACGTGTCTGTGGTAAATAAATATAGGAAGTGAAATATAAAATTGTTGGACTACGCAAAGTAGTCTGAAAGGATTGTTATTGACAGACTCTTGCTAGAGAAAACTAAGCTGAGATTTGTTATACATAATGGTAACTTACACATAGAGTCAACTGTCCACAGATTCATGTGTGGGTATTTAAAGAGAAATACCTGGAAAGGGAGTTTAACCTAATTTGGGCCAAACCACCTGCCGTAAAATGTGCCCCTTTTATTCAGGCTCTGTGTGCAGCCACAAGAACGCACCTGAATAACCAAAGCCAAGTGGGAATGACATTCAGATGAGTTATTCTTTTCTCGGTTAGACAACAGAGCACTGGGCTAGAAATACTTGGCCTCCCTCTGCCAATAGCCTTAATCAAATGTTTCAGCATTTGAGCCTAAAAAAGACTGTAGGAGAGGATGATATTTTAGAATCTTTTTAGGGCTAATTTTCTAGGATCCATGAAAACCTATCGGGCCTAGGTGATTTGACTAGATGTCCCAAGTCCCCAAAATACTTAAGGCAAAAAAAAAAAATTTATCCTGATAAAGTAGAAAATGAACATGTGGTCCTCTGATGAATATAAATGGTATTAAAAAAATTTTTTTAAAGACTCTTTAGATATCCAGGCCAAAATGGGTGTTTTTTTTTCTCTAAATAGCAATTTTCTATTTCTAAAATATCTGTGTATTTATCTCACCTCTCTACTTCAATTTACCTGGGCAGACTTTACTTAAATTAACCTAAGTGGATATGCTGAAGACAAGTGGGGGAGAAAAGGATTTTTATGAAAATTGTAGGAGGACATATGTTTCACAATTATTAGACTAGGTTTTTGTGATGTTCTCATCCACAAAATTCCACGGAGTTTATTCTTGTTTCCAAGGAGTAACCAGGGCATAAATAACCTGAACAGGTCCCATTAGACACTAATAGCTCTATATGCATGTCTGCAACTCTGATTTGCATGCACATTTATGCTTTCCAAATAGGTCCAATCATTTTCCAAAGAAGATTCTGACACTTGAAAAACTATGAGTGGAGGGAGAAAATAACATGAATTTGGAGCATTGTTTAGTGGCAAATGTGACTTGTCATATCCCCCACCCCACCCCCAAATAGTGACAATCTGGAAGGAAACAGGGAACTTCAACTGTCACTAAGCATTGTTGAGAGGATGTGGCAGCTCCTGTCAGGAGGATTCCTCCTTTAAATCACATCAAGTAACTTAACAGGACAAAAAATATTCCATTATAATTTATTTCATTATCTTTTGTTCTATACCACTCTTAGACTACTGATCCACTTTGACTATTCCTGTTGAAATCATTCACAATCATACAAACCATAGCCTACCTTTGTGCCCCATAAAAGAGAACACCGTGCTCAAAGATACCAATCTTGTCTCTTCTTTCCTCAAACAAATGAGGACATGAGGATGACTCAGAATAAAAAAATACCCACAGATGCTTTATTTTATGGATTTATTACAGTCTCAAGGAAATACTCAAAAAGTGATATTCCTGACATTCTTTACTCTATTTAAGTACTTTTCTGATTTAGCAGGTCAGACTGTGTACAAGGTGTCAAAAGGCTTACAAAAGCCATCATTTGGAAAGCTCGTCTGATTAGGACATTTTATCCAGACATCCATACATGAGCAGCTCCTTAGAATTCTTCCCCTCATTGACTAAAATCCAGCCACAAAAGAAAATATTAGTTCTTTCCTACCTTGGGATATTCTCTAGATGTTTCCCCTATCTGGAAATTTCCTGCTCAAAAATCTCCTGTGACTCTTCTCTCATCATTTAGGTTGCAGATGAAACGCCAGAAAAGACTTCTTTTACCACTCTACACAAAGTTGCACATACTTCCAACCCAAAATACTATTGCCTTAGTTTAACATTCTTCAAAGCACTAATTGTCTGAAATTTTATTATTCAGTCATTTGTTTATGTATGTTTTGACTGTGTCACCCAACAAGAATCCGAGCTCCTTGTCTCGTCTAAAATCTTATCCTCGAGACGTCCCTGGTGGCACAGTAATTAAAAATCCACCTGCCAATGTAGGGGACACAGGTTCTATCCCTGGTCCAGGAAGAGCCCACATGCCGCAGAGCTACAAAACCCATGCACCACAACAACTAAGTCTGCGCTCTAGAGCCCACGAGCCACAACTACTGAGCGGGCGAGCCACAAATACTGAGCCTGCGTGCCACAACTACTGAAGCCCACCTGCTTAGAGCCCGTGCTTTGCAACAAGAGAAACCACCACAATGAGAAGCCCACGCACCGCGATGAAGAATAGCCACCACTCACTGCAATTAGAGAAAGCCCATGCACAGCAACAAAGATCCAATGCAGCCATAAATAAATAAATAAATAAATAAATAAATATTGTATCCTCAGCAACTTGTATGAGGCCTAGAATATTCATAGAACTCAATAAATACTAATTGACTGAATTAGTTAGATGGAAGGTTCATCACAGAAACTTTCAGAGCTCTAAGGTCACCAACATGCTGATTAACCAAAGAATAGGCAGGAAGAATGGCTGAAATAGATATTGGTTCAAGACTGCAGAGTAGAAGGACGTGTGCTCACTCCCTCTTGCAACAGCACCGGAATCACAACTAACTGCTGAACAATCATTGACAGGAACTCACCAAAAAGGATACCCCACATCTAAAGAAAAAGGGAAGCAACAACGAGACAGTAGGAAGGGTGTAATCACAGTAAAATCAAATCACATAACCACTAGGTGGGTGACTCACAAACTGGAGAACAATTATACCACAGAAGTCCACTCACTGGAGTGAAGGTTCTGAGCCCCAAGTCAGGCTTCCCAACCTGGGGGTCTGGCAATGGGCGGGGGAATTCCCAGAGAATCAGACTTTGAAGGCTAGCTGGATTTGATTGCAGGAGTTCAACGGGACTGGGGGAAAAAGAGGCTCCACTCTTGGAGGGCACATACAAAGTAGTGTGTGCATCAGGACCAAGGGTGAAGGAGCAGTGATCCACAGGAGACTGAACCAGACCTACCTGCTAGTGTTGGAGGGTCTCCTGCAGAGGGCAGGGGGTGGCTAAGGCTCACCGTAGAAACAAACACACTGGCAGCAGAAGTTCTGGGAAGTACTCCTTGGTATGAGCCCTCCCAGAGTCCACCATTAGCCCCACGAAAAAGCCTGTAGCCTCCATTGCTGGGTGACCCCAGAATAAAAAAATTAAAAGGGACAGAATTCAGCCCCAACCATCAGCAGACAAGCGGATTGAAGTTTTACTGAGCTCTGCCCACCACAGCGACACCCAGCTCTACCCACCATCAGTCCATCCCATCAGGAAGCTTGCACAAGCCTCTTGGATAGCCTCATCCACCAAGAGCAGACAGCAGAAGCAAGAAGAAGTACAATCCTGCAGCCTGTGGAATAAAAACCACATTCACAGAAAGAGAGACAAAATGAAAAGGCAGAGGATTATGTAACAGATGAAGAAACAAGATAAAACCCCAGAAAAACAGCTAAATGAAGTGTAGATATGCAACCTCCCAGAAAAAGAACTCAGAATAATGATAGTGAAGATGATCCAGGACTTTGGAAAAAGAATGGAGGCAAAGATCAAGAAGATGCAAGGAATGTTTAACAAAGACTTAGAAGAATTAAAGAAAAATCAACCAGAGATGAATAATAAAATAACTGAAATGAAAAATACACTAGAAGGAATCAATAGCAGAATAACTGAGGCAGAATGGATAAGTGACCTGGAAGACAGAATGGTGGAATTCACTGCTGTGGACAGAATAAGAAAAAGAATGAAAAGAAATAAAGACAGCCTAAGAGACCTCTGGGGAAAACATTAAATGCACAAACTTTCATATTATAGGGGTCCCAGAAGGAGAAGAAAGAATGGACCCCAAGAAAATATTTGAAGAGAATATAGTGGAAAACTTCCCTAACATGGGAAAGGAAATAGCCACCCAAGTCCAGGAAATGCAGAGAATCCCAGGCAAGATAAACCAAAGGAGAAACACACTGAGACATATAGCAATCAAATTGACAAAAATTAAAGAAAAGGAAAAATTATTAAAAACGACAAGGGAAAAATGACTAATTATATACAAGGGAACTCCATAAGGTTAACAGCTGACTTCTGAGCAGAAACTCTACAAGCCAGAAGGGAGTGGCAGGATATATTTAAAGTGATGAAAGGGAAAAACCTACAACTAAGATTACACTACCGAGCAAAGATCTCATTCAGATTCAATGGAGAAATTAAAACCTATACAGACAAGCAAAAGTTAAAAGAATTCAGCACCACCACACAAGCTTTACAACAAATGGTAAAGGAACTTCTCTAGCTAGGAAACACAAGAGAAGGAAAAGACTGACAACACCAAACCCCCAAAAATTAAGAAAATGGTAATAGGAACATACATATTGATAATTACCTCAAATGTGACTGGAGTAAAAGCTCCAACCAAAAGACATAGACTAGCTGAATGGATACAAAAACAACACCCGTATATAAGCTGTCTACAAGAGACCCACTTCAGACCTAGGGACACATACAGACTGAAGGTGAGGGGATGGAAAAAGATATTCCATGAAAATGGAAATCTAAAGAAAGCTGGAGTAGCAATTCTCATGTCAGATAAAACAGACTCTAAGATAAACACAATTACAAGAGACAAGGAAGGACATTACATAATGATGAAGAGATAAATCCAAGAAGAAGATATAATAATTAAAAATATATATGCACCCAACATAGGAGCACTTCAATACATAAGGCAAATGCTAACAGCTACAAAAGAGGAAATCAACAGTAACACAATAATAGTGGGGGACTTTAACACCTCACTTACACCAATGGACAGATCATCGAGACAGAAAATTAATAAGTAAACACAAGCTTTAAATGACACAACAGACCAGATAGATTTAATTGATATTTACAGGACATTTCATCCAAAAACAACAGAATACACTTTCTTCTCAAGTGCTCATGGAACATTCTCTAGGATAAATCATACCTTGGGTCACAATCCAAGCATTACTAAATTTAAGAAAACTGAAATCGTATCAAGTATCTTTTCCGACCACAATGCTATGAGACTAGATATCAATTACAGGAAAAAACTGAAAAAAATACAAACACATGGAAGCTAAACAATACGCTTCTAAATAACCAAGAGATCACTGAAGAAATCCAAGAGGAAACCAAAAAATACCTAGAAACAAATGACAATGGAAACACGAAGACCGAAAATCTATGGAATGCAGCAAAAGCAGTTCTAAGAGGGAAGTTTATAGCAATACAATCTTACCTCAAGAAACAAGAAACATCTCATATAAACAACCTAACCTTAACCCTAAAGGAACTAGGGGAAGAAGACCAAAGAAGCCCCAAAGTTAGCAGAAGGAAAGAAATCATAAAGATCAGATCAGAAATAAATGAAAAAGAAATGAAGGAAATGATAGCAAAGATCAATAAAACTAAAAGCTGGTTCTTTGAGAAGTTAAACAAAGTTGTTAAAGCATTAGCCAGACCCATCAAGAAAAAAAAGGAGAAGACTCAAATCAACAGAATTAGAAATGAAAAAGGAGAAGTAACAACTAACACTGAAGAAACTGAAGAAATACAAAGGATCATGAGAGATTACTACAAGCAACTCTATGCCAATAAAATGGACAACCTTGAAGAAACTGACAAATTCTTAGAAAAACAAAACCATCTGAGACTGAACCAGGAGGAAATAGAAAATATAAACAGACCAATCACAAGCACTGAAATTGAGACTGTGATTAAAAATCTTCCAACAAACAAAAGTCCAGGACCAGATGGCTTCACAGGTGAATTCCATCAAACATTTAGAGAAGAGCTAACACCCATTCTTCTCAAACTCTTCCAAAAATTTGCGAGCAAGGAACACTCCCTAACTAATTCTATGAGGCCACCATCACCCTGATACCAAAACCTGAAAAAGATGTTACAAAAAAAAGAAAACTACAGGCCAATATCACTGATGAACATACATGCAAAAATCCTGAACAAAATACTAGCAAACAGAATCCAACAACACATTAAAAGGATCATACACATGATCAAGTGTGGTTTATCCCAGGGATGCAAGGATTCTTCAGTATATGCAAATCAATCAATGTGACTAACCATATTAACAAACTGAAGAATAAAAACCATATGATCATATCAATAGGTGTAGGAAAAGCTTTTGACAAAATTCAACACAGATTTATGATAATAACTCTCCAGAAAGTGGGCATAGAGGGAAACTACCTCAATATAATAAAGGCTATATATGACAAACCCACAGCAAACATCATTCTCAATAGTGAAAAACTGAAACCATTTCCTCAAAGGTCAATAACAAGACAAGGATGTCCACTCTCACCACTATTATTAGACACAATTTTGGAAGTGCTAGCCACAGCAATCTGAGAAGAAAAAGAAATAAAAGGAATACAAATTGGAAAAGAAGAAGTAAAACTGTCCCTGTTTGCAGATGACATGATACTATTCAAAGATAATCCTAAACCTGCCACCAGAAAACTACTAAAGCTAATCAATGAATTCGGTAAAGTTGCAGGATACAAAATCATTGCATAGAAATCTCTTGCATTCCTATACACTAACAACAAAAGATCAGAAAGAGAAATTAAGGAAACAATCCCATTCACCATTGCAAAGAAAAGAATAAAATACCTAGGAATAAACCTACCTAAGGAGGTAAAAGACCTGTACTTGGAAAACTATAAGACACTGATGAAAGAAATCAAAGATTACACAACAGATGGACAGATATACCATGTTCTTGTATTGGATGAATCAATATTGTGAAAATGACTATACTATAAACTATACTACCCAAAACAATCTTCAGATTGAATGCAATCCCTCTCAAATTACCAGTGGCATTTTTTACAGAACTGCAGCAAAAAAATCTTCAAATTTGTATGAAGACACAAAAGACCCCAAATAGCCAAAGCAATCTTGAGGGAGAAAAACGGAGCTGGAGGAATTAGACTCCCTTACTTCAGACTATACTACAAAGCTGCAGTAATCAAGACAATATGGTACTGGCACAAAAACAGAAAAATAGATCAGTGGAACAGGATAGAAAGCCGAGAGGTAAACCCATGCACCGATGGTCAACTAATCTATGACAAAGTAAGCAAGGATATACAGTGGAGAAAAGACAGTCTCTTCAATAAGTGGTGAGGGGAAAACTAGACAGCTACATGTAAAAGAATGAAATTAGAACACTTCTTAACACCATACACAATAATAAACTCAGAATGGATTAAAGACCTAAATGTAAGATCAGACACTATAAAACTCTTAGAGGAAAACATAGGAAGAATACTCTTTGACATAAATCACAGCAAGATCTCTTTGACCCACCTCCTAGAGTAATGGAAATAAAACCAAAAATAAACAAATGGGACCTAATGAAACTTCAAAACCTTTGCACAGCAAAGGAAACCATAAGCAATCAAAAAGACAACCCTCAGAATGGGAGAAAATATTTGGAAATGAATCAACAGACAAAGGATTAATCTCTAAAATATATAAACAGCTCATGCAGCTCAATATTAGAAAAACAAAGAACCCAATCAAAAAATGGGCAGAAGACTTCTATAGACATTTCTCCAAAGAAGACATACAGATGGCCAAGAGGCACATGAAAAGCTGCTCAATATCACTAATTATTAGAGAAACGCAAATCAAAACTACAGTGAGGTATCACCTCACACTGGTCAGAATGGGCATCATCAGAAAATCTACAAACAACAAATGCTGGAGAGGGTGTGGAGAAAAGGGTACCCTTTTGCACTGTTGGTGGGAATGTAAGTTGATACAGCCACTATGGAGAACAGTATGGAGGTTCCTTAAAAATCTAAAAATAGAATTACCATATGACCCAGCAATCCCACTACTGGGCATATATATCCACAGCAAACCATAATTCAAAAAGACACATGCACCCCAATGTTCATTGCAGCACTATTTACAATAGCCAGGTCATGGAAGCAACCTAAATGCCCATCAGCAGACAAATGGATAAAGAAGATGTGGTACTTATATACAATGGAATATTACTCAGCTATAAAAAGGAACAAAATTGGGTCATTGTAGAGACGTGGATGTACCTAGAGACTGTCATACAGAGTGAAGTAAGTCAGAAAGAGATAAACAAGTATCATATATTAACTCATATATGTGGAATCTAGAAAAATGGTACAGATTAACTGGTTTGCAAGACAGAAATAGAGATACAGATGTAGGGAACAAATGTATGGACACCAAGGGGGGAAAGCGAGGTGTGGTGGGTGGTGGTGGGGTGAATTTGGAGATTGGGATTGACATATATACACTAATATGGATAAAATAGATAACTAATAAGAACCTGCTATATTAAAAAATAAAATAAATAAAATTCAAAAAAGAAGAAAGAATTACTACCACCCGCCCCAAAAAAGAATGGCTGATGTATCCACTTATGGCCACAGTATCATACATCCTATATGCTAGTTAATATCGTCAAGTGGTTCTTCAAGGCATCTCGAATTCACCATGTCCAAACCAACCCAGTGCCTTTAACCCTGCCTTTATCAGTTTCTCCTCCTGCATTCCATATCACTGTAAATAGTACCATACCTAATGCCTTGGAACACCAAACCTCTAATATAATCCTTGATTTTTCCCTGTCCTTCATATAGTCTTAACATTCAATCCTCACTAAGAACTGTTTATTTACTTCATAAATATTTCTCAAAGTTCATTTACTCCCTGGTGCCTCAGGGCCTTTCCTTATACTGTTCCCTCTGACATAAAGGTCCTCCTTTCTGTCCCTCTCTTTGCCTAATTAACTTACAGTTTCAGCTCAAATATCTTTTCTCAATAAAGTCTTTTGTAGTTCTCAATCTAAATCACACTTTCAAACCTCTACATTCTAGAAAGTGACTTTTACTACATTTTACAGAATTTTTCATTATTTTTATATGATCTTGTATTTATTTAAGTAATTTCTGGTTCATTCTTTGGACTTCACCCAGTTTGTAGAGCAAAATCTTCATTATTTTTCTCACTATCATTGGCATTAAATAATTATTAGCTGAGTGAATGAATGACTACAAGATCTTTGAAGGCTGTGATTGAGTTTTACCTTTTTTGTCTCCACAAATGCCTAAAACATTGCCATCTACAATATAGGGGTCCAATATACGTAATTGAATAAAATAAATCCAGTTATCAGTGATCCCTTAACTATGGGACACGCTGAACTTTTATACATGTTCTGGAAAAGCCAAAATGATGTAACATGGAATACTGATTCCATGGAACATGATAGAACAGTTCTTGCTTTTTGGTTTGTTTTTAAATGATCCACTGGAAATTCTGGTTCTAGTATAGCAGTGTATTTTGCATAGGAGTGAACCTTTCACTATTAACAATCATAAACTTTAAACAAATTATTTTATAAACACATCAACAATAATTTAAAGGCACTGAAGAATGGTCAAAAGCAGGGAGAAAAAGTAAAATGGATTCAATCCTTGAGAGAATGGAACCAAAAATGGTCAGTTTCATGTCTATACATCTATTCCATGGAGGCCAGTCTCCATTAAGACATCTGAATCTCAAGCAGAAAGATTCAGTCTTTCTGAATTGAAGTATTAGAGAAAAAATATTCAGGTACTGTCAAAGAGGCTGGAAAATGAGGAGGGAACCCTGAGAAAATAGAATGCCACAGAGTGGGGAACCACAAAATCTGCATATAAACTTTTTTCAGTCCTTGGCTGATGCCTGTAATATACATGTATGGGAAACATTATAAAAAGCTCAGTGGAAAGCAACAGCTAGAAGCCTGAAAACGTTTAGGAGATATTTTAGTTTCCGCCTACCATAGGGGAGACAGAGTTGGATCCTAGTCACTTAGAAAGGCTTGGAATTTGAACACCTGGAGCTTTACATGGAAATACCAGAAGGGTCATGTCCCAGGAGTAAATACTATGATCCAGAACTAAGAGATTTTCTTCAGAAAAAAATGCAATAAATATCCCATAAGAGAGTAAAATCAAGACACCACACGTTCAAGATGTTCAGTCTAAGATAAAAATCAGCATTCTGTAGAACACTATAACAGAATATAGTGTCTCTATATGTTATCATCCACAGTGTCCATTAAAATAAGTAGACATGTGAAAAATAGAAAACTTGGGTGCTTAATCAAGAGAAAAATCCATAAAAATAGACCCTGAGATTACTCAGTTGCTGGATTTACCATAAATTAAGTATATTGAATAACTTTAAAGGTGTGGGCAGGGGGTGAGGAGGCATAATGAAGGCCAAGGAATGAATAGGGAATTATAGGAGAGAAATGGAACCCTAAAGAATGAGCCAAAGAGAAATCCTAAAACTTAAAATTACAGTACCAGCAATGAAAAAGTCACCAGATGGATTGTCAACAAATTGGACATGGCAGAAGAAAGGATTCATTAACTTGAAGACAGATACATTAAAAAGTATCTAAGCTGAAGATAGTAAAATATTGAAAACAATTAGTAGAAATTCATGACCTGTGTGAATAATGTCAAGTGATCCACCATATGTATAATTAAAGTCTCAGAACAAGATAAAAGTATGAATAAGACTGAAAAAATGTTAATTAATAGCCAGAAAGTTCCCAAGTTTGGTGAAAATATAAATCTAGAGGTGTAAAAAGCTCAGCAAGTGATGCTTTATAGTCAAATCTCTAACAAAGGTGAAAAGAATGACACCTTATATTCAGGAGAACAATAAAAATGACAGTTAAATTCTCATCAAAACCATGGAGGCCAGAAGACAATGAAATGAGCTTTAAAGAGCAAACGTGAATATTAAATAAACATCAACTTAGAATTCCAGCTCTAGAAAAATATATTTCAAAAACAAATATAACACAAAAATACTTTCAAATATACAAAAACTGAGAGAATGTAATACCAGCAGAACTGTAGTATGAAAATTCTATATGAAGACTTGAACACACTATTAGCCATCTTGACCTATTTGATGTTCTTGGAGGACTACACACAAAAATGGCAAAGAGAAAATTAACAAAGATAGACCATATGTTGGGCCATAAAATAAGTCCCAAAATTGTCAAGAAAATCAAAGTCATACAGACTTTGTTTACTGATCCCAACAGAATTTTATCAGAAGTCAGTAATCATAAGATATATAGAGCAACCTTCCAACTGCCTGGAAATTAAACAACACACTTTGAAATATACTGTGGGTCAAATAAGAAAGTATAAGGAAGATAAAAACTATTTTGAACTAAATGATAATAAAAACACAACACATCAAAATCTGTGAAATGAAGCAGTGCTTATATTAAAATTCATATTTCTAAGTACTTGTATTAGGACAGAAGCTAAATTAGCACTCAAAGTATACCCAAAGTAAGTAGAAGAAAGGGGAAAAAAAAGTGGGAACAGAAATCAGTGAAATAGAAAACAAACAATAAAGCAAAAGTTGATAAAAATCTAATGAGACCAATTTTTAAAAAGCAAGAAAACATAATTTAATAACATTAGGGTGAAAGGAAGTTCATATCAAAACAATCCTACTGATGTTAAAAGATATTAAGGAAATACCACTGAAAATGAATCTATGATTAAAAAACTCCCAACAAACAAAAGTCCAGGACCAGATGGCTTCACAGGCAAATTCTATCAATCATTTAGGGAAGAGTTAGCTCATATTCTTCTGAAACTATTCCCAAAAATTGCAGAGGAAGGAGCACTTCCAAACTCGTTGTATGAGTAAATTGGTACAACCACTATGGAGAACAGTATGGAGGTTCCTTAAAAAATTAAAAATAGAACTACCATATGACCCAGCAATCCCACTCCTGGGCATATATGTGGAGAAAAGCATAATTCAAAAAGATACATGCATCCCAATGTTCATAGCAGCACTATTTACAATAGCCAGGACATGGAAGCAACCTAAGTGTCCATCAACAGAGGAATGGATAAAGAACATGTGGTACATATACACAGTGGAATATTACTCAGCCATAAAAAAGAACAAAATAATGCCATTTGCAGCAACATGGATGGACCTAGAGATTATCATACTAAGTGAAGTAAGTCAGACAGAGAAAGACAAATATCATATGATATCACTTATATGTGGAATCTAAAAATATGATACAAATGAACTTATTTACAAAACAGAAACAGACTAATAGACTTTGAAAACAAGCTTATGGTTACCAAAGGGAAAAGGTGGGAGGGAGAGATAAATTAGGAATTTGGGATTAACACATACACACTACTATATATAAAATAGATAAACAACAAGGACGTACTGTATAGCACAGGGAACTCTACTCAATATTCTATAATGACCTATATGGGAAAAGAATGGATATATGTATATGTATAAGTGAACCACTTTGCTGTATACCTGAAACTAACACAACATTGTAAATCAACTATACTCTAATATAAAATAAATATTAAATTAAAAAAAGATGTGGTATAAATATACAATGGAATATTACTCAGCCATAAAAAAGAATGAAATAATGCCATTTGCAGTAAGATGAATGGACCTAGAGATTATCATACTAAGTGAAGGAAGTCAGAGAAAGACAAATATCATATGATATCGCTTATATGTGGACTCTAAAAAAAATGATACAAATAAACTTATTTATAAAACAGAAACAGACTCACAGACATAGAAGACATAGACATAGAAAACAGACTATGATTACCAAAGGAGGGGATAAATTAGGAATTTAGGATTAAAATATACACACTACTATATATAAAATAGGTAACCAACAAGGACCTACTGTATAGCACAGGGAACTATACTCAATATCTTATAATAACCAATAATGGAAGAGAATTTAAAAAAAGAATATATATATAACATATATATATATATATATATATATATATAAATAACAGAATCACTTTGCTGTACACCTGAAACTAAAACAACATTGTAAACCAACTATATTCCAATACAATTAAAAATTTTTTTAAAGATATTAAGAAAGTATTGCAATTATATGCCAATAAATGTGACAATTTACTTGAAATGGACAAATTCCTTTAAAACACAAACTGTCAAAGTGAATCAAGAAGAAAGAGAATAAATATTTAATAGTAAATTGAATATATTATCAGAAAACAACCCCTCTTAGAAAGAATTAAATGTATTATCACAAAAAAATACCTCCCACAAAGAAAATTCCAGGACCATATGGTTTCAGTGCTGAGTTCCAACATTTAAGGGAAGTACATTTTTTGACTCACTAGAATGGATAAATTTAAAGAGAATGACAATATCAAATGTGGGTAATATGTGAAACACCATTCATATATTGCTGGGGAAAATGTAAAATTGGACATACAACTAGTAACTTCTCTTATAGGCATTTACCCAACATAAATGAAAACATAAGTCCACAAAAAAAAGAGTTCCATAATAATATTCAAAAATACCGTATTCATAATATCCAAAACTGAAGACAATGCCAATTATTCATCAATAGGAGAATGAATAACCAAACTGCAGCATATTCATACAATGGAATACTTCTTTAGCAATATAAATAATGTACAGATACAACATTGTGGATAAGTCCCTAAAACATACATTGAGCAAAATAAGGCTAAAACAAAAGATTTCATACTGTATGATTCCATGTGTATAAAATATAAGACCAGGCAAAATAATCAGTGATGACAGAAATCAGAAGAGCAATTTTCAATGGAGAGTCAGTACTGACTTGAACAGGGTAAGAGAGAATTTGAGGAGGTAATAGAAATGTTCTATCTCTTGGTGTGGGTAATGAATACATAAATGTTTGTATTTATCAAAATTTATTAAATTATCTACTTAAGGTCTGTGGATCACACTGCATGTAAATTTTACCTCAATAAAAGTATGTTTTGAAAATTTCATTGGTGTATAGTTGATTTACAATGTTGTGTTAGTTTCAGGTGTATAGCAAAGTGATTCAGTTATACATATACATATATTCATTCTTTTTCAGATTCTTTTCCTATATAGGTTATTACAGAATATTGAATAGAGTTCCCTGTGCTATACAGTAGGTCCTTGTTGATTATCTATTTTATATATATTAGCATGTGTATGTTAATCCCAAGCTCCTAATTTACCCTTCCCCCATAAAAGCATTTTAAAATTTAAAAATTTGTCTCTTAATAAAATTGGGTTGGAAAACGCCAAGTTGACCGAAGTGAAACAGGTTTCTTTCCTGAGGGACTTCTCAGAGCCTTTAAGAAGACAATAGGCATTGTGTCTATGGAGGAATATAGTCTTTATTATTGCCTAGAGTTATTTATCTATGGAATTTGTTTCTTCTTCCAGAGCATCTTGAAGCACTAATGTTCTGCAGAAAATGCTTGTGGACGTGCTGCCTTAATGGCATCTTCCATCAGAGCAGATAGTTGTCTGGGCAACATTGTAGGCAGAAAAAATGCAAAGTGACCACCCTGTCTGATAGGATCCATGTTGGAAACCAATTCACTTTAGCGTTGAGCAATCTTAGCCATCAAATTTTTGCAACTCATGCATTTTTTATTCCTGTAACACATGGTAGTAAATAATGTAGGACTGTTTCCTCTTTTACCAAGAACTCTTGGCCTATGTGTACAGATAGTACCAGAGAACTATTGCATTTTACATTTCCTTTCATGGAAATCCACCCAATTGAACTGTTCCCTCAAAGTGGAATTATTTATATTTAGACCATAAATGACACTGTACCCTTCAAGGCCCAGCTCAAATGCCACCTTCATGAATCCTGCATAAAGCCTTTTCGGATCCTCTACAAACTGGAACCATCTTTTATTTCTCTGAACATCTCTCTCTTTCTTAGTTCTTATTACTTTCTCTCTTTTATTGGCATTATTTGAAAAGTTTACATATTCCTCTAGAGATATGGAAGCTATATCTCTCTATTAGGCAAATATCACATTGAATAAATTCTTAATTCTCGTTGAAATAATGAATGAGCACTTATGATTATTTTCACAGAGGAGCTTCGATCTCTGGAATCAGAACTGCTTATTCTCTGGAATCAGGGAACTGCTTATTCTACATTACTTTGTAGCACCAGTTCTCCAGGGAGCAGCCCAGATAAAATTGAATGCCTGGTTTGTTTCTCTTATTGAACTCAGCAAGCTGCTTCATTTTAAGGGATAAGCTTCCTGCCATCTCTAAAGATCAGTGACATAGCATGATAATTCACTGTCTCCCCCAAAACTGTTTTACATTAATAAGCAACAAGTCAATAAATTGATAGATATTTACATAGCACCTACTTTGTAAATTATAGAAGATTAGGTCACGTGAATGACCAAATATACTTATGAAATGATGCAATTTGTCATATCAAAGAGGAGCAAATATAACCTAAATGATGCTCTTAGACATGTCAAAAAAAATATTTGTGAACTCTTATTTAAACCTTTTACTTCTCCAATGGGAATGTAGCTGCATGACTAAAATGAGCTAGTGAAATTCCACATATAAGCATGTGGAGCAAAAATTTGGTCTTCAGCTAAAATTAGAGAATATTGAAGAGGGAAGGGACCACCTCTTCTACTTAATAGATGTGAAAATGAGACCAGAAGAGGTTAGGTGATATATGTAATGTCATGACATCAGTTAAGGAGAGAGGCATATCTAGAATTCAAATTATCAGATGCCTAATTCAGGGATGTTTTTCAACTATTTTACACTGTTTCTTTTTAAAGAATTTATACTTATCAGCAATTAACCAGCGAATTCTATGCACTTGAAAACTGAAGATGTTTAGTTACAATTGCACTATTTTGCCCACATGTGACCCCTAGGCCTCTGGAGGCTGGTTTAAAGAAAGTAATCTACTATTACAAACTTAAGAGTGGCAAAATACCCTTTAAAAATAAAAGCATTTGAGGAAGCTTACCATTAACACACAGGTAAAATAAAATTCTAAACATTTAATAAAAACCAGAAGAGAAGGCTCAAGAAATAAAGGATGAGGATGGGAGAAATATTACAACATGAACACATCACTTGGCACTAATTACACCTCAGGTGGGGAGTTAGGTGCCTGTGGGGTGAGCCAAAAAGAACACATTTCACTGTATTTCTTTTCTACCTTGACTTCTGTATCCTAGTACTACTTATTCAAAATATAAAAATAAAAATTATTGGCATTCTTAATCATTAAAAAATTAACAAGTAGATAACCCATCTCTGCAAAGTAACAATAATAGTGCATCTTAATCTCACAAGCAGCAAGTGAAAATATGCAAGCAATATAGACAACAAAGCTAACAGTTCTCTGGGCTATTGATAACAACACTCCCCCTGTCCATTAGTGCTTTCCTTTTTCTCTCTTCCGTTTTACAAAGCCTAGTTGGATCTCCGTCACCTTTATAATGTTTTTAATGATTGCTCTGGCTCTCATGAAGCCTTCTTCTCTAAACTCTGGCAGAACTTGCATACCAGGCTCCCTGCCTACACTCAAACACTGTGTCATACCACTCCTCCTCCCTTACTTTGCTCTGGCCACAGTTGGCCTTTTCTCTGTTTCTCGAACATGCCAACTCATTCCTGAATCAAAGATTGGTCTTTATTATCCCATCTGTCAGGAATCTGTTCCTCTAAACCTCCACATGGCTGACTCTTTCTTGTGACTCAAAGCAAAAGCTCAAATATCATTTCTTTGTCAAGGCTACCTTGACAAGACCACCCAATCTAAAGTAACACTTCTCCCATCCTCTACCACACCCCTCCCATCCATATTTATCATATCATCCTGTTTTATTTTCCTTCTCCTAGCACTTATCTCTACCAGATATTATCTTCTTAATTTCTAAGTTTACATTTTACTTTCTGGTTTTCTCTAATATACTATAATATAAGGTGAGAGATTTTTCTTGTTTACCACTGAAGCTCTAGCTCTTAGTACATTGCCTGGCACATAATAGCTGTGTGATAAATATTGGGTTTGCCAAAAAGTTTGTTCAGGTTTTTCCGTAACATGAAAAACCCAAACGAACTTTTTGGTCTACCCAATATTTGCCAAAGGAATGTCCTGTATCACATTCTGCCCTGTAGTTCTTGTGGATTATTTCATTCTTTACCTCCTCAATTAAATTACAATTTCCCTATAAGAACCATGGTTCCCTAAGAACCATGCTCCATATTTCATCTGTCTCTCTTACTGCTTACAGCAAACTTCCAGGTGGATCTGCCCTCTATAACTTATTGATTGATTGATTGATTGATCAGAGCTTGTGACTGTTAAATGAGATGGCAGATACTAAGGAAATACAAACAGGTGATCTTAGAGGGGTTTGTGGATGATGTAATTTAACTGCCTCCACACATCCAGAATGGGTAATAAGTTGTCTCATCACCTAACACAGAGGCAATATACACCCCTGCTCTGCAGTATCTACAAAAGCCAAAATGTCAATACCAGTAAATGTCTGAGGTTTGCCGCTCCCCAGAGAGTTTTTACTAAAGGGATAAAGTAATGCATTAAAATGTAAAATCTGCCATTCTTCCTCCTTTGCATTTGGGTAATGTCTTCCTTCCAAAGAGCTCAAATAAGTGGTAACAACTCTATCTCACATAAAATACAGTATACATCTCACACAGTCCAAATGAACTGAAATTAAAACTTGTAGGAGTTGTTCTAAAAGTCTCTCTTAGCAGCATGCATACAAACCTGAAAAAAATGCAGATAGAGTTATTTGGAATGAAAGCTGACTTGCTCACTTAGTCTCTGTAATTTAAATTCTTGGTAGTTCAGGGGAGAGGCTGAGGTAGCATAGGAGAGGTGCCTGCACGGCCAGCTCAGGGATCTATGTTCACTTAATTGAGAAAGCCAGAAACTTATGTCAGACCTCCCTGAAATGTCCCTAGTAAGTAATACTAGAATTTGCATGTAAGAAGGACTTGTATGGTTTTTTCAAATACTCAACAAATATTTATTCAGTACCTAGGAGGCAAATGCCAGGTTAACACCATGAAAACCCAAGACAAATGCCTGTCTTCCCAGGCTGGTTAGGGAGATAGGTGAGTAAAACAGTATCTTCAAAACAGTGTAATGGAGCTCCGATGAGTATAAGGTCAGGGAAAGTACCTAAGAAAGATACCTAATTCTATTTTGGAAGATCAGAGAAGGTTCTCAGGGAAGCAGTTTCTCAGCTGGGCCTTAAAGCATTTGGAGAAGTTATCCAGACTAATAACGAGGGGAAGTAGTCCGGACACAAAGAACAGAATGTACATAGTCCTAGATGCAGAGGAAGTATGGAGTATGAGGGACATTTAAATAAATAATAGCTGAATTACAGAGAATACAAGACACAAAAACAGAACCATGATCTGTTCTGTAATTACAATCAATTTTATTAGGATATACCAAAAACAGCCTATCGTTTGGGTTTTTTTTTAAAGACTTTATTGCCCTACAGCCAAGCAAATAACATAGCTCCTGAAAGAAAAGTACAGGAGTGTTCTCCAAGCATGCCATTCAAATATTTCCCTGACATCCTTCCACCACGTCCCCCACCGTGACACAGCTGATGGGATGTATCCACATTGTCTAGTGGCGTCGTCTGACTATGTTTGTCTCCAAACACTTTGCCTCTATGTCAAATCTCATTTGCTTAGCTGAGTGGTTTAATCTCCTTCCTCTTCCTCTCTCTCCATTGCACCTTGCTACTTTGTTTGGAGAAGCACCAAACTTCTCACCAAGAGCAGCTTCAGTTATTTGATTACTGCTAATATGCAAGATTAACGTGTAAAGCGATGTGAATCTTGTATAATCCATCACACAGTCAGATGCTGGCCTTTCTTTAACGACAGCATTATGGAGAGTGACATTATTAATTAAGACACAGTATGGTAGAGCAGGCATATCAAGGAGAGAAGGCCAGCACTATGAGGCTCCATCTGTGGATTTTTGATTTCGGAACCACAGCCCAGCTGTCAGTCTTCTCAGGGGACATACATCTTGGCAGGTTTCACTCTGCCAGGACAAGTGTCAGTGAAGCACCCCCATGTGGGAGAAGAATAGGCTGACTTTGGGTTAAGCCTGCTGCGGGGAGACTGCAGCATTGCATTTGCTGGTAAACCAGACAAGACAGTTGTAGGCATGCAGTAAACACCCACCCAGCTGAGTCTACACTACTTAACGTGGCCAGGGAGGCAACAAAGCAAGGTGCAAAGAACCCAGGGCTGGGAGTTTTGGAACCTGGACTCCAGTCCCAGCTCAGCCAGTTCCTCATTCCAAAACTTGGGCTTCACTTTCTCTACCCAAATGAGTCAGTTACCTCCCAGTGCTGACATTCTCTAACTGGCTCATCATCTTTGCCACAGTTCTACGATACCAATAGTCTCCATGACCACCTCCTTGGCTTGGCTGCTAAAGACCTCCCCTTCTCCACTTGCCTTCATAGTTGTGGCTTTTTGGGGGCCAGAGTAAGAAGGCAAAAGCAGAAACCATTCTGGAACACAGAAACTAGGTTAGATACATTGACCAGGTGATGCCCATCAACATCATAGGTCACATAAGAGGTTATGTGACCTCTTAAGACTAGTTCAAAAAAGCAATCCTTTTGAAAGGTTATATAAAATTAAGCACACTTTCCTCCAATTTCCCAATTTCCCCTCAACCATCATGAAACAGCCAATGTCCTCTAACAAGCTACCAGGACTTATCAGATAATTGGGCCTGAAAATGAAGTCTCATTTTTCAGCAGAGCTATTTGTCCTTCACAGTCTCATGGGAGCCTTGGCAAAATACTGATGTTTTATTATTGACAATATTAATAACCAGAGTCTCAGGCATCAGCAAACTGTAGCCTGTGGATCAAATGTGTACCATAGCCTATAAGATTAAAAAGAAAAATACATAACACTATTTCACCTAGAAAGCTTAAAATATTTACTCTCTGGCCCTTTATGGTAAATGTCAACCAACCGTCAAACAAGAATAAATTTTAGCATTTCATTACTTAAAACTTATATAGTAGATATAAAGCTAGAGCCTTCTTTCATATTTGACTCTAATTTCTAAGCAGATAGTTAAGATAACCTCTCAAAGTAAAGCTCCCTGAGACTCGCTCTTGAAACAAAGAAAGAATAAAAGTTAGAAAAGTGAGGCACAAAAGGAGAAATCATATCAGAAATCAGTATCATCACTTGGGAGATGAGGATGAATTACCCTGGTGAAGAGAAGAAAATGTTCAGAAGTACGAAAGAATAGAGGGAGTTTGAGAAAATCCAAGTGGTCCAGCTAAGGTCAGAATACAAGGTATTACTGAGATTTAAGGCTACACAAGTAAATAAAGGTGAGAAATGAAAGAACTTATATACAGAAAAACATCTGGACGTTATCCTGAATGCACTGGAGAGCAACTGGAACAAGAGTCCACTGCTATCGTAAATACTTATCACTAAGACCAGAGCATCCCCAGAAAAAGGAGTCAAACCCCATCCTGAATGTGAAGCTGTAATGGTAGTTGTTGAGTGGAAAATAGATGTTATTGAATCTCAGCACCAAAAGCCCAACTGAGGCCTTCCAAGATCCATAAAGCATCCAGTTTCCCTCTCACATGGTCCTAAGGCCCTCTAGTGAGTTCAAACATTTCACATAGAATTAGGGATATCAGCAAAAATACCCTCAAAATAAAAACCTGAGGCTCATGAGAATCTCCTAGGGAAACATATTTTGACAAAACACACACCAAAAGAAATAGCATGTTGCTTGCTGTCAAGAAATGGTTATCACATTATCCACAGTGGGACCAGAAGGAAGAGGTTATCTCGTTTATCATATATCTAGGTAGGGAGGGAAAGAGGGAAAAAAGACTTTATTCAATAAACTGCAGTGTCAAAATATATTGCATTTTGCATCCTCACAATTTCCCTCCATATTGTAGAACCCATACCTGCTTGGTTTTTTTTTTTTAACATTTTATTGGAGTATAATTGCTTTACAATGGTGTGTTAGCTTCTGCTTTATAACATAGTGGATCAGCTATACATATACATATATCTGCATATCTCCTCACTCTTGCGTCTCCCTCCCACACTCCCTATCCCACCCCTTTACGTGGCCAAAAAGCACTGAGCTGATCTCCCTGGGCTTTGCAGCAACTTCCCACTAGCTAGCTATTTTACATTTGGTAGTATATATAAGTCCATGCCACACTCTCACTTCGTCCCAGCTTACCGTTCCCTCTCCCCATGTCCTCAAGTCCATTCTCTACGTCTGCATCTTTATTCCTATCCTGCCCCTAGTTTCTTCATAACCATTTGTTTGGACTCCATATATACGTGTTAGCATATGGTATTTGTTTTTCTCTTTCTGACTTACTTCACTCTGTATGACACACTCTAGATCCATCCACCTCACTACAAATAACTCAGTTTTCTTTTTATTATGGTTCAGTAATATTCCATTGTATATATGTGGCACAATTTCTTTATCCATTCATCAGTCAATGGGCACTTAGGTTGGTTGCATGTCCTGGCTATTGTAAATAGAGCTGCAATCAACATTGTGGTACATGACTCTTTTTGAATTATGGTTTTCTCAGGGAATATGCCCAGTAGTGGGATTGCTGGGTCATATGGTAGTTCTATTTTTAGTTTTTTAAGGAACCTCTATACTGTTCTCCATAATAGCTGTATCAATTTACATTCCCACCAACAGTGCAAGAGGGTTCCCTTTTCTCCACACCCTCTCCAGCTTTACTGTTTGTAGATTTTTTGATGATGGCCATTCTGACTGGTGTGAGGTGATATCTCATTGTAGTTTTGATTTCATTTTTCTAATGATTAGTGATGTTGAGCATTCTTTCATGTGTTTGTTGGCAACCTGTATATCTTCTTTGGAGAAACGTCTATTTAGGGCTTCAGCCCATTTTTGGATTGGGTTGTTTGTTTTGTTGATATTGAGCTGCATGAGCTCCTTGTAAATTTTGGAGATTAATCCTTTGTCAGTTGCTTCATTTGCAAATATTTTCTCCCATTCTGAGGGTTGCCTTTTTGTCTTGTTTATGTTTCCCTTTGCTGTGCAAAAGCATTTAAATTTCATGAGGTACAATTTTTTATTTTTGTTTTTATTTCCATTTCTCTAGGAGGTGGGTCAAAAAGGATCTAGCAGTGATTTATGTCATGGAGTGTCTGCCTATGTTTTCTTCAAAGAGTTTTATAGTGCCTGGCCTCACATTTAGGTTTTTAATCCATTTTGAGTTTATTTTTCTGTATAATGTTAGGGAGTGTTCTAATTTCATTCTTTTACATGTAGCTGTCCAGTTTTCCCAGCACCACTTACTGAAGAGGCTGTCTTTTCTCTATTCTATATTCTTGCCTCCTTTATCAAAAATAAGGTGACCATATGTGCATGGGTTTATCTCTGGGCTTTCTATCCTGTTCCACTGATTTATATTTATGATTTTGTGCCAGTACTGTACTGTTTTGATTACTGCAACTTTGTAGTATAGTCTGAAGTCCAGGAGCCTGATTCCTACAGCTCCGTTTTTCTTTCTCAAGATTTCTTTGGCTATTCAGGCTCTTCTGTGTTTCCATACAAATTGTGAAAAATGTCATTAGTAGTTTAATAGTGATTGCATTGAATCTGTAGATTGCTTTGGTTAGTATAGTCCTTTCCACAATGTTGATTCTTCCAATCCAAGAACATGGTGTATCGTTCCATCTGTTTGTATCATCTTTAATTCTTTCATCAGTGTCTTATAGTTTTCTGCATACAGGTCTTTTGTCTCCTTAGGTAGGTTTATTCCTAGGTATTTTATTCTTTTTGTTGCAACGGTAAATGGGAGGGTTTCCTTAAATTCTCTTTCAGATTTTTCATCATTAGTGTATAGGAATGCAAGAGATTTCTGTGCATTAATTTTGTATCCTGCTACTTTACCAAATTCATTGATTAGCTCTAGTAGTTTTCTGGTAGCATCTTTAGGATTCTCTATGTGTAGTATCATGTCATCTGCAAACAGGGACAGCTTTACTTCTTCTTTTCCAATTTGGATTCCTTTTATCTCTTTTTCTTCTCTTATTGTTGTGGCTAAAACTTCCAAAACTGTGTTGAACAATAGCGGTGAGAGTGGGCAACCTTGTCTTGTTCTTGATCTTAGTGGAAACAGTTTCAGTTTTTCACCATTGAGAACAATGTTGGCTGTGGGTTTGTCATATATAGCTTTTATTATGTTGAGGTAAGTTCCCTCTATGCCTACTTTCTGGAGCGTTTTTTAACAAGAATGGATGTTGAATTGTGTCAAAAGCTTTTTCCCCATCTATTGAGATGATCATATGGTTTTTATCCTTAGATTTCTTAATATAGTGTAACTCATTGATTGAATTGCATATATTGTACAATCCTTGCATTCCTGGGATAAATCCCAATTAATCATGGGGTATGATCCTTTTAATGTGCTTTTGGATTCTGTTTCCAAGTATTTTGTTGAGGAATTTTGTGTCTATTTTCATCAGTGATATTGGCCTGTAGTTCTCTTTCTTTGTGATATCTTTGTCTGGTTTTGGCATCAGGGTGATGGTGGCCTCGTAGAATGAGTTTGGGAGTGTTCCTCCCTCTGCTATATTTTGGAAGAGTTTGAGAAGGATAGGTGTTAGCTCTTCTCTAAACGTTTGATAGAATTAGTCTGTGAAGCCATCTGGTCCTGGGTTTTTTTTTTGTTCGAAGATTTTTAATTACAGTCTCAACTTCAGTGCTTGTGATTGATCTGTTTATAGTTTCTAGTTCTTCCTGGTTCAGTCTTAGAAGGTTCTGCTTTTCGAAGAATTTGTTCATTTCTTCCAGGTTGTCAATGTTATTGGCATATAGTTGCTTGTAGTAATCTCTCATGATCCTTTGTATTTCTGCAGTGTCAGTAGTTACTTCTCCTTTTTCATTCTATTGATTTGAGTCTTCTCCCTTTTTTTCTTGATGAGTCTGGCTAATGGTTTATCAATTTTGTTTATCTTCTCTAAGAACCAGCTTTTAGTTTTAGCGATGGTTGCTATTATTTCCTTCATCTCTTTTTCATTTATTTTTGGCCTGATTTTTATGATTTCTTTCCTTCTGCTAACTTTGGGGGTTTTTTGTTCTTCTTTCTCTAATTGCTTTAGGTGTAAGGTTAGGTGGTTTATTTGAGATGTGTCTTGTTTCTTCAGGTAGGATTCTATTGCTATAAACTTCCCTCTTAGAACTGCTTTTGCTGCATCCCATAGGTTTGAGTCCTCGTGTTTTCATTATCATTTGCTTGTAGGTATTTTTTGATTTCTTCTCTGATTTTTCCAGTGATCTCTCAGTCATTAAGTAGTGTATTGTTTAGCCTCCATGTGTTTGTATTATTTACATATTTTTTTCCTGTAATTGATATGTAGTCTCATAGCATTGTGGTCGGGAAAGGTACTTGATACAATTTCAATTTTCTTAAATTTACCAAGGCTTGATTTGTGACCCAAGATATGATGTATCCTGGAGAATGTTGCATGAGCACTTGAGAAAAATGTGTATTCTGTTGTTTTTGGATGGAATGTCCTATAAATATCAATTAAGTCCATCATGTTTAATGTATCATTTAAAGCTTGTGATTCCTTATTTATTTTCATTTTGGATGATCTGTCCATTGGTGAAAGTGGGGTGTTAAAGTCCCCTACTATGATTGTGCTACTGTTGATTTCCCATTTTATGGCTGTTAGCATTTGCCTTATGTATTGAGGAGCTCCTATGTTGGGTGCATAAACATTTACAATTGTTATATCTTCTTCTTGGATTAATCCCTTGATCATTATGCAGTGTTCTTCTTTGCCTCTTGCAACAGTCTTTATTTTAAAGTCTATTTTGTCTGATATAAGAATTGCTACTCTAGATTTCTTTTGATGTCCATTTGCATGGAATATCATTTTCCATCCCCTCACTTTCAGTCAGTATGTGTCCCTAGGTCTGAAGTGGGTCTCTTGTAGCCAGCATATATATGGGTCTTGTTTTTGTATCCATTCAGGCAGTCTATGTCTTTTGGTTGGAGCATTTAATCCATTTACAATTAAGGTAATTATTGATAAGTATGTTCCTATTACCATTTTCTTAATTGTTTTGGGTTTGTTATTGTAGGCCTTTTCCTTCTCTTGTGTTTCATGCCTAGAGAAGTTCCTTTAGCATTTGTTGTAAAGCTGGTTTGGAGGTGCTGAATTGTCTTAGCTTTTGCTTGTTTGTAAAGGTTTTAATTTCTCCGTCGAATTTGAATGAGATTTTTCTGGGAGGAGTAATCTTGGTTTCAGGTTTTTGCCTTTCATTACTTTAAATATGTTCGGCCATTCCCTTCTGGCTTGCAGAGTTTCTGCTGAAAGATCAGTTGTAAACCTTATGGAGATTCCCTTGTATGTTATTTATTGTTTTTCCCTTACTGCTTTTAATATTTTTTCTTTGTATTTAATTTTTGATAGTTTGATTATTATGTGTCTTGGCGTGTTTCTCCTTGGATTTATCCTGTATGGGACTCTCTGAGCTTACTGGACTTGATCGACTATTTCCTTTCCCATATTAGGGAAATTTTCAACTGTAATCTCTTCAAATATTTTCTCAGTCCCTTTCTTTTTCTCTTCTGCTTCTGGGACCCCTATAATTCGAATGTTGGTGTGTTTAATGTTGTCCCAGAGGTCTCTGAGGCTGTCCTCAATTTTTTTCATTCTTTTTTCTTTATTCTTCTCTGCAGTAGTTATTTCTGATATTTTATCTTCCAGGTCACTTGTCTGTTCTTCTGCCTCAGTTATTCTGCTATTGATCCCTTCTAGAGAATTTTTAATTTCATTTATTGTGTTATTCATCATTGTTTGCTCTTTAGTTCTTCTAGGCCCTTGTTAAACGTTTCTTGTATTTTCCCCATTCTATTTCCAATATTTTGGATCATCTTTACTATCATTACTCTGAATTCTTTTTCAGGAAGACTGTCTATTTCCTCTTCATTTGTTTGGTCTGGTGGCTTTTTACCTTGTTCCTTCTTCTGCTGTGTGTTTCTTTGTCTTCTTATTTTGCTTAACTTATTGTGTTTGGGGTCTCCTTTTCACAGGCTGCAGGTTCATAGTTCCTGTTGTATTTGGTATCTGCCCCCAGTGGCTAAGGTTGTTTCAGTGGGTTGTTTAGGCTTCCTGGTGGTGGGAACTAGTGCCTGTGTTCTGGTGGATGACAATGGATCTTGTCTTTCTGGTGGGCAGGACCACATCCAGTGGTGTGTTTTGGATTGTCTGTGACCTTATTTTGATTTTAGGCAGCCTCTCTGCTAATGGGTGGGGTTATGTTCCTGTCTTGCTGGTGGTTTGGCATAGCATGTCCAGCACTGTATTTTGCTGGTCATTGACTGGAGGTGGATCTTAGCATTGAGATGGAGATCTTTGGCAGAGCTTCACTGTTTGATATTATGTGGAGCTGGGATGTCTCTGATGGACCAGTGTCCTGAACTCAGCTCTCCCTCCTCTGAGGCACAGGCCTGACACCTGGTTTAGCACCAAGACCCTGTCAGCCACACGGCTCAGAAGAAAAGGGAGAAGGAAAGAAAGAAAAAAATAAAATAAGTTATTAAAATAAAAAATTAAAACTAATTATTTTAAAAAAATTAAAAAGTAATAAAAAGAAGGAAGGAAAGAAGAGAGCAACCAAACCAAAAAATAAATCCACCAATGATAACAAGATCTAAAACTATACTAAAGAACAAAAACAAAAAGAAAAACGACACACAGAACCCTAGGACAAATTGTAAAAGCAAAGCTATACAGACAAAATCACACAAAGAAGCATACACATACACATTTACAAAAAGAGAAAAAGGGAAAAATATATATTTATCATTGCTCTCAAAGTCCACTGCCTCAATTTTGGGATGATTCGTTGTCTATTCAGGTATTCCACAGATGCAGGGTACATCAAGTTGACTGTGGAGATTTAATCCACTGCCCCTGAGCCTGCTGGGAGTGATTTCCCTTTCTCTTCTTTGTTCGCACATCTCCTGCGGTGCAGCTCTGGATTTGGCCCTGTGTCTGCATGTACATCACCTGAGGGCATCTGTTCTTTGCTCAGACAGGATGGGGTTAATGTAGCAACTGATTTGGGGGCTTTGGCTCACTCAGGCTGTGGGGAGGGTATGGAATGCGGGGCGAGCCTGCAGCGGCAGAGCCTGGCATGACGTTGCAACAGCCTGAGGCGCACCGTGTGTTTTCCCGGGGAAGTTGTCCCTGGATCACAGGACCCTGGCAGTGGTGCGTTGCACAGGCTCCCAGGAGGGGAGGTGTGGATAGTAACCTGTGCTTGTCCACAGGCTTCTTGGTGGCTGCAGCAGCAGTGTAAGCGTTTCACGCCTGTCTCTGGTGTCCGTGCTGACAGCCGTGGCTCGTGCCCATCTCTGGAGCTTGTTCAGGTGGTGCTCTGAGTCCCCTCTCCTTGTGCACCCCAAAACAATGGTCTCTTGCCTCTTAGTCAGGTCCAGACTTTTTCCTGGATTCCTTCCCGGCTAGCTGTGGTGCACTAGTCCCCTTCAGGCTGTGTTCAGGCAGCCAGCCCCAGTCCTCTCCCTGGGATCTGACCTCCGAAGCCCGAGCCTCAGCTCCCAGCCCCCGCCCGCCCCAGCGGGTGAGCAGACAAACCTCTTGGGCTGGAGAGTGCTGGTCGGCACTGATCCTCTGTGTGGAAATCTCTCTGCTTTGCCCTCCGCATTCCTGTTGCTGCGCTCTCCTCTGTGGCTCCGAAGCTTCTCCTGCCACCACCCCCCATCTCTGCCAGTGGAGGGGCTTCCTAGTGTGTGGAAACTTTTCCTTCTTCACAGCTCCCTCCCAGTGGTGCAGGTGCCATCCTATTCTTTTGCCTCTGTTTTTTTCTTTTGCCCTACCCAGGTACGTGGGGAGTTTATTGCCTTTTGGGAAGTCTGAGGTCTTCTGCCAGCATTCAGTAGGTGTTCTGTAGGAGTTGTTCCACATGTAGATGTATTTCTGATGTATTTGTGGGGAGGAAGGTGATCTCCACATCTTACTCTTCCGCCACGTTGAAGTTCTCCACCCCCACACCTGTTTTGATAAGACTTCAGCAAGCTCCTCTGCACTCCTCTGAATCGTTTTTTGATAACCAACTAGCCACCCACAAAACTCAGCAGGAACCCCAGGAAAGAAGATAGGAAAAGAGGGAGACAAGAGACTGACCAGCACCTTTGTAAGAGCCTTTAAGAAATCACAAGCCTGGATTCTGGTTTCTGCTGAGAAATAGTGGGTCCAGATCATGAACCATTCCTGCCACTAGAGATACCAAGCAGGACCCTGTGGGGCTCCTGGACACAAAATCCTTTCTTTGTCCCCCATTTCATGAACACAGAAAATAGGCTTTATTCAGCCTCCATGACGTTCCCTGGGCTCCAAGGGCAGGTTCAAACAGTTCCTAAATAGGGAAGGGGTCAGGGGATGTGAAGACAAGGGAGAAACAGTCGTGAAACAATAGCGCAGACTTGGGTCAGGGTCCTGGTTCCTCTTCAAAGGAACTGAGCTGTTTTGCAGATACTGAAACCCCCACCAGGTAGGAAAAGTTAATGGTATGCAGCCCACAAGCATGTAGACCCCAGACCAGTTGAAACCAGAAGATTGGTGATGCTGACTCCAAATTACTTCACCAACCAACAAATCAGAAGAATGTCCACGAGCTGATCACACCTTCCTCTTTCAACCATTACTATAAAACTCCTCACTATACCCTCCACTTTGGGACACAAAGTTTTGAGGACATTAGCCCACTGTGTTCCCCTTTGCCTGGCAAAGCAATAAAGCTATGCTGTTCTACTTCACCCTAAACTCTGTCTCTGAGATTTAATTCAGTGTCAGAGTACAGAGGTTGGATTCGGCTTCACTAGCCACTATGATCAGAGAAGAGAGAACTGCATTTTCATCTCCTGAGAGAGCCAAAGCAGAAAGACTAGCTCAGAATCATCAAATGGAGGTGTGGTGGGGAATGTGAGTATTAGGAAATTAACCTGAAAGATTCATCATGCTTAATCCATTGGGCTGAATAAAAATAAAACTGTGAGGTGATGATTGGTGAAATAAGGAATTGAATGAACCATTTGCTATTTAAATGACCTTGTGTTTGAAATCACCTTTGGGCATCTGCTATGTAGTAATTAAAGCCTCTTGGCCCCACTATTTTCCATCCATGGTTGCACTGACCAGTTCTATGCAGGCTTAAACCAGCTTCAAAGAGTGTAACCTGACAGCGCATCACTTCAGTCACTACTTCCCGCCCTGGGCATCCCTCAGGAAACCACTAGGCACTCATTCATGTACAATAAAAGAGTGTAAAAGAGTTAATTTCCCAGTCAGGAGAGGGGCATCGCCAGAGTGGGAGCTCACACCTCTCCATTCTCTGCTCCAAGAATAAAGCTTTCCTTTGCATCAGAACTGAACTCAAAGGACACCAGGCAGGAGGACATTTGTTGGGGTTGAACTCAAAAGGAGCAGAAGCAAGAAGAACTACAATCTTGCATCCTGTGGAACAAAAACCACATTCACAGAAAGATAGAAAAAATGGAAAGGCAGAGGAATATGTACCAGATGAAGGAACAAGATAAAACCCCAAGATATCAACGCCATTTAGTTGATAAAACAACTAAATGAAGTGGAGATACGCAACCTTCCAGAAAAAGAACTCAGAATAATGACAGTGAAGATGATCCAGGACTTCAGAAAAAGAATAGAGGAAAAGATCGAGAAGATGCAAGAAATGTTTAACAAAGACCTAGAAGAATTAAAGAACAAACACCTAGAAGAATTAAAGAACAAACAAACAGAGATGAACAATACAATAACTGAAATGAAAAATACACTAGAAGGAATCAATAGCAGAATAACTGAGGCAGAAGTATGGATAAGTGACCAGGAAGACAAAATGGTGGAAATCACTGCTGTGGAACAGAATAAAGAAAAAAGAATGAAAGAAATAAAGACAGCCTAAGAGACCTCTGGGACAACACTAAATGCACAAACGTTGGCATTATATGGGTCCCAGAAGGAGAAGAGAGAAAGAAAGGACCCAAGAAAATATTTGAAGAGATTAGAGTCAAAAACTTCCATAACATGGGAAAGGAAATAGCCACCCAAGTCCAAGAATTGCAGAGAGTCCCAGGCAGGATAGAGAAAAGGAGAAACATGCCAAGACACACAGTAATCAAATTGACAAAAATTAAAGACAAAGAAAAATTATTGAAAGCAACAAGGGAAAATTGACAAATAACATACAAGGGAACTCCCATAAAGTTAACAGCTGATTACTCAGCAAAAACTCTACAAGCCAGAAGAGAGTGGCACAATATATTTGAAGTGATGAAAGGGAAGGACCTACAACCAAGATTACTCTACCAGCAAGGAACTCATTCAGATTCAACAGAGAAATCAAAAGCTTTACAGACAAGCAAAAGCTAAGAGAATTCAGCAACACCAAACCAGCTCTACAACAAAGGATAAAGGAACTTCTCTAAGTGGGAAACACAAGAGAAGAAAAGGACCTACAAAAACAAACCCAAAACAATTAAGAAAATGGTAATAGGAACATACATAAAGGTAATTACGTTAAAGGTGAATGGAATAAATGCTCCAACCAAAAGACACAGGCTCACTGAATGGATACAAATACAAGACACATATATATGCTGTCTACAAGAGACCCACTTCAGGCCTAGGGACACATAGAGATTGAAAGTGAGGGCATGGAAAAAGATATTCCATGCAAATGGAAATCAAAAGAAAGCTGGAGTAGCAATACTCATATCACATAAAATAGATTTTAAAATAAAGAATATTACAAGAGACAAGGAAGGACACTACAGAATGATCAAGGAATCAATCCAAGAAGAAAATATAACAATTATATATATATATGCACCCAACATAGGCACACCTCAATACATAAGGCAAATGCTAACAGCTATAAAAGAGGAAATCGACAGTACCACAATATAGTGGGAGACTTTAACATCTCACTTACACCAATGGACAGATCATCCAGAAAGAAAATTAATAAGGAAACACAAGCTTTAAATGACGCAACAGACCAGATAGATTTAACTAATGTATATAGGACATTCCATCCAAAAACAACAGAATACATTTCCTTCTCAAGTGCGCACACAACATTCTCCAGGATAAATCACATCTTGGGTCACAAATCAAGCCTTAGTAAATTTAAGAAAATTGAAATCATATCAAGCATCTTTTCCAACCACAACACTATGAGATTAGAAAACAATTACAGGGGAAAAAAACGTAAAAAACACCAACACATGGAGGCTAAACCGTACGTTACTAAATACGGAAGAGATCACTGAAGAAATCAAAGAGGAAATCAAAAAATACATAGAGACAAATGACAATGAAAACACAAATATCCAAAACCTATGGGATGCAGCAAAAGCAATTCTAAGATGGAAGTTTATAGCAATACAATCCTACCTCAAGAAACAAGAAACATCTCAAATAAACAATCTAACCTTACACCTAAAGGAACTAGAGAAAGAAGAACAAAAAAGTCCCAAAGTTAGAAGAAGGAAAGAAATCATAAAGGTCACATCAGCAATAAATGAAAAAGAAATGAAGGAAACAATAGCAACCATCAATAAAGCTAAAAGCTGGTTCTTTGAGAAGATAAACAAAATTGAAAAACCATTAGCCAGACTCATCAAGACAAACAGGGTGAAGACCCAAATCAACAGAATTAGAAATGAAAAAGGAGAAGTAACAACTGACACTGAAGAAATACAAAGGATCATGAGAGATTACTACAAGAAACTATATGCCAATAAAATGGACAAGCTGGAAAAAATGGACAAATTCTTAAAAAAGCACAACCTTCTAGGACTGAACCAGGAAGAAATAGAAAATATAAACAGACCAATCGCAAGCACTGAAATTGAAACTATGATTAAAAACCTACCAACAAACAAAAGTCCAGGACCAGATGGCTTCACGCGTGAATTCTATCAAACATTTAGAGAAGAGCTAACACCCATTCTTCGCAAATTCTCCCAAAAAGTTGCAGAGCAACGAACACTCTGAAACTAATTCTACGAGGCCACCATCACCCTGACACCAAAACAAGACAAAGATGTTACAAAAAAAGAAAACTACAGGCCAATATCACTGATGAACATATATGCAAAAATGCTCAAAAAAATACTAGCACACAGGATCCAACAACACATTAAAAGGATCATACATCATGATCAAGTGGGATTTATCCCAGGGATGCAAGGATTCTTCAGTATACATAAATCAATCAATGTGATACACCATATTAACAAATTGAAGAATAAAAAACATATGATCATCTCAATAGGTGCAGAAAAAGCTTTTGACAAAATTCAATACCCATTTATGATAAAAACTCTCCAGAATGCAGGCATAGAAGGAACTTACCTCAACATAATAATGACCATATATGACAAACCCAGAGCAAACATCATTCTCAATGGTGAAAAACTGAAAATATTTCCTCTAAGATCAGGAACAAGACAAGGATGTCCACTCTCGCCATTGCTACTCACCATAGTTTTGGAAGTCCTAGCCATGGCAATCAGAGAAGAAAAAGAAACAAAAGGAATACATATTGGAAAAGAAGAAGTAAAACTGTCCCTCTTTGCAGATGACAGGATACTATACATAGATAATCCTAAAAATGCCACCAGAAAACTACTAGAGCTAATCAATGAATTTGGTAAAGTTGCAGGATACAAATGTAGTGCACAGAAATTTCTTGCATTCCTATACACTAACAAGGAATTATCAAAAAGAGAAATTAAGGAAACAATCCCATTCACCACTGCAACAAAAAGAATAAAATACCTAGGAATAAACCTACCTAAGGAGGTAGAAGACCTGTACTCAGAAAACTATAAGACACTGATGAAAGAAATTAAAGATGACACAAACAGATGGAATGATACACCATGTTCTTGGATTGGAAGAATCAACACTGTGGAAAGGACTATACTACCCAAAGCAATCTACAGATTCTATGCAATACCTATCAAATTACCAATGGGATTTTTTACAAAACTATAACAAGACATCTTAAAATCTTTATGGAGAGAAAAAAGACCCCGAATGGCGAAAGCAATCTTGAGGGGAAATAAACAGAGCTGGAGGAATCAGACTCCCTGACTTCAGAGTATACTACAAAGCTACAGTAATCAAGACAATATGGTACTGACACAAAAACAGAAATATAGATCAGTGGAACAGGATAGAAAGCCCAGGGATAAACCCATGCACCTATGGTCAACTAATCTATGACAAAGGAGGCAAGGATATACAATGGAGAAAAGACAGTCTCTTCAATAAGTGGTGCTTGGAAAACTGGACAGCTACATGTAAGAGAATGAAATTAGAACACTTCCTAACACCATACACGAAAATAAACTCAAAATGGATTAAAGACCTAAATATAAGACCAGATGCTTTAAAACTCTTAGAGGAAACAGGAAGAACACTCTTTGATATAAATCACAGCAAGATCCTTTTTGACCCACCTCCTAGAGAAATGGAAATAAAAACAAAAATAAACAAATGGGACCTAATGAAACTTAAAAGCTTTTGCAAAGCAAAGGGAAGTATAAACCAGAAGAAAAGACAACCCTCAGAATGGGAGAACATATTTGCTAATGAATCAACGGACAAAAGATTAATTTCCAAAATACATAAACAGCTCATGCAGCTCAGTAAAAAAAAAAATTAAAAAACAATTAAAAAATGGGCAGAGGACCTAAACAGACATTTCTCCAAAGAAGACATACAGATGGCCAAGAGGCACATGAAAAGCTATTCAACATCACTAACTATTAGAGAAATGCAAATCAAAACGACAATGAGGTATCACCTCACCCTGGTCAGAATGGGCATCATCAGAAAATCTACAAACAGCAAATGCTGGAGAGGGTGTGGAGAAAAGGGAACCCTCTTGCACTGTTGGTGGGAATGTAAATTGGTACAGCCACTATGGAGAACAGTATGCAGGTTCCATAAAAAACTAGAAATTGAACTACCATACAACCCAGCAATCCCACTACTGGGCATATACCCTCAGAATACCATAATTCAAAAAGAGACATGTACTGCAATGTTCATTGCAGCTCTATTTACAATAGCCAGGACATGGAAGCAACCTATGTGTCCATCGACAGATGAATGGATAAAGAAGATGTGGTACATATATACAATGGAATATTACTCAGCCATAAAAAGGAATGAAATTGGGTCATTTGTAGAGACGTGGATGGACGTGGACTGTCATACAGAGTGAAGTAAGTCGGAAAGAGAAAAACGAGTATCGTATATTAATGCATATATGTGGAACCTAGAAAAATGGTACAGATGAACGGGTTTGCAAGGCAGAAATAGGGAAACAGTGTAGAGAACAAACGTATGGACATCGAGGAGGGAAAGTGGGGGTGGGGGGGTGGGATGAACTTGGAGATTGGGATTGACATATATACACTAATCTGTACAAAATAGATAACTAACAAGAATCTGCTGTATTTTAAAAAATTAAGTTAAATAAAAAAAAAAAAAGAATTAATGTCCCATGGAACAACTGCTGACCACAGAATGGGTCATGGTGGCTGATGTATCATTATTTCTTCTTCCTCTTTTAGATGAACATTTCTGAGGCACATTCCATCAAGCTCCTCAGCAACTCTCAGAACCAATTAACTGGTTGATTAGCAGTAGCCAAATCAATAACACACCTTTTTAATGGCCTTCCCTTTTTTCATTCCCCTGTCTCTCTTGCCTGCTCCCCAGAATCACATTCCTAAATAAATTATCTGCACACCAGTCTTTCCCCAGTCTTTGCTTTCAGGGGAAACGAATCTAAGATAGGTGCCATTTGGTGTCCTCTACAGCACTGATTTTTAAGTTGTGACCCACAGGACTGTGGGTTTATTCACTAATGCAACATATACTTACTCTGTTCCTACAATGCACCTGGCACTTTTCTAGGCATTGAGGATATAGCAATGAACAGTGTTCCTATTCAATCAGAGATTGCATTCAAGTGGGGAGAAACTTTACTTGCATTCAAGTAAACAAAGAAACAAGGTCATTTCATAAAGTGAGGAAGAAAATAAACAAGATGAATGTGATAGTGATAGAGGGCGGTGAGATGAATTTAGATAGTATTTAGATAGTATAATGATATTTAGATAGTATAATGAGGGAAGTACCTCAGGAGGTACTTCCTGTCACCACCTTCTCAGGAGGCGACATTTGAGCTCAGCCCTGAATCTCAAGAAGGAACTACTCCTGAAAAGATCTTATAGAAAGAGGTTCCATGAAAAAAGCAGCAGGGAGTACAAAGGCCATAAATTCTAACAGCATGCATGGGGTCCACTGAGCAAGTGGGAGACTGGTGTTTCCTGAGATTGGAGAGGGTGAAGGTTGATCCAAGTGGCCAACACCAGACTGTACACAGAGTTACCCTTCCTCTCAAATCACCAGAATATTCTTATTGGGTAAAGTTCACAAGTTTTGTCCTTTTCCCCTGAGGGGGACTTTTCCTCTTAGTCATTAAGGGGACTCTACATTGCCCATCCTATGAGTCTAGTCAATGTCAGTGCCTTAGCTACCATCTCATGCCCTGTGGTGACAGAAAATGAGATGGGATTGGTTAGATGGGGCATGGAAAAACCAATGTCAAAGGCATTCCTGGTAAAGAAGGTAGGAAACAGAGAGTTGTAGAAAATATATCAATACATGGAAATCACATCCCAGAAAAGGATTTTGAGAAGTCAAAAGATTCAGTCCTATATCCTGCTAAAACTATATCAAAGTTTTGCAAAATAATATGTTTTTCCTTATAAGACCAAGGCAATTCTATTACTTCATCTAGAATCCTAAAAACTCTCTTCCTCAAAAAATTTCCAGTTGAATCTTATGAATACCTCCCTTCACCAGCCAAATAGTGCAGGAGACCATTTGTCATCTATATGTATGTATCTACAATGCATGTTTCTGGTGTGCCACAACTAACCTTACAAAGCGATTCTTTCTCTCCTACCCCTTCATCTCCTAAGGGCTCCACACCCTTACGCTCTCCTCCCTTCCCCTATCTGCTGAAGGCTGGCTTTCTGGCTCATTACTGGGTTAGATTGTGAGGATCTGATAATGGTTGGAAATGTGAGCCGTGAACAAATTCAGGCATTGGCCATTAAGTAAATAAGGATTATTTTTGAGAGATGTCTGCGTACTGTTGCACACTCAACAAATGTGTTCAAGCTTGTCCTGATCTCAAGGAGACAGAACAAAATAACATGAAATAAAACTTTTTCCCTCATAACATAAAACTTTTCTTCCACCAGGACCTCAAGGTCTCTGAATGTGCAATAATGTGCTTCAGGCTGAGGAAAAAGCAGAATCTCCATTCAAACTTTCTTCTTCCCATCTTTTGAGAGGAACTTTTCCCTGTTCCTATTTGAATTGTTAATCCTCTCCTGTTGCTGTTGGCAGAAATATATATCTTATGTCATTTTGATAAAGTTGTGCATTTAATGTTCCTACAGTTAAGTGAGAGGAAAAAAAAATCCTAACATTTTTAAAATGAGGCACTTCAAACAGCAGAGAGAACACGATGTGGAATGACTAATTCCAAGGTAGTAGGTTACCCCCAGGAACATACATCATTCTCCAGCCTGCAGAAAATAACATGCATTTTTCATTCTCCTTTGCACACATGCTTGGTTTTATCCCCTATTCTGTGAGAAAGAGAGTGTCTTGCTTTGTTCCTTTGGACCAACCAAAGCCTAGAAAAGAAATCTGTTCCCCAAGTCTTTTTTTTCCCAAAGGAAGGAAAGACACTGAGATATCCGAGTTACAGTGAGAATCGAAGGGTCTCAGAGAGGAAAAGTGGATTTCCCAGGGACGTACTGGCTTTCTCTAAAGTGCCCCTAGCAAAACTGGTTTCTGAGCGGGAAAAAGATAAAGATATCTGTATGCTCCCTTATCTCCAGAATAAATTCATCAGACTCAGAACACTCTGCCCTGAGCAGAGATACTTAAGCACTCATACTAGAAAGGTGACAAGGTACATCTGTACATGTTTAAACTGGTTTATCTCTAAAATATATAATTTTAAAGTTAGGGCAAAAACTGAATTTATGCCAGGAGACATTTTAGACTTGGTTTGAATTGGACCCAGGAAAATCATGAAGGAAAACTAAAATTCTCAGTATAGTAAAGTGTGTGCTTGAGAGCAGATCTCTTTGTTCTGAATCTATTCCAATTCTCAACAGCTGTGTGACCCTGGGAAAATTGCTTAAACTCTCTAAGCCTCAGTTTCCTCATCTGCACAATGGCATAACAAAGTTACTGTTATTAATTAAGAATAATATTTCCTAATTATAATAGAGTTTGTGATAGGATGATATGAGTTAGAGCCTGTAAAGGGTTTAGTGTGGTGACTGGCAGGTGTGAGTGGGTCTGACTGAAGGTCAGATGCCTGATGGTGATGATTAGGATGTGATGATGAATAGACACAAAAGCCTAGGAAGATACCAGATGTTTGATTCAGGCTTCCTGAAGATAAATCCTTTCTCAGACACATGAGTGAACCGCAAAGTATTCAAAATGACTATGCTACCCTCAAGCTAGATTCTGTGGTCAGAGGCTCCTCACCTCCTCCTTCATCTTTGGGATGTGCATTTTGCCCAGTTTCCACAGTGGGAGCTACTTCAAGGAGGCAGCCCTGAGAGAGCACTGTGCTGTTGAGACCTTCTGGACACAGTACACGTGACTCAAGGCAGCCAGTGGCTAACAGGGTCTTGGTGCTCTGGCCAGGTGTCAGGCCTGAGGCTCTGAGGTGGGAGAGCTGAGATAAGGACATTGGACAACGAGACACCTCCCAGTCCCATGTAATATCAATCTGCAAGAGCTCTCCCAGAGATCTCTGTCTCACACTAAGACCCAGCTCCACCCAACAGCCAGCAAGCTCCAGTGCTGGATGCCGCATGTCAAATAACTAGCAAGACAGGAACACAACCCACTCATTATGCCTGAAAATCATACTAAGTTCACAGACACCCCAAAACACACCACCAGAGGCAGTCCTGCCCACAAGAAAGACAAGATCCAGCCTCATCCACCAGAACACACCACCAGTCCACTCTACCAAGAAGCATACACAACCCACTGAACCAACCTTACCCACTGGGGCAGAAACCAAAAACAAAGGGAACTATGAACCTGCAGCCTGTGAAAGGAGACCGCCAAAACAGTAAGTTAAGCAAAATGGGAAGAGAAATATGCAGCAGATGAAGGAGCAAAGTAAAAAGCCACCAGACCAAACAAATGAAGAGGAAAAAGGCAGTCTACCTGAAAAAGAATTCAGAGTAATGGTAGTAAAGATGATCCAAAATCTTGGAAATAGAATGGAGAAAATACAAGAAACGTTGAACAAGGACCTAGAAGAACTAAAGAGCAAACAAACAATGATGAACAACACAATAAATGAGATTAAAAATTCTCTAGAAGGAATAAATAGCACAATAACTGAGGGAGAAGAATGGATAAGGGACCTGGAAGATAAAATAGTGGAGATAACTACTGCAGAGCAGAATAAAGAAAAAAGAATGAGAAGAATTGAGGACAATCTCAGAGACTTTTGAGACAAATTAAATGCAACAACATTTGAATTACAGGGGTCCCATAAGAAGAGAAAAAGAAAGGGACTGAGAAAATATTTGAAGAGATTATAGCTGAAAACTTCCTTGATATGGAAAAGAAATAATTAAGTCCAGGAAATGCAGAGAGGCCCATATAGGATAAATCCAAGGAGAAACACGCAAAGACACATATTAATCAAACTATCAAAAATTAAAAACAAAGAAAAAATATTGCAAGCAGCGAGGGAAAAACAACAAATAACATATAAGGGAATCCCCATAAGGTTAACAGCTGATCGGTCGGCAGAAAATCTGCCCACCAGAAGGGAGTGGCAGGACATATTTAAAGTGATGAAAGAGAAAAACCTACAAACAAGACTACTCTACCCAGCAAGGATCTCATTCAGATTCGACAGAGAAATTAAAATCTTTACAGACAAGCAAAAGCTAAGAGAATTCAGCACCACCAAACCAGCTTTACAACAAATGCTAAAGGAACTTCTCTAGGTAGGAAACAGAAGAGAAGGAAAATACCTACAATTACAAACCCCAAACAATTAAGAAAATGGTAATAGGAACATACATATCGATAATTACCTTAGAAGTAAACAGATTAAATGCTCCAACCAAAAGACATAGACTGGCTGAATGGATACAAAAACAAGACCCGTATATATGCTGTCAACAAGAGACCCACTTCAGACCTAGGGACACATACTGACTGAAAGTGAGGGGATGGAAAAAGATATTCCATGCAAATGGAAATCAAAAGACACCTGGAGTAGCAATTCTCATATCAGAAAAAAATAGACTTTAAAATAAAGACTATTACAAGAGACAAAGAAGGATATTACATAATGATCAAGGAATCAATCCAAGAAGAAGATATAACAATTGTAAACATTTATGCACCCAACATAGGAGCACCTCAATACATAAGGCAAATGCTAACAGCCATAAAATGGGAAATCAACAGTAACACAATCATATTAGGGGACTTTAACACCCCACTTTCACCAATGGACAGATCATCCAAAATGAAAATAAATAAGGAAACAAAAGCTTTAAATGACAAATTAAACAAGATGGACTTAATTGATATTTATAGGACATTCCATCCAAAAACAACAGAATACACTTTCATCGCAAGTGTTTAGGGAACATTCTCCAGGATAGTTCATATCTTGGGTCACAAATTAAGCCTTTGTAAATTTAAGAAAACTGAAATTGTATCAAGTATCTTTTCTGACCACAATGCTATGAGACTAGATATCACTTACAGGGAAAAAACTGTAAAAAATAAAATCACATGGAGGTTAAAGAATACACTACTAAATAACGAAGAGATCACTAAAGAAATCCAAGAAGTAATCAAAAAATACCTAGAAACAAATGACAATGAAAACACGATGACCCACAATCTTCGAGATGCAGCAAAAGCAGTTCTAAGAAGGAAGTTCATAGCCATACAATCCTACCTAAAGAAACAAGAAAAATCTCAAATAAACAATCTAACCTTACACATAAAACAATTAGAGAAAGAAGAACAAAAAAGACCCCAAAGTTAGCAGAAGGAAAGAAATCATGAAGATCAGATCAGAAATAAATGAAAAAAAAAATGAAAGAAACATTAGCAAAGATCAATAAAACTAAAAGCTGCTTCTTTGAGAAGATAAACAAAATTGACAAACCACTAGCCAGACTCATCAAGAAAAAAAGGGAGAAGACTCAAATAAATAGAATTAGAAATGAAAAAGGAGACGGAACAACTGACACTGCAGAAATACAAAGGCTCATGAGAGATTACTACAAGCAACTATATGCCAATAAAATGGACAACCTGGAAGAAATGCAGAAATTCTCAGAAAAGCATAACTTTCCAAGACTGAACCAGGAAGAAATAGAAAATATAAACAGACCAATCACAAGCACTGAAATTGAAACTGTGATTAAAAATCTTCCAACAAACAAAAGCCCAGGACCAGATGGCTTCACAGGCAAATTTTATCAAACATTTAGAGAAGAGTTAACAGCTTTCCTTCTCAAAGTCTTCCAAAATATAGCAGAGGGGGGAACACTCCCAAACTCATTCTACGAGGCCACCATCACCCTGATACCAAAATCAGACAAAAATGTCAGAAAAAAAGAAAACTACAGACCTATACCACTGATGGACATAGACACAAAACTCCTCAACAAAATACTAGCAAACAGAATCCAACAGCACATTAAACAGATCATACACAATGATCAAGTGGATTTTATCCCAGGAATGCAAGGATCCTACAATATATGCAAATCAATCAATGCAATATACCATATTAACAAACAGAAGGATAAAAACCATATGATAATCGCATTAGATGCAGAAAAAGCTTTCAACAAAATTCAACACCTATTTATGATGAAAACTCTCCAGAAAGTAGGCATAGAGGGAACTTACCTCACCGTAATAAAGGCCATATATGACAAACCCACAACCAACATCATTCTCAATGCTGAGAAACTGAAACAATTTCCTCTAAAATCAGGAAGAAGACAAGGATGCCCACTCTCACCACTATTATTCAACATAGTTTTGGAAGCAATCAGAGAAGAAAATGATATAAAAGGAATCCAAATTGGAAAGGAGTAAAACTGTCACTCTTTTCAGAAGACATGATACTATACATAGAGAATCCTAAAGATGTTACCAGAAAACTACTAGAGCTAATCAATGAATTTGGTAAAGTAGCAGGATATAAAATTAATGCACAGAAATCTCTTGCATTCCTATACACTAGTGATTAAAAATCTGAAAGAGAATTTAAGGAAACACTCCCATTTACTATTGCAACAAAAAGAGGAAAATACCTAGGAATAAACCTATCTAAGGACACAAAAGATCTGTATGCAGAAAACGACAAGACACTGATGAAAGAAATTAAAGATAATACAAACAGATGGAGAGATATACCACATTCTTGGATTGGAAGAATCAACATTGTGAAAATGACTATACTACCCAAAGCAATCTACAGATGCAAGGCAATCCCTATCAAACTACCACTGGCATTTTTCACAGAACTAGAACAAAAAATTTCACAATTTGTATGGAAACAGAAAAGACCCAGAATAGCCAAAGCAATTTTGAGAAAGAAAAATGGAGCTAGAGGAATCAGGCTCCCTGACTTCAGACTATACTACAAAGCTACAGTAATCAAGACAGTATGGTACTGGCACAAAAACAGAAACATAGATCAATGGAACAAGATAGAAAGCCCAGAGATAAACCCACGCACATATGGTCACCTTATCTTTGCTAAAGGAGGCAAGGATAGACAATGGAGAAAAGACAGCCTCTTCAATAAGTGGTGCTGGGAAAACTGGACAGCTACATGTAAAAGAATGAAATTAGAACACTTCCTAACACTATACACAAAAATAAACTCAAAATGGATTAAAGACCTAAAGGTAAGGCCAGACACTATACAACTCTTAGAGGAAAACATAGGCAGAACGCTCTATGACATAAATCACAGCAAGATCCTTTTTGACCCACCTCCTAGACTAATGGAAATAAAAAGAAAAATAAACCCATGGGACCTAATGAAATTTAAAAGCTTTTGCACAGCAAAGGAAGCCATAAACAAGACAAAAAGACAGCCCTCAGAACGGGAGAAAATATTTGCCAACAAAGCAACTGACAAAGCATTAATCTCGAAAATTTACAAGTAGCGCATGCTGTTCAATATCAAAAAAACAAACAATGCAATCCAAAATGGGCAGAAGATCTAAATAGACATTTCTCCAAAGAAGATATACAGATTCAACAAACACATGAAAGGATGCTCAACATCACTAATCATTAGAGAAATGCAAATCAAAACTACAATGAGGTATCACCTCACACCAGTCAGAATGGCCATCATCGAAAAATCTACAAACAATAAATACTGGAGAGGGTGTGGAGAAAAGGGAACCCTCTTGCACTGTTGGTGGGAATGTAAATTGATACAGCCACTATGGAGAACAGTATGGTGGTTCCTTACAAAACTAAATATGGAACTACCATACGACCCATCAATCCCACTACTGGGCATACACCCTGAGAAAACCATAATTCACAAAGAGTCATGTACCACAATGTTCATTACAGCTCTGCTTACAATAGCCAGGACATGGAATCAACCTAAGTGTCCATCGACAGATGAATGGATAAAGAAGATGTGGCACATATATACAATGGAATATTAGTCAGCCATAAAAAGAAATGAAATTGAGTTATTTGTAGTGAGATGGATGGACCTAGAGTCTGTCATACAGAGTGAAGTAAGTCAGAAAGAGAAAAACAAATACCGTATGCTAACACATATATAGGGAATCTAAAAAAAAAAAAAAAAAAAAAAAAAGGTTCTGATGACCCTAGGGGCAGGACAGGAATAAAGACTCAGAAGTAGGGAATGGACTTGAGGATATGAGGAGGGGGAAGAGTAAGCTGAGATGAAGTGAGAGAGTGGCAATGACATATATACACTACCAAATGTAAAGTAGATAGCTAGTGGGAAGCAGTTGCATCGCACGGGATGATCAACTTGGTGCTTTGTGACCACCTAGAGGGGTGCGATAGGGAGGGTGGGAGGGAGGCGCAAGAGGGAGGGGATATGGGGATATATGTATACATATAATTGATTCACTTTGTTAAACAGCAGAAACTAACACAACATTGTAAAGCAATTATACTCCAATAAATATGTCAAAAAAAATGACCATGCTAGGCCATCCAGATACCATATGCTATGAGGCTGGGGGCTATTATCATCATTTTGCAGAATGGAAATTAGAGTTCAGAGATACAGTGACTCCCAAGGTCTCACCTTGGGATGAAGTGGCAGAGCTGGGATTTGGACACACTTCCTTGCACCACACATGCTCTTTCTACCATAAACAGCTTCCCCAGAAGGGAGAGCTTACCCAGGGGGGATGAAAATGGGGCGAAACTCCCAAAGGTCCCAACACTGTGAGGAGTCACTGGGGAACGAAGTTTGTCTAAGGTCGACCCACAGTGTCCTTTCTCCTTTTTCTGATTATAAGGAAAAGCTCACAGCTTTGAAAGTGGTTTTAAAAGGGGCAAATGCTTGAGTGCTTGCTTTACCCATGTGCAGTTGCAAGTCTGAGGAAGGGGGTCTTGTCTGGGGCCCTCTGTATGCTGGCCCATCCCTCACTGGCCTGGTTCTCCTTCCAGGAAGAATGAATGAACTGCAGTGGGAATGCCCTGGATCATGGCAGGGATGCTCAGCCAGTTTTCCTGCCCAGACACAAACATCTTCACTTGAAAATAGCGGGTAAAAGTCAGAAAGCTTCATGTCAGCTTTGCTATGCACCAGGTGCTATGCTGAATTCTTACTGTGTCCCATCTTACTTAGTCCTCTTAACAATCCTATGACATGGGTGTTATTATGCCTGTTTTACAGACGGGGAAACTGAAGCCCAGCAAGGTTGGGCACATGACCAGTGTCATTCAAATGAGGAGTGGGGGATTCAAACTCAGGCCCATCAGACCCAAAACCTGTACTCGATATACTGTCACATCCCAAAGAGAAACTTTTAAAGAGACTGCATCATTGTAACAGCCAATGTTAGCTCCCAGGAAAAACCAAATCAATCTGGATCCTTTTTATTAGGACAGTGTATCTTTTCTGGGAATAAGGTCGGTTCTTTAAACTGCCACAGCACTAACACTGAGAGAAATGTGTGTACCAAACTGTCTCATTTGTAGATGGCAGCTACTCTAATTTGAAGGGGATTAACTGTCGGCAATGGCACCTGTGACTTCTATGATTTCTGAAGGCCAGCAGGATAAATTCAATGTAACATGCTCTGCACCATCCTTTACAACTACTGAGCGGTGGACTCATTCACTCTGAGTAATAGAGCAAACACAGAACAGAGAAAATGTGTAATGTATCAGAAGCTTTAGCTTATGCAAGAAAGATGGCTTATTTTTCTCTTTCCACATTCTGTACACCTCCATTAGCTCAGGCACCAGCCGCAGAGATGCCCTTTAAAAGGACAACACAAGGAACAGAGACTCTGGGACCAAACAGACAAGGATTCCTGTATCAGCTTTGCCTTTTCCCCCGCAGCATGACATTGGGCATGTGCATTTATTCATCCTCAAACTGTCGAGGGCATATCCAGCACTGTGCCAGACAAAGTGGACACCGAGGTGAAGGAAATATGTCCAGCCCTCAAGGAGCACAATACAGTGGCAGAGCCAGACCAAAGGACCAACCATTACGACACAGTGTGGGGATTGCAGGAAGAAAGTTGTGTGCAAGATAATGTGCGTATCTGCATCATCTGAAAAATGGGAATGATAATAAAAACCTATCTCACAAGGTTGGTGAAAGGCACATGAAGAATTCCCCACATTTCATAATCTCTGGCCACATGAAATTGAACTACTTATAAGAACAAGTTTTCTAATACGTATTTCCTACAGAATCCGGGTTTATACTTGCTTGGCTGCTCTTGATCTAGCCAAAGGTGATACTCTTCCATAACCAACCCACTGAAACTAGCCCTTTGGGCCTCCAGAAAATTTATCCCATCATCCAGCATATCTCTGTAATAAACTCCTTCAGAATCTGCAGTTACCCTCTTTATTTATTTATTCATTATTATTACTATTATTATTTCCTGTTCTGTGAAGGTAGGAAACTCAGCTGTCTTACTGTTTATGGTAATTTGCAGTGTCTAGAAGAGTGGCTGGCACGTAGTAGGTCTTCAATATCTATTTTTTGAATGAATGAATACATGATACACCCAAATCTCTAATATGTCAGACTTGCAAGTCAGAGGTTAATTCTCCTCTTTTACCCGAGATGTTCGCAGCATTAATTCATCAAGGGTTTAAAAAACCAACTCTGCCTTCCAGCTCCTGCCCAGCTTTCTCTTGGAGACCAGAAGCAGAGAGATGCAAGGCACCCAGAAGCCCCATCATCATTATTATAATTTTACCTTGAGCTCAGCTCAAGTACCACCACTCCTCCTTCTGTCCCTCTCTGAATTAAATGTGCTGATTATTTTCCCCAAACATCCCACTGGGAAAAGAAGAGGCCTTTGTCAGAACCATGAGAGCTGGTAGATGAGAGAAGAGAAACAAAATCTATCTTTAATACCGTCCTGTGGTTTGCCTGCAGGGTTGATGCTGCTTTCCTCATGTTTCTCAGTGATGTCCAGCCCAAACATCTATGCTTTCTAAAAGAGAAATAAGTTGTCCCTCAAGATCAATATAGACACAACTGACATATCCTTCAGACATTAAATTTTCATTTTTGGTGAAGAAAAGACAGGGAACCGGGAGGATGGAGAGTTTTTGGAGGAAAATTAACTTTCAGCCACACATTAAATGGCAAGTGCTCTAAGATGAATCAAATGCCTAAAGAGCTGCAGAATCTAGTCTGACCTCTGGGGGAAACCCCCCAGGAAGGCCTGACTTGGAGGAATTATCCATGTTATTCATTTCTTTCTCATGTGTAATACAGAGGGAACCTCCCAAATAATGACAATAATCAACATTTATGATGTATGTTCTGTATGTCAGGTACACTGCTAAACCATTTGCATCCACTACTTAATTCTCCTGAAATCCTACATAGTCTTTCCTATTATTGTGATTGCTCTTTTAAGGCTCAGAGAGGCGAAGTCATTCACCCAAGAACACACAGCTAATAAGTGGCAAAGTTGGGATTTGAACTCAGATCTGTTGAATCCAGGGCTCCAAGTCTATCACACTACCTGGGACAGAAAGAATATGCAAAAAGAGAAGATTGGGAGGGAAAAGGGCAAATTTGGCACTTCCTTCCCACCTAGGGCACCAGGATTCTGACTAAGATGGTGTTATAGGATCTCATACCTGGAGGCAACCAAAGACATGCAGTTTACCTACCATGGGGGCTTTTTTTTTCTGAGCCAAATCACTGGGTAACTGAATTCACTTGCTTACACATCATAATCGGGCTAGGTACAGAACAGCTCTGATCTACTTTAAAATCAATTTTGTTGTGTCCCATGGACTCTTTCAAGCTAGTTTACAAACACAATTCTGTTTTTGTTAAATAAATCTAATTGCTCCTGGGGTGTTAACATATGACATTGCCTCCCAGAAAGAGCTTGCCAAGATAGGAGCTTCTGTGCAACACTGTCTTGCAAGAAAATCCCCAAGTCCTGGCTTTTGACAAACTCACAAACAGTTCCCAGGGATGGATCCCAAGCTCTTGGGATCCCAGGTGCCTGACTATGAGGTTCAACCCTCTAATGTAATGTGTTATTGAAAGACCCCTGTGATATGGTCCTTTCATTAATCAGATTTAAGATTCTCTTCTCTCCTCAACCCTTTATCCCAGCCTTAGCTTTTTTTTGAGACCAGGATCTAAAAACAACAACAAACAGACAAAAGCAAAAACCAAACAAAGAAAAATAAAAACAGTCTTTTAAAGATGGCATGCATTTGTAAATAGCTTCCTTCTAATTAACTGGGGGTAGGAGTTAATCCTACAGAATCAGGGATCAGAGAACAGCACAATCTGCTTAAGATAAATTCACTTATTCAGTCTTGTATTCAGTCCCCAGTAGGCATTCAGAGCCTTAAACCAGGTCCTGTGCTGGACTCTGTGGATTTACTGATGAACAGAGCCAGCCGGATTCCCTGCCCTCATAGAGCTTTCAGGGGGAGAACTCTCTGAAAACAATCACAGCAATAAATGTACAATTTTTGTTGTGATAAATGCTATAATGAATTATTGAACGGTACTATGAGACAGTGTAAAGAGAATTTGGGCAGAAACTTCAAGAATGTGATCATTAAACTTAAATCTAAAGGAGGAGAAGGTGGTAATTAGGAGGAGAAAGAAATCATCAGATTGAGGCACTGGTGAAGAGAACAGATTGGAGGGGACAGTAGTGATACTGGATGCAAATGAATCTCAAATAAAACTTCTAAACAATTCAATTTCTACGCCTATTAACATCATAGACTATTTGAGTTCCAGTAACCTTCGAGACTATCTCATCCAATTTCTCACCCATTGTGAGAATCTCAGACTCTATTTTATTCATTGATTTAAAAAATATTTCTAAGCTTTTCTAGGCTCTGGATGTAGAGCAAATAACAAAAAAAAAGGTCCCTGCCTGTCTGGAACTTATGTTCTAGTGAGGCGAATCAGACAGTAAACAAATAAACAGGTAAATACAGAATACGTCAAAGATTGGAAGGGCTATGAAGAAATTATAAAAACAGGGTGAGGGGTAGAGAGAGCTCAGCGGGGGTGGGGGGTAGGTTGCTATTTAAGTACAGAGGTCTAGAAGGACCTCACTGATAAAAAGGTGACATCCAAGTAGAGACTTGAAAGAAATAAGAGAGCGAGGCATGCAGCTGTCAGGAGAAAGGGTGGTCCAGGCAGAGGCAAGAACAAAACTAAAGACCTTGGGGGCAGGTGTGCGTTGGTGTGTTCTAGGGGCAGGGAGGAGGTCCTGTGGTTGGAGCTGAGTGAACGGGAACAAGAGAGGAACAGGAAATGAGGCCAGGGTGGTAATAGGAGAATAGTTTGTATGGCTTTCAAAGCCCTTGTAAAGACTTCGGTTTTTACTCTCAGGGAGATGGGAAACTCTTGGAGGGTCTTAAACAAGGGAGTGGCAGAAAATGACTTACATATTGAAAAATGCAGTCTGGCAACTATGTGAAAAGACTGACTGCAGAGGTCAGAGCAGAAGCAGGTAGACAGAAGAAAAGGATTTTGCAACAATCAAGGCAAACAAATTATGACTTGGACCCAGTGATAGCAGTAGAAGTGGATAGAAGTAATTGTATGCGGAACATGTGAAGAAGGTAGGGCTGACAAAATTTGCTCATGGATTGAGCATGAAGTATGAGAGAAAAAAAGGAAACCAAGATGACTCCAAAGTGTATGGCCTGAGGAACTGGAACGATGGAGTTACCATTGACTGAAATGGGAAAAACTGTGGGAGGAGAGAATCTTGGAGGGGAATATAAGGAGCCCAGGTTTGCACATATCAAGCATGACCCACCTATTAGAGAGTTAAGTGAGATATCATGTCGGTAGTTGATTTTATGGTAGAAACTTGAAGAAAGAGACTGGGCTAGATATACACAAGTGGGAGTACAGGATGAGATTACCTGGTGAGAGAGTATAGACAGGGAAGTAAAGTCCAAAGTCTGAGCTCCAAAAAAAAAAACTGCTGTCCAGGCAATCCAGTCCATTATTCATACAATTATTCCACAAATATTCAACACCTCCCATATGCCAAAATATGAGACAAAGAAGTGGGGACTATTTCCCCATCCTTTCAATTTAGCCTGGCTTTGTGACTTCCATCGACCAATAGGATGGAGTGCAAGTGGTAATGTGTTAGTCTTGAGCCTAGGTTCAAAGAGGCCTTGTGCGTTTCCACTCTACCTCTTGGGATCCTGCCATCAGATACGCACCGTATATGCAAGCCTGGGCTGGCCTGCTGGAGGAGAAAAGACCATGTGCAGGATATCTAAGGCCTGTCAACCTCCAGACATGTGAATAAGGCCAACCTAAACCAGCCAGGCCCCACCATCCCAGCAGCTGTCCACAGATGCATAAGAGAGCCCAGCATGCATGAGCTGAATACAGCCCAAAAGAGCAGTACTATGTAACTGGCCCACAGACTCGTGAGAAATAGTGTATGGTAGCCACCAAGTGTAGCGGTGGTTTTCCATGTAATAACAGGGAACTGAAACAACCTTTATCAGTTGTTTCAAATCTTACCTTTCCCATTTTAAATGTATCATGCTCCATGAAGCTTTGCCTGACGCCTACAGCAAGAAGTCAGCATTCACTCCTCTGAGATCCTATGGCATTTGGTTCGTACCTTTCTGTATTTGTCAGGATAGGCTGGATTGTGCTGCAGTAACAAATGTCCATGGCTTAGTATAACACAGACTTATTTCTTGCTCATAGTACATAGCTGATGTAGGTTGCCAGGGAGTTCTGCTTCACATGTTCACTCGAGGACCCACACTGATGCAAGCAGCACAATCTTGAGACACTGCCATCTCAAATGGAAGCTTCTGATAGTGCACAGAGGACTCAGACCCACTCTTCACCACTTTCACTCATTGCCCATTGTCCAGGCCTGATTGTACGGCCTCATCTAACTGCAAGAGAGCTGGGAATGGAAAGGAGCCCATGGACTCTTGGTCATGTCTCTATCCTTCCTCATGGCACCATTGCTTTATGCCTTTCATTTGCATGGCTTTCTTTCTTATACCAAATGTGGTACCCCAAGGACGGGCTTGATGGGCATGCATGCTATGCACTTGCACAGGGCCCCTTGCTTAGGACCCCACATTTGGTTTAATGATCTGCTGTCACCATCTTGAAATCCTTAATAATTTTTGAACTAGGGGGTCTCCCATTTTCATCTTGTCCTGAGCCCCCAAAGGTATGCAGCTGATCTTATCCTTAGCTAATCTAGGGGTTTTCAGCCCAGGGTACTCACTGGAACTACCAGGGGAGCATTAAAAAATACAGGTACCCAAGCACCAACTGAGAACAATTAAATCTGACTCCTGGAATCGGGCCCCAGCAAAGGTACTTTTTAAAAAAATACCTCCAGGTGATCCTGGTGTGTAGCCAGGGTTGAGCATCACTCCCCTAATGCCATGTTGCATATAAGTGCTTTTGGTACTTTCTCAAAAAAAAATATGGTAAGAAATAAAAATCTGGTAAAAAGAAATAAATATAGCTGCCTTTCTGTAGTTTCAAAAGTGTCAAAACCATGAAAATAAAGGAAAATCTGGAGACCTAGTCCAGCTTGAAGGAGACTAAAGAAATAAGACAGCTAAATACAACATGATTCTGAACTGGATCCTTTGGCAACAGGCCAGTGTCCCCACACCGGTCTTACAGAAGTTATAGCAGGTATGTGTAAAGATAGGTGTGCGAGGGAGCCATTCACTGTGGCATTGTATCTGAGTACAAAAAATAAGGATACGATCCACCTCAATATCCACTACTGGGTAGAGTTGAATAAACTACGAGAAATCATGCCATGTAAAACAAGGCAATTCACATGTGATGAACTGGAAAATATCTCTAATATATTATTACCTTAAATTTCAGACTAGTATGTACATCATAGTTTTATTTTTAATATATGTGTGTATATGTGTGTATGTACGCATATGTATATAAAAATCTTGGGGCTTCCCTGGTGGCACAGTGGTTGAGAGTCTGCCTGCCAATGCAGGGGACACGGGTTCGAGCCCTGGTCTGGGAAGATCCCACATGCCGTGGAGCAACTGGGCCCGTGAGCCACAACTACTGAGCCTGCGCGTCTGGAGCCTGTGCTCCACAACAAGAGAGGCCGCGATAATGAGAGGCCCGCGCACCGCGATGAAGAGTGGTCCCCACTTGCCACAACTAGAGAAAGCCCTCGCACAGAAACGAAGACCCAACACAGCCATAAATAAATAAATAAAATAAATTTTAAAAAAAATCTTGTAACGCTGATAAGTTTACTTTTGAGAAGGAAGAAACTTCACTTCATTGGTATATACATATATATTTTTTTTAAGCTTACTGTTGGCAATTTTAACTTTTTTTCATTATTTTTCAAGTAGTAAATTATTATGCAAGATTGACAATTGAACTTCCTTTTGGCTGTTGTAGTTTAGCCAGTCAATAATTCTTTGTAACAACCTTTGAAGAAATCCATGAGAGCTTTTAATTTTAAGGAACTGCCCGCCTAAGTCTTCTGAGTCAAACAGCATAAAACATAAATGACTTAGAAAAATAAGCTCAGGTTGTTTTAGAAAACCTAGAATAAAAGGAGTAAAGTATCTGCAAGTAACTTACATTTCAGCAGAGAATCAATGTTCTTAATTTCAAGAAATTCAAAGCTGCCTGTGTACTAATTACCATGCATTGAATTCCTCTAAATGCAGATCTAGTACATGTTTGAGTGTATCTCTTTAGACATAAAATAGAGAAATTGGGGGAGATGGAGGATACTGCTACAAGCTGTTTTCCTCCCTCCTTCCTCAAACAGTAATTTGAGTGTGATAAGGATTTGCAAAACAAACACCAAGCTGCACAGGGCTTTGTGTTTTGAAGCCAGAGCATGAAAATCCATTTAAGCAACTATCTTTCTGCCTGCCAAGATAAACAAGTTGTTAAGTACCCTATATAAGTCTCCAACCCATGGAAGAAAATAACCCCAAACTTTTTTCTTTATTTGGCCCCAATTAAAGTTCAATGTGGGAAATTTATAATCCCCATCTAAACAGGGCATCTGCAGTTTGTAGCCTGACATAAATAACAAGCTCTAATGCTGTAAAAGGACAAGAAGGGTCAATTCCATATATTTATACAGAAAGGAAAAGGATACCAACATTCAGCACTCCACCAAGACAGGTCTTACTAGAAGGCCACAGTAGATAGTTGGCATTTTGCCTCTCCAGAATCCTTTCCTTCTGTCTACGATCACCTGGAGAATTATCAGTACTTCTTCCCCATGGGTGTAGTACTGGGAAAACTGTTCCAGCAGGCCATTTTTAGTGACAGGAGAAAAAGGTCAAGTCCTCCCCTAGCCCTGCCCCAGTAAGCTAGAGGGTGAGCACCTGACCTAAGTTCTGCCAATGAGATGCTCTGCAGGTTATGAAGCTACTGTCTCAGCCACAAACTCACTTCTCTACCCAACTTTGTAATGCCATACCTGGGGCTCCGTTGACCATAGTTCTCCATTCTCAGGTGGCTTCTGATGTTCTGCCCATAGGGAAACTGGAAACAGGGGGAAGAGAAAAGCAACTTGCTTCTTCCCATTTGCTGGTTTTTCTTTCACCCAGCTGTTGCTCTTCACCTCAGCAGCTACATTTCATTCCAACAGCAGCTGGTTCCTTTCCAGCTTCTTTCCACGGTCCTAGGACCATCCTCACCTTACTCCCTCAGAGGGACCAGACAGGCAGTACCTGCTCCTCTGAGGTCTGAGCCCCAGCCCACTGGGGATCCTGTTCCAGCCCCTGAGATACCAGCAGAGGCTAACTGGTGCCCTCCCTTCAAAGGTCTGGGATTCAGCTCCTCCATGCTTCTTCTCCAAGCTTTTAGATTCTGATAGCACCAACTTTTTCTCTTGTTTCCCAGTCCTAGCATGGTAACTTCTTCCTGCAGTTACTAAATCTGTGTTGCCCTGGTGTTCGTTTTCACTACTGCAATCCTCGAGCCTCTGTTTAATCAACCAATCCCTACACTAAAGTCTCTCTGTTAAAATAACTAGCATGGTTTTGTCTTCCTTACTAGCCCCTGAGTGCTTCAGGCACTCTCACCCAGGATATTGACCCCTGAGGAGTTGATGAGGAGGGGTTGGTGGTTTTCATTACAAAGTGGACCTAAGATGGTCTTGACTAAGTTTTTCTTGTGACAGAACCATTGCCATACTTCCACTATACAAGTCCTCCCCTTCTCTCATTGTTTCTGTTCATCCTCATGCCAGATCTTCCAGCCTCCTTTGGATTCTGTAGTCCCACTGAAAACCTTCCAAAAAATTCCTTTTTCTTCATTTAGCCAAAATTAGTTTTTGTTGCTTTAAGAAAATAAGATGATACTAAGACACTAAGAAAGAAAGTTTGCACAAACAACTTCATTCACTCCATCTTTCATTCCATAAGGATTCACTAAGCAGTGCACTTGGAACAAATAAAACCAACCCCAGGTTCCCTGAGTACCTTATGTTCAAGCTTTTATTTTATTTTATTTTTAACATCTTTATTGGAATATAATTGCTACACAATGGTGTGTTAGTTTCTGCTTTATAACAAAGCGAATCATATATATACATATCATATACATATACATATATACCCATATCTCCTCCCTCTTGCGTCTCTCTCCCACCCTCCCTATCCCACCCCTCTAGGTGGTCACAAAGCACCGAGCTGATCTCCTTGTGACACACAGCTGTTTCCCACTACCTATCTATTTTACATTTGGTAGTATATATAAGTCCATGCGACTCTCTCACTTCGTCCCAGCGTACCGTTCCCCATCCCTGTGTCCTCAAGTCCATTCTCTACGTCTGCATCTTTATTCCTGTCCTGCCCCTAGGTTCTTCAGAAACTTTTGTTTTGTTTTGTTTTTTAGATTCCATATATATGTCTTAGCATACAGTATTTGTTTTTCTCTTTCTGACTTATGTCACTCTGTATGACAGTCTCTAGGTCCATCCACCTCGCTACAAATAACTCAATTTCATTTCTTTTTATAGCTGAGTAATATTCCATTGTATATATGTGCCACATCTTTATCTATTCATCTGTCAGTGCAAACTTAGGTTGCTTCCATGTCCTGGCTATTGTAAATAGAGCTGCAATGAACATTGTGGTACATGACTCTTTTTGAATTATAGTTTTCTCAGGGTGTATGGCCAGTAATGGGATTGCTGGGTCATAAGGTAGTTCTATTTTTAGTTTTTTAAGGAAACTCCATACTGTTCTCCATAGTGGCTGGATCATTTTACATTCCCACTAACAGTGCAAGAGGGTTCCCTTTTCTCCACACCCTCTCCAGCATTTAATGTTTGTAGATTTTTGATAATGGTCATTCTGACTGGTGTGAGGTGATACCTCATTGTAGTATTGATTTGCATTTCTCTAATATTAGTGATGCTGAGCATCCTTACATGTGTTTGTTGGGAATTTGTATATCTTCTTTGGAGAAATGTCTATTTAGGTCTTCTGCCCATTTTTAGATTGGGTTTTTTGTTTTTTTGATATTGAGCAGCATGAGCTGCTTGTAAATTTTGGAGATTTATCCTTTGTCAGTTGCTTCATTTGCAAATATTTTCTCCCATTCTGATGGTTGTCTTTTCATCTTGATTATGGTTTCCTTTTCTGTGCAAGGCTTTTAACTTCCATCAGATCCCATTTGTTTATTTTTGTTTTTATTTCCATTTCTCTAGGAGGTGGGTCAAAAGGGATCTTGCTGTGATTTATGTCATAGAGTGTTCCGCCTACATTTTCCTCTAAGAGTTTCATAGTGTCTGGCCCTACATTTAGTTCTTTAATCCATTTTGAGTTAATTTTTGTGTATGGTGTTAGGGAGTGTTCTAATTTCATTCTTTTACATGTAACTGTCCAGTTTACACAGCACAACTTATTGAAGAGACTGTCTTAACTCCATTGTATATTCTTACCTCCTTTATCAAAAATAAAGTGACCATATGTGCGTGGGTTTATCTCTGGGCTTTCTACCCTGTTCCATTGATCTATATTTCTGTTTTTGTGCCAGTACCATACGTTCTTGATTACTGTAGCTTTGTAGTATAGTCTGCGGTCCAGGAGCCTGATTCCCCCAGCTCCGTTTTTCTTTCTCAAGATTGCTTAGGCTATTCGGGGTCTTTTGTGTTTCCATACAAATTGTGAAATTTTTTGTTCTAGTTCTGTGAAAAATGCCAGTGGTAGTTTGATAGATTGCACTGAATCTGTAGATTGCTTTGGGTTGTATAGTCCTTTTCACAATGTTGATTCTTCCAATCCAAGAACATGGTATATCTCTCCATCTGTTTGTATCATCTTTAATTTCTTTCAACAGTGTCTTATAGCTTTCTGCATACAGATCTTTTGTCTCCATAGGAAGGTTTATTCCTAGGTATTTTATTCTTTTTGTTGCAATGGTAAATGGGAGTGTTTCCTTAAATGCTTTTTCAGATTTTTTATCATTAGTGTATAGGAATGCAAGAGATTTCTGTGCATTAATTTTGTATCCTGCTACTTAACCAAATTTATTGATTACCTCTTATAGTTTTCTGGTAGCATCTTTAGGATCTTTAGGTATAGTATCATGTCACCTGCAAACAGTGACAGCTTTACTTCTTCTTTTCTGATTTGGATTCCTTTTATTTCTTTTTCTTCTCTGATTGCTGTGGCTAAAACTTCCAAAACTATGTTGAATAATAGTGGTGAGGTGGACAACCTTGTCTTGTTCCTGATTTTAGAGGAAATGGTTTCAGTTTTTCAACATTGAGAACCATGTTGACTGTGGATTTGTCATATACGGTCTTTATTATGTTGAGGTAATTTCCCTCTATACCTACTTTTTGGAGGGTTTTTATCATAAATGGGTGTTGAATATTGTCAAAAGCTTTTTCTGCATCTATTGAGATGATCATATGGTTTTTCTCCTTCAATTTGTTAATATGGTTAGTCACATTGATTGATTTGCATATATTGAAGAATCCTTGCATTCCTAGGATACACCCCACTTGATCATGGTGTACGATCATTTTAATGTGCTGTTGGATTCTGTTTGCTAGTATTTTGTTGAGGAGTTTTGCATCTATGTTCATCAGTGATATTGGCCTGTAGTTTTCTTTTTTTGTGACATCTTTGTCTGGTTTTGGTATCAGGGTGATGGTGGTCTTGTAGAATGAGCTTGGGAGTGTTCCTCCCTCTGCTATATTTTGGAAGACTTTGAGGATAGCTGTTAGCTCTTTTCTAAATGTTTGATAGAATTCACCTGCAAAGCCATCTGGTCCTGGGCTTTTCTTTGCTGGAAGACTTTTAATCACAGTCTCAATTTCAGTGCTTGTGATTGGTCTATTTATATTTTCTATTTCTTCCTGGTTCAGCCTCGGAAGGTTGTGCTTTTCTAAGAATTTGTCCATTTCTTCCAAATTGTCCATTTTATTGGCATATAGTTGCTTGTAGTAATCTCTCATTATCCTTTGTATTTCTGCAGGGTCAATTGTTCCTTCTCCTTTTTCATTTCTAATTCTATTTATTTGAGTCTTCTCCCTTTTTTTCTGGATGCATCTGGCTAGTGGTTTATCAATTTTGTTTATCTTCTCAAAGAAGCAGCTTTTAGTTTTATTGATCTTTGCTAACGTTTCCTTCATTTTTTTTTTTCGTTTATTTCTGATCTGATCTTTATGATTTCTTTCCTTCTGCTAACTTTGGGGATTTTTTGTCCTTCTTTCTCTAATTGTTTTAGGTGTAAGGTTAGGTTGTTTATTTGAGATGTTTCTTGTTTCTTGAGATAGGATTTTATTGCTATAAACTTCCCTCTTAGAACTGCTTTTGCTGCATCCCATAGGTTGTGGGTGATCATGTTTTCATTGTCATTTGTTTCTAGGTATTTTTTAAATTTCCTCTTGGATTTCTTCAGTGATCTCTTGGTTATTAAGTAGTGTATTGTTTAGCCTCCATGTGTTTGTATTTTTTACAGTTATTTTCCTGTAATTGATATCTAGTCTCATAGCACTGTGGTCAGAAAAGTTACTTGATACAATTTCAATTTTCTTAAATTTACCAAGGCTTGATTTGTGACCCAAGATATGATCTATCCTGGAGAATGATCCATGAGCACTTGAGAAGAAAGTGCATTCTGTTGTTTTTGGATGGAATGTCCTATAAATATCAATTAAGTCCATCTTGCTTAATGTATCATTTAAAGCTTGTGTTTCCTTATTTATTTTCCCTTTGGATGATCTGTGCATTGGTGAAAGTGCAGTGTTAAATTCACCTACTACAACTGTGTTACTGTCAAATTCCCGTTTTATGGCTGTTAGCATTTGCCTTATGTATTGAGGTGCTCCTTTTTTGGGTGCATAAATAATTACAGTTGTTATATCTTCTTCTTGGATTGAGACCTTGATCATTATGTAGTGTTTTTGTCTCTTGTAATAGTCTTTATTTTAAAGTCTATTTTGTCTAATATGAGTATTGCTACTCCAGCTTTCTTTGACTTCCATTTGCATGAAATATCTTTTTCCATCCGCTTACTTTCAGTCTGTATGTGTCCCTAGGTTTGAAGTTGGTCTCTTGTAGACACCATATATACAGGTCATGTTTTTGTATCCATTCAGCTAGTCTATGTGTTTTGGTGGGAATATTTAATCCATTTACATTTGAGGTAATTACCATTATGTATGTTCCTATTACCATTTTATTAACTGTTTTGGGTTCGTTATTGTAGGTCTTTTCCTTCTCTTGTGTTTCCTGCCTAGAGAAGTTCCTTTAGCATTTGCTGTAAAGCTGGTTTCGTGGTGCTGAATTGTCTTAGATTTTGCTTGTCTGTAAAGTTTTTAATTTCTCCGTTGAATCTGAATGATATCTTTGCTGGGTAGAGTAATCTTGGTTGTAGGTTTTTCCTTTTCATCACTTTAAATATATCCTGCCACTCCCTTCTGGCTTGCAGAGTTTCTGCTGAAAGATCAGCTGTTAACCTTATGGGGATTCCCTTGTATGTTATTTGTTGTTTTTCCCTTGCTGCTTTTAATATTTTTTTCTTTGTATTTAATATTTGATAGTTTGATTAGTATGTGTCTTGGCATGTTTCTCCTTGGATTTATCCTGTATGGGACTCTCTGCACTTCCTGCACTTGATTGACTATTTCCTTTCCCATATTTGGGATGTTTTCAACTATAATCTCTTCAAATATTTTCTCAGTTGCTTTCTTTTTCTCTTCTTCTTCTGGGACCCCTATAATTCGAATGTTGGTGCATTTAATGTTTTCCCAGAGCTCTCTAAGACTGTCCTCAATTCTTTTCATTGTTTTTTCTTTATTCTGCTCAGCAGTAGTTATTTCTGCTATTTTATCTTCCAGGTCATTTACCTGTTCTTCTGCCTCAGTTATTCTGCTATTGATTCCTTCTAGAGAATTTTAAATTTCATTTATTTTGTTGTTCATCATTGTTTGTTTGCTCTTTAGTTCTTCTAGGTCCTTCTCAAATGTTTCTTGTATTTTCTCCATTCTATTTCCAAGATTTTGGATCATCTTTACTATCATTTCTCTGAATTATCTTTCAGGTAGACTGCCTACTTCCTCTTCATTTGATTGGTGTGGTGGGTTTTTACCTTGATCCTTCATCTGCTGTGTGTTTCTCCTGCAGGCTGCAGGTTTGTAGTTCCCGTTGTTTTTGGTGTCTGCCCACAGTGGGTTGTGTAGGCTTCCTGGTTGAAGGGAGTAGTGCCTGTGCTCTGGTGGATGAGGCTGAATCTTGTTTTTCTGGTGGGAAGGACCACGTCCAGTGGTGGTTTTGGGGTGTCTGTGACCTTATTATGATTTTAGGCAGCCTCTCTGCTAATGGGTGTGGTTGTGGTCCTGTCTTGCTAGTTGTTTGGCCTAGAGTGTCCAGCACCGTAGCTTGCTGGTTGATGAGTGGAGCTGGGTCTTAGCGTTGAGATGGTGATCTTTGGGAAAGCTTTTGCCATTTGATATTATGTGGACCTGGGAGGTCTCTAGTGAACCACTGTCCTGAACTCGGCTCTCCCACCTCAGAGGCAGAGGCCTAACTCCGAGCTGGAGCACCAAGACCCTGTCAGCCACATTGCTCAGAAGAAAGGGAAAAAAAGGAAAGAATGAAAGAAAAAACAATAAAAGGAAATAAAGTTATTAAAATAAAAAATTATTAAAAATTAAAGAATTAGAAAGTAATAAAAAGAAAGAAGAGAGCAACCAAATCAAAAAACGTATCCACCAATGACAACAAGTGCTAAAAACTATACTAAAAAAAAAAATGGACAGACAGAACCCTAGGACAAATGGTAAAAGCAATGCTATACAGACAAAGTCATACAAAGAATCATACACATACACACTCACAAAAAGAGAAAAAGGAAAAATATATATATATATATTTTGGGAAGTCTGAGGTCTTCTGCCAGCGTTCAGTAGGTGTTCTGTAGGAGCTGTTCCACATATAGATGTATTTCTGATGCGTTTGTGGGGAGCAAGGTGATCTCCACGTCTTACACCTTCACCATCTTGAAGGTCTCTATGTTCAAGCTTTTAAAACTGGGTCATTAGTTTCTGATATCCTCCTAATAACATCACATGTGCATACACACATGTGCACACGTACACAAATACCCTTGGCACACCCAGTCCCAGCATTACAAACCTTGTATTGAAACATCCATCTAGGAATCATTTGCTCATAGATTATTGAGATCATTCCCCTCACTTAACAGGTCCAGAGAGAAGATGAGATGAACACAAGGCCACACAGCAAGAGTCACTGCCATGGCCCAGATTTCTGGCATACAGTCTACCCTCCATCCTACTTCCACCCAGTCAATCTGAGATCTGTATCTTAAAAAGGGAAATCTTCCTGATAATTAAAGCAAGATGAATAAATAAGGTGCACTAAGTAGGGAATGGAGGAATTACAATACTAGTCATTACAGAAAACATTTTTAATCTAAGGGAATTCCATCCCCAAATGTGAGAGTCAGAAGGGAAGGAAAGCAGGAGACTGGCAAATATTTTTCCTGAGATAACTGACAGGGACATGCAGTGGGAAAAGAAGCTTGGGTTCAATTCCTGACTATTCCATTTTTTTTTATTATTTGACCTTGAACATGTTATATTACCACAAAGAACCCCATTTTATTCTCTGCAAGATAAAGATTAACAACAAATGCCTATTCTACTTCTCAGAGCTATATTAACCATCAGAAGCACTCATTCAACAAATATGTGGGCTAAGCACTATTTTAGGAGCTGGGAACACAGTAGTGAGCAAAACAAAACCCTCAACATCTTAAGGCTTACATCTTAGTAGAGGGAGGCAGACAGTACACAAATAGCTTATAAATAAATATGATGTTTCAGAGAACAATAAATGCTACGGGAAGATTAAATAGGGTAATTTGATAAAGACTTCTTGGGCTCATTACATCAGGAGGTCAGGGAAGGCTCTTTGAGGAGCCGATTCATGAGGTGATGGAAAATAGAAGATCTAGAGGGAGAACATTCTAGACAGAGGGAAGAGTGAGTGCAGAGGCCCTCAAGTGGGAGCAAGTTTGTTGTGTGAAGCAAGAGAAAAGCGGGTCAACCCAGCTGGACCTGAGTGAGTGATGGGGAGAGTGCGGTCAGGTTGACCCTGCAGAAACAAAACTATTCACAACCTGTCATCTGTTTGGACATACTGTAAGCACAGCACTAAACCAATTGTCCTATTCTTCTCATTTGCTTACATTATCATGTTAGCTTTTTACTGCATAATTTCCAATGGTCAATGACTTCCTAATACTTCTACTTTCAATTTTCTGTCTTCTTCCTCACTCTTTACCAAATAGGTGCACACACATTTCCTATAAAGAGATTTTTCTGTTTTTAGGAAATAATCACAAAAATTTATGTCTTGTGAGCCAGAGAGGCAATAGACTAAAATGGGGAAGCTACTGAGTTTTGGAATCAGGTCTTGGATTTGAATTCTATCTCTTCCAGACAGTAGTGATATTAACCTGGGCAAGTTAATTGGCTTCTCTCTCAAAGCCTTAGGATTTCCATGTATAAAATAGAGTTAAGAATACATAACTTACAGGGTTGTTGTGAAAATTCTGTGAATGGATGTGTGTAAGATACAGAGTTTAGTGCAGGGAAAACACTGGATGAATGCTAACTATTGATGTTCCTTTGCACACTGATGTTCCCTCTTTTTTCTGATTGTTTTCTGTTATTCCTTCAAGACTCAAGTCAGATGTCATCTTCTCTAAATTTCCAGGCTGAGTTAAGGCCCACAGGCCCGCATTATTTTATGGCTTACTACTCACCACATCATATTGAAGTTTCCTATTTCCATGTCTATCCCTCTATTCTATTAGCTTCTTAATATCAAGTAATGTGCTTTATTCATCTTTGCACCACAAGTACAAAGCCCAATATCTTGCAAATAATAAATCCCCAATGTGCTTGATAAATTCAAGAGTGAATTCTTCTTGACCAGACAACCAGCCACTGATTAATGCTCTCTGACATCTCAGTAGCTCTATGGAGAGAGCAGCCCTTGCTGGGGCTTGGAGAAAGGAAGAAGAAAAAAAACTTGGCCATCTGGGTAAGGGATGACTTTAGTCTGTTGTTTGTAACTCAAGGCATGTACATAACTGCAACGTTTTCTGAATTGTACAACATTAACTGTTTCTGTGAACCCAAAGGAATAATCCTGCGATTCCTCCAATGCTTGGTTATTTTATCACTGAAGGAAGAAACAGGAAATTTTTAAAAAAGAGGAAATTAAAAAAAAAAGAATTCACTTAATCCCCAAAGAATGTTTAAAATCTGACTTTTCAAAGTCATCCAGAAAGCAATTAAATGTCATTAATATTTTAGCGTTCTCTGAAATGAGATTTCTAACCATTCTCTCAAGTACCCATTGACTGTGCACAATGGAAATAGTCCCTCCTATAATGGAGAAGACAGTATCTTTTGGGAGGTATATTATTTGGCCTACGGACTCATATGAGAACCTTGGGTTCAATCTACCACATCACTGGACATGCAGCTGACAGTCCCAGAGAAATCTTGTGGGAACAGCGCCCTCTAGAGTTTTGCACCGTAGCCCTGCTTCCCTTGGTCCTAACCCTAACCGTTGGTCCATTCCTTCCCACTCCCTCTGCAGAGATAGCATCCCCGTAATCTCAAAATTGCATCAGGTATGAGAACCCATGCTGTTGTGAGAAAAATATGGTCTTAACTTTTTACCCAAACATAATGGTAATTGGTTGGAAAGGCAGGAGATGCAAATCTATACCTATTTATGGAAAACAGTGCATCTTCCCTCTGAAACTGCTTCCTTCCCCAAGAGCCATGCCTGCACAAAGCTGAATAGTCACAAATGTCATGCTGTTTTCCATGAAGCTGTTACACTCTTGTGTCCTCCCTCGCAGAAGGGGAAACGTAAAAATATATTCTCAGTTCATCTCACCTGAGCCTGGAAGCAGCTTTCCGCAGTAATTGAACTGAGGTGATCAAATGTGGTTCACAAATTGATTCTGCCTATCAGCAAAAAGCTCATTTAAATAAAATGATTGATACCAACTCAGGACAAAGACACTATTTTCTTTATCCCCCCAACAAATAAATCTGTCCTCATTACTAATGTCAGAGATTTGGGAGGAAAAAAATAGCAAAGATTAGAAAAAGAGAGACAAGGAATCGGGAAGCAAATACGGAGTGTATTATCAGGGAAAGCGTTATTTGACACTCTGCTGCATCCCCAAAGCCTAGTTATGAAAAACATGACAAATCTCCCCTTTGTACCATCCTCCTCTATCCTAAGACTCTTACTGCCCTGTTAACCTCTTTTCACACTCCTTGGGCAATCGTAAATAAACCAACAGTGGATGAGATGCTCCAGCTTCAGGGATTATCTCTCTCATTTTAGAGAGATGTGTTGTCTCCTAATGTAAACTGTCAGAGTTTTTAAAAATTTAATTATTTTTAATTCTTAAGCTTGATGCCAAGGGCCTAGCAATTGGAGCAGGGAAAAACCTTTCAAAAATAATATAAAAGAAATAGTCCAAACTGGTCGGTGAGTGATCATTAGTGTGGAACCAGGTTCCACGTATAATTTTGTTCTTCCCAACTGCTCTCAGAAACTCCATGGCTACCTCCCTGGAGAAAACACAAAACCTGTTGAACTGCAGTTATTGACTTGGAAATGGACTTTGGAGAAAATTCTCTAGTTCTTTGTGCATCCCCTGCCTCTTCTTGAAACCTCTCCTTCATCTATTTGAGACCCAGAGCTTTCATTTTATCTTTCTTAAGTCTTCTGTGCAATGCTGATATCTCCCTTTCTCGAAATTTTATTATCCATAGCCCTTGATCACAGAGTGTGCTGCTTTCTTCTCTGGCTGTTTCACTGGCCTGGCATTCCCAGTTGCCAGTTTCTTGAAGGCAGCAACCATAGATTATATCTCCCACTGTTGCTAGCACTGTGCTCGTAAACTTACAGCTGCTCGAAAAAATCCTTCCCGAACGATCCACCTTTAGCTGTGTCTTCCCTTTCTGCACCTCTCCATGGTTATGCAGGTTAGTTCATTGCATCTCAAACTCATGGCCCCCAGGGCTGCTCTGCAGACATGCCTGGGATTGGCTCACTTATAGTTTCAAGAAAAAAAAAAAAGAACTGAATTGAATTAGTTACCAACATGTAAGAATCGAGAGACTTTATGTAACATTTGATTCGGGGCTTCTATTAAGGGATTGGATGATTGGACAATCCCGGCCCCATTCTTGCGCAGCAGCAACTTGCTGGAGCCAGGCGGTAGCTGCCCCTCTATGTGGGATATGTTCTCAAACCCAATGACCCTAAATTCCAGCCAGCTTCATTTATTTATTTCCTGGCTGGTTCGGAGGATATATGAGTTTGATCAATGTCTGCTCTACAGGAAATTCAGATTACTCTCCCCAGAAGTCCATCACTTTTAATATCAATATTAGCTATTTTATCTAAAACCCAGCCCATTATCTCAGACTCTGGGGAAGCGCTGGGTGTTTTTTGTTGTTGTTGTTGTTGTTGTTGTTCCCTTCCTATCTCAATTGCTGAACTCACTATCCAGGTTCCCCAAGACCAAAGCCTCTGGGTTTCTCCAGCTACACCCCTTCCCTCACTAAATCCCATCCAATTCACCCAGAAACATTTCCAAAATCCAACCCCTCCTTGCCACTTCTACTGTCCTGCTCTCTGGCCATCCCTACTTTTTATCTGGATCTCCTAACTTGCCTTCCATCCTTCAGTCCCTCTTCTTCAAATTCATCCTTCATGTTCCACCAAGTGACACAGTTCTGACAGTTACTCTTCTCTTCAAAAACCCCCAAATCCCCCAATGCCTATAAAGCCAAGTCTGAACACCATAGCCTCCACCATTTGTCCCCAGTTTACCTTAAAGGTCATACTGGCTCTGTATCTTCCAGAGTCAGCTCCATCCCAGTCTTCAAAATCACTCTGTACCTTCTCACCCCAAGGCTGAGCTCTAAGGAGTAAAAGTCCTCCTGGGTGAACAGACCATTTAAAGACCTGGAGAAAGTAACTCAAAGATGGCACTTTTCTTCTCTCATGGTAGAATTCTAGCCAGGGTGACTTGGGATGGGAAAACTACTTCCTGGGAGAATAGAACTCTCCCAAATCCCCTTGAAGCATCCCAAGCAGGCACTGGTTTTTGCCTAAGCAAAACCAACCATTTCTGAGCTTCAATTTCAGTCATTTCTCTGATTTGGAGGGTCCTTTAGAACTCAGTTTGGAGCCTTCCCATGGGAGAGAAAAATTATAATTGATTTCTTACTTTCATAAAATAAAAAAAGAGGTAATGTGCCTTTTAGGAATCATACTAGTTATATCCTAATTTATATGTGTTGTGTTTGGTTTCTATCAAGATTTGATTTCCAGTGGCCAAATTGTTAAGCACATGAAAAGTTCTTACAACCGGCTGAGGAAAATGTTGTTTTCAGACCTCCCTTCCCTTGCTCAGCTTTCTATTTCTGTTAATGGGCTTAAAACTAATTAGAGTAAATTAATTCCTAAGAATAATAACAATTTCCAGGGAGTCGAACACTAACACTTTATTCTTAGAGATGAGAGCTTCCTGGAGGTTGGGAAGCAATTACAACTTCCTAATGATCTATGGAAGGAAAGGAGACTGGATCTGTATCAATTATGTTTTATTTATTTATTTCAGAAACTTTTAATGAATTTAAGGGGAAAATTAAACATCTCAATAAGAAGTGATTACCATCTCTGACCTGTGCTCCAACCCCGTGGCCACAAGTGGCTCATTAGGCTGGCCTTACAGCATCCAGGACAGTGAGAAAGCACCAAAGGACATTGTGATGAGTAGTGCCCATGATTTATTCAGGAGCACTTTTCTTTCATACTTACCATTTGCAAAATACTTGGATGTCATCAGCATATGGGACTCCTGGAGAAACATCTGTCTTACCAACTTGAAAAGCCAAAAGTGGAGAAGGCTAGTACCCTACCCAGATGTGGGAATCCACTCTTGAATTTAATCCTTCGTTGTTCTTTGACCCAGTTTAAACAATATGCAGCTGAATGTACTCCCTGCAGTCAAAATCTCTCTACTTAGGTAAATAACATTAGCATCTAAGGCCAAGAAATCTCAATATTTCTGTGCTGTACGTGGTCTAATGGCTGAAGAAACTGTCATGTCAATCTCACCTCCAATATCTCTCTTAACTGTGTTCCTTTCTGCCCGTCTATATAGCTAGAGCCACACTACCAACCCATATCATCCTTACCATTTCTTACCACTCCATATCTCTCTTAGTATATATGATCAGCTCATACTGTTCTCAGCGTCCCCTCTCACCCCTCTCCTATTTAGTCTCCACATTACTGAGTGGTTATTTTTTTTCCCTACAAGACAGGTCTTATCATCACCATTATCGTCACTAAAATTATATTATCATAACTAAAGAATCAGTCAGGTCTTAATTGCAAGCAAGAGAAATACACTCTGCCTAATTTAAGCAGAAAAGGATGTACTGAATGGATACTGGGTAGTTTCTATATTCCTTAGGAAATCCAGACACCCATGTCTGAGGTTATACGGCCAGGAATCCCTTCTTCTCAGGGTTAGTCTGAGAATGGTACTCAGCTTTCACTGCCAAACAGACTCTGCGTTTGCACCATTAGCACCTCTGAGGCAGGGCTTTGGATATTGCTGCCAGAATTGCTGCCTCTAAGATCACATGCAAGTGCCACCCTATACCACTCTCCCCAGAAAGAAGTCCGTGCTGTTGGCACTTTATTACTTAATGTGTTGCAGACTCCATATCTGTGTCAGAGGCATCCAATTTGTGACACCTCAGCCAGGAGCCCAGGTCTAATCACATGGGGGCTGGCATTGCCCGCCTCTAAATGGGCTCTAATCTCCTTTGTTGGGGAGATTCCCAAACAAAAAAAAAAAGGGATTTAGATATCGGGTGGCCAAAAACAATGACTAATGCCTACTTTAATATTACTTATTTAGCATCTACTATATGCCAAAGACTTTAGAGACATTACTTTCACAATATTTCAGCAAAACAGGTATTTTTTTGGTCCATTTTATAAACTGGGAAATAAAATCCTAGACTTTCAGGATCAAGAGAGAATACAAATGAAGAAAACTCAAACGGAGAACTTACTGGCTTGTATAATTGAAACGTGAGTTCCATAAGAGTCAGACTTATTTGTTTCATACAGTGATGAATCCTTAATGCCTTTGGTTGTGCCTGGCACAGATCAGGCACTCAACGGAGCATTTAGAGTTGGATCCAGTAGGTTGGATCCAGGGTCTCAAAAGATATCTTCACAATTCAGCATTACCCTACCTCTCTGTTCTGCACCATGGTTTATACCCTGCCAGATTACATTGCCAATGGCAAAAGGCTTCTCTTTTTCATCATCTCCCCCTATATACATCAGAATGAAGTCTCGTTGTCCTGGCCTCAGTCACATGCCACCTGTGAACTTATCACAGAGGCCAGAGTAAGAAAATGTTCAATTGGCCAACCCTGGGTCACATAACCATTTCTGAATTTTCAGGAAATCAAGCTGAACTATGTGGACGAAAATAAACGAAGGAGCATCTCCCCAAAATGAAGTTTAGGGTCTTTCATGATTAATAAAAACAGTAGAAATGACACTGGAGAGGTAAAAATCAGCAAGTGCCCACTGCACAGAACACAGTTCTACACTGATATAACATTTTCAGCTTTTAACATTCTTAACCACCAATTTCCTCCTTTGATCCCTCAAGGATGTCACCAGAACAACACAAGCTTTGTCTTTACAAGGAACTGAAGATCAGAGAGGGTAAGTGACTTGCCCAAGATCACAGAGTAAGGCAATAGACAGCCAGGACTTAAAGCCAGAGCTTCCATTTTTGCCCAGTGCCTTTTCTCCTGGGCCCTGGAAATCTATGAAATACGAGAGGGTGGGGAATAACTAGCCTTCTCAAGAGCAGACAGCCTTTGAACTGAGGAACCTATGTATAGGTAGCACTTCTATTGTGAGAATGTTTTATTTTCCTTAAAATAATCCATGTAATTAATTTAGCTCACCTTATTAGCTAAAGCAACATCTTACTGCCTTTACCATTTGCAGCCACAGTGCTGATTAGTGCCTTTCATATCCTATTTAGGAAAGGATGTTGTATGTATTACCATGCCCTCCATGTAATAAGTTTGACATTTCAGATGGCAACAAATGGCTAGAAAATTGGCCCCTTGAGACTAATAGCCCAGCAACATTTACATATAATTATTCTGCCTGAGAATTTAATTTTGTTGGGCACAAAAATTATACTGAGTGAAGAGACCCAGAGCAGTGAACCCTGGACTCAAGTGGTAGACATTAGCATGAACACTGGATTCTGGAATATTCTTTCCAATACTTAAATACAATTCCCCATGGCTGAGTGTATTTCTGCAACAAATTTTGATAATGCTTCACTCTGTGTGGCACTAATTACTCTTCAAATGTTACAAGTGGGCTCTTTTTTGGTCCCCACACTGTCATTTTTGTCATCATTCCATAGCTCTGATTGCCTGCCTCCTGAGTCATGGGTCATGAATTAACAGTTTTCCCTGGATATTTGCACTGCCCCTGCTCTTTCCAGTTAAAGGCCTTGTGATCCTGCTGGCTGAGGAGGGCAACACAGTCACCATTAAACCCCTCTCTCTTTTTTTGGATAAGTTAAGAGAATAAAGTCCAGAGAGACTCAGAGACTTAGTCAGTGACATATAACTAGACAAGGAGAGTGGAGGTGTCTGATTCTCTAACTATACTGTTCCTCTCATCATGTGCTCATTTGTCCATTCAACTTACATGATTACTGAGCGTCTACAATGTACAAGGCATTGCATTATGTATGGAAATACAAAGGTCAACTAAAGGAATAAGGAATCTGCCTTCAAGAAACTTATATTCGAGTGGGAGACACAGAAAATAAGTAATCAAATTAATATATTAAAATTTCCAATTTGAGATAAGAGCTATAAATAAAATGATATGATAGAAAGTACCTGGCAGTGGGGAGAAGTACTGATTCAGACTGAGCAGTCTGGGAAGGGCTCTGGGAAGAGAGATTTTTAAACTGAAAACTGAAATATAAGAAGGAGCTAGCCAGAGAAAGAACCAGGGAGATAGCATCAGGGGTAGTAGAAACCTCAGGAATAAATGTCCTACAATCCATGTAGAAAAGGATGAGTTACTTGCGTCAATCAAAATGAATCTGATGTAACAATTGACTCACTTTTGAGAAGTGAATTCTCTCTTCCTATGAAAAGGCTGAAATTGTAGACTTACAACAATTAAATAAGAAAACTTTCTCAAATATTCAGCTATAAGATGAATAAGGTCTGATGATCTAATGCATAACATGGTGATTATAGTTGATAACACTGTATTGTACAACTGAAATTTTCTAAGAGAGAGAACTTAAATATTCTTACTTTAAAAGAAGATAAATATGTGAGGTGATGGATGGGAGGAATTAACTAGATGGTGGATGGGAGGAATTCTTTCACACTTTGAGTATATTACAATTTTATTTGTCAAGTATACTTCAATAAAACTAAAAAAAAAAAAGAAAGAAAGAATAAATGTCCTAGTACACAAAAGAGCTTGGAATGTTCTAAGAACCTGCAGAAGGCTTATGTGGCTGGTGAATGGTTTTCAGATATAGTTTGTATACAGGACTGGCAACTTGCTAATGGAAGGAACACAGAGAAAGAGAGGAAGGGAGAGATCAGGGAGTTCTCCTTCACTATGACCTTGAGAAGCCGAGAACCTGGGACTTCCATTGATTAAAATGAGAAAGTCAGCAAGAGAACAGGTTGAGGTGTCATTTGGGAATCACGAATCCCATTTTGGGCATGTAAAGATATTCCTGTAAAACAACTAATTCAAGACATAAAAGAGGTAGTTCGCTATATAGGCCTAAAACCGGAGAGATCTCTGCCTTCACTGGGTTTGCAGTGTTGGCTGAGATTGAAAACCCTTTTATAGTAGTCAACATCTGATGATGTCTAGAATTTAAATGGTGATACTTCACATGACTTAACCTAGGGAATATAAGCGATGGCTTCCATCGCTGCCCTTTCCTCTCCATTACAGGAAATATACTGGACAAATAGAGGAACTGGTTATGATTCTCAAGCAGGTATTTTTACCTTAGCAGTAATAATGGAATCTTTTCTTACTCTAGGGAAGTAGAGTGAAACATGGGCTTTGGAATCGGGCTGCATAGGTTTTAATCCTAACTCTGAATCTCACTTAACTCATCCATAAATTGGGGATCATCATACTTAAGTCATAGAGTTGTTGAGCTGTTTAAATTTAAGTAAAGTATGTTCAGTGTCAATGGCACCTTACATGCAGTAAGAGCTAAATAAATACGCATCATCATTGTCAGTCATTAATCCTGGCTATTGATCTGATTTCATAGATAACTGTATTTGCAAGAGCTCTTATTTGCAAGTGACAGAAAATGAACTCAAAACTCACTTAAACAGAAGGGAATATATTGGATCGTAACTGAAAAAGCTAAGGGCATAGAGATCAGACTAATGATGTCATCAGGAAGCTTTTTCTGTGTTTCTTTGCTCTGCTCCCTTTTCTGTTGCCTTAATCCTCGGGCTGACTCCTATTCAATAGTAAAATGACCACCAGAAGCTCCAAAATGACTATTGCTTCTGCAAAAACCCCAGGATTTTGCAAAAAGACCATTTCTTTTTCAGTGGTTCTGATTAAAGTGCTGAGGCTGGGTCCCATTTTCAGAGTCCTTGAACCAAACAACGTGGTCATGGAGATAGGGGAGAGAAGATTTTTCAGCCCCTTGTGAACCCAGAGTGGAAGACAAGTAGTTTCCCAATGAAAATTAAAGTGTAGTTACCAAAGGAGATGTGATTTCTGAAGATGCTTTAAAAAGAAGAGAGTTCTTAAGTACCAGTAACAAACCAACTATCAGAAGAAGCTAGCACATCAATAGATGATAAAAGTATAATTTGGTAAAGGCTAAGTCACATATGGTCAGAGGGTTAAGTACACTCAGAAGAAGATGCAGTCAACTTAGCTAAAAGGAATGGGGAAATATCAGGAAAAAATTTGGCCACCAGAAACAGTATAACTGGAGTTTAGAATAAAGTAGCTATCTATTCCTCAGCTCTCCTACTTCTGGGCATCCCTTCTCCTTGGAGAAGCTATATTTACAAAGTCATTGACTGTTAGGAATTGAAATGCTTACTCTGCATCAGCGATGGATGTAACTTCTTCCTCTTCGCCTGGAAAAAGGTTGGCACGTTGACCACATCTGATTCCATACCCGACCCCCCTTTATGTGCTATACCAAGAAACTTGGTTATTTTTGATACTTCCCTCTCCCTCATCCACTACATCCACTCAGTCACTAAATCCTGCCATGTCACTTCCTAATTATGTGTCATAAGCAATCACTTTACTCCACCTGCACAGCCAACTCCACTCCAAGCCAGCATCACCTCTAACCCAGACTATTGTAATAGAAATCTAGAGCCAGGGATATCCTTTAGAAACACAAAGCAGATACTGTTATTCCACTGCTTTGGTCTCTTTGGTGACTTCCTCCATACTCTGAAGAGAAAAATTAAATCCCTTCAATAGCCGACTAGGCCTCTATATGATCCAGCCCCTGCCTATCTGTTCAGCCTCAACTCATGATATTTTCATCCTCATCTTCTAAGTTTCAGATATGTTAACCCTTCCCACTTTTAAGTTATTTTTAGTTTCTTCCAACCTCAGGGAGTTCATTTATTCTGTTTATTCTTCCTACCCCCAACCTTGTCCCCTTTTTCTTCTTTATCTTATTAAATTCTATGTATCATTCAGATAAATGATTAGTTACCACTTCTTCAAGAATTTCTTTCTAGAGCCCCCCCAGACTAGAGGAGTTCCCAGTATAGGCTCTAACACCTCCCAGTATTTCCCCTTCACAACAATTATCATTATAATTAAAGAATCAGACTCTCACTGGCCTATTAACTCCCTGAGGGTAAGGACTGGGTTGTCTTGACACATCCTTGTATTTACAATGCCTAGAACAGGGCCTGCCATGCCTCCCTTGCTTGATGAATATTTGTGGGATGGATGCATGAATTTTTGACACTGGTCTGCCCCCCTCTGGATAGAGCAGATCACTGTTTCAGGGTAGGTTCATTTGCAAATGCCTAAAAATAAAAATGAAATGCAAACAAAATGTTCCTTGTTAGAATGAAGCTGCTGAGAAAGAGCAGTTTAAAAAGCTGATTCTGAGAAAAAGAACATGGAAACCTAATACTCCTTAAATAGCTTCTTAAATACAGTCATCAATCAAAAGTCATGTCTTTGTGGATCTTCATTACCTGGGGAACCTATTGAAAAATGCACAGCCCTTTATTGCAAAACACAGAACAGTGCCTTGAAAAGAATTTACAGAAATTGAGGATTTCAACAGACACAGCTGAGACCAAGAAGTTAAAATCCTGTTGTCAGCGAGAGGCAATAATCGAAGTCACCCAACTAAATACTATTTTTGATAACATCTTGGCCATCTAAAAATATTAGCTGGAGGCCATGATGGAAAAGCTACTAAGCTGGCACTTTTCAGCACACAGAGAAACAACAATCTACCTCCTGGGCAGTGAGTCAGGAGCTTGAATAGAAAAACCATCGGTTACTAAGGCTGTGCAATGTCCTGTTGGGAACTTTGAAAGAAACAGAAGACTCGGGTCATGACCATCAAATCCCCATGCTCAGATCAAAAATTAAATATTAATTTAGATCAAACCACCCTGCTGTCTTCAATGCTGAATTCAGCTTATTGTTTGTTCTGCTGGATTGTTTAATCAGACTGGATTCTGTCAAACCAGATGTGTATAAGGTGCTAGAGACGAAAATGTATCAAAGGACACAATCGACTAGAGCCAGACAGAGAATTCTGCAAGGCCATGTGGTAAAGCAGAGGATGCCTGGAAGGCATCAGGAAGGGAGCAGAAAGGGAGTGCCCAGAGTCAGCTATTTAGACTGAATTAAAAGAGACTTGGTCAAAGACATGGAAAACGTGAAAGTGGCAGCAATGGTGGTAACAATAATTAGCGTGATCACGATCATTGAGGATCTACAAAGCATTGTCTCATTTAACCAGCAAGATGGCTCAGAGACAGGAAGAAATATAGACATGAATTGAGTCACTTAATTTGGTCAAGATAAATGATAGTAGGGGAGTTGAATTATTTAGGAGTTGGGAATAACCATGCTCCCCACTCATAAGGACATCGTATCATTCTTGCCCTTAACACCTGTATTTTAGAGCCTTCACTGGGTCCCCATGTCTCAAACTGTCTGTGTCTTGACTTCAGAGTCATCTGTTATTGCCCACACCCTACCTGGCTGAACTTCTTTCCCACTGTTTCTCAGTACTTTCCCATCCACACTCAAGTACCATCAACATGACCCAGTCATTCACACCTCCACATCTTCACCACGCCAGCTCCCCAGCCTACTGCCCTCAGCCCTCTGCCCTCTGCCCACCAAGGCTTAGTTCAGATACCATTTCCTCCAGAAGGGTTTTCCTGACTACTTGCTCCTCTTTGTTTTCTGAACAACTAGAATATTACATTTTTAAGCGTATAACTATAACACATTCTTAGATTTTGTTTCAAGTGGCTTCGTGTTTTCATATATGTTTGCTTTTGCCTTTAAACTAGACAACTTCAGGGCAGAGACAGTGTCTTATGTCCCTTTGTTGTCCCCAGGTGGTTCATTCTGTGTGGAGCTCAGAATAGTGCTGAACACACTTGTTCTTTGATCAATTCTGCTTCTTTCCATCATGGGTGTGTGTTGAGAAAAACCATAGGGGGACAGTTTAAAATCTGCAGGCTTGATACAACAGAATTTCAGGACTAATTTCCAGTCATTCCCTTGACAGCTGCCTGCATAATATCCCGTTCATTATTTTTTAAAGTCAGTTTATATTTTAATGCAGCAAGAGAATATTGGACAGCTCCCAAGAGTAAAATTATCATCAAAGAGAAACTCTCCACTTTAAGACTAAGAAAAACTCAAGCTATTTGGGGTAGGTAAGGGGGCAGGGAGAAGAATGAATGATGATTGGTCTCAAAACAGCTCTCGCTGGAAAAGCAACACACAGATTGGAAGACCTGGGCTCCGTTCCTGCTTTTCCAAGCTGCCCTTTGACCCCCAGAACACCAGTCAGCAGCTTTCTGAGCATCTAATTAAGGACAGTATCTCACCACCTGCATGCATAGTGTTCTAATTCTGTTCATTCTACATTCTTATTCATACACATATCCTTCTCTGTGGTCTCCTAACTCCAACCTTACTGCCTTTAATCCACTTGCCTTCCTAGATACAGTATAACTTCCCTATAAAGTAACATAATCACATCACCTGCCTTTTGAAATCCCTCAGTGACTCTCCATCACTTTAGAGATAAAGTCTATACTCATTAGCTTGGTGTATAAGGCCCTTTATGGTCTGTTTCTTGTTTACATATCTGACTTCTTCCCTCTCCAATTCTGCTTTGACTCCAAAGCTCCAGTTACACTTAACTTATTTTATTTACAGCAACTCACATTTGCACTATCTCATCTCCAAGTTTTCACGCATGAAATTTTTATCAAGAACGCTCCACCCACATCCAAACCTTCAACATAATAACTTTTTATTCTTTGGACCTCAACTTTGACATCTTTTCCTCCCAGAAGTTGTCCTGACTCCAGTTCTAAGTTAGATGCCCCAGCTTATGTTCTCAATATACAATCTATATTTCCCCCCACTGTGGCATAGATCACACTGGGTTGTAATTCTCGTTCTAGTTACTCGTCTGCATCCCATCAAGATTGTAATTTCCTTTTAGGTAGAGACTACATCTGTCTTTTTGACTGAGGTATTTCCAGAGCCTAAAATGGTTCTTAGTCCACAGTATAAATGCTCAGTAAGTAGTTTGGAAGGAAGGGAGGGAGGGAAAGAGGGAGGGAGTGGGGAGAGAGTCAGGAAATAATCAAAAAAGGAAGGGAGGGAGGAGAATAAGGGAAACTATGATCATTTCTGGGGCAAACAAATCAATGCCACAGATTTTCAAAATATGTAGCCATTTCCTGGGTGAGAAGAAAATGAACTTGCCAGTTTCTATCATGAAAAACACTAAAACTCCCAAAGGGAATGAAGTGTAGATATGAAGTTTCTAGATCTTAAGCAGTTGTTCTCTTTAACAAAATATGTGCAAATTGATACTAAGTTCTGTAGGTGTGAACATGGAATACTAATGTTGCCAAAAAGAGATTTATTTTGAGATCTGAGACCCCTGAGCTAGAGGCATATAACTTATTTACTTTCCAAGCATGGAATTTCATTTGAATTGGAAAGAGATAACCTCAGAATCATGGTGCATATATTTTGCTACAATAAAAACAAACAAACAAAAAAGAAAAAAAACAAAACAAACATGCTGCAATATGCCTCCAAGAGATTCATGACATATGTTATTTAGACCACTCCAGGAGGAGACTGTTGGCAGAATGGCTAGAAAAATCCCTGATTGAATGAAATGATCAAGTCAAAACTCACATTCATCATCACTTCACAGTCCATAAAATGTTTTCAAGTGCATTAGAGCATCTGTTTCTCTCAAGAACAGATCATTCTACTCTCTTGCTTAGATCCCCCAATGGTTTCCCCTTGTTCTTAGAATAAAATTCAGAAACCTTATTATGACCTCAAGGTTCTACATGGTCTAGCCCTTGCCCTCTGCAACTCTCCAGCTTCATCTTACCAATTCTACTAAAAGAAGCCAGTCTGCAAACTGTTACTGGGATATGATGCATTATGGATGCCAGGCTGTACATCAACTACATAACTAAGCATACTGTTACATTCAGCTGACTTTTTTTTAGAAAAATTTTCTCAATAAAAGAATAAATGCATTGATTTACACTCTTATGCAAGCTCCTAAGCTTGCTGCAGACCAGTAACAGAGACTGTGGAGATGGACTAGTCTATGGACCACATGTTGAATAGCAAGGCATACAGCCCTCTCGCCTCGTGTCAATATCTTTTAGAAACACGGTTCTTCACTCTCTAGAAGCACCCTTTTTGGTGACCTCTCAACCTTCAGCTCTCAGGTCTCCATCACCTCCTTAGAGAGGCTTTCTCTGACTACCCTACCTAAAGCAGCACCCTCCACCTCCAATCCAATTGCTTCTCTATTTTTTCCATAGTACTTATCACGATTATCATTTTGTTTTCTCTGCTCGTTTATTACATGTGTACCACTACTACCTCTCCCCTAACAAAACGAAATGTGCTAGGTGCATAGTAGATACACATTAAGTATTTGTTGAATGAACAGTTTAACAACCTTGTGAGATAGGAGTTATAATTCCAATTCTATAATTGAGAAAATTGAAGTTCAGGGAGTTGAAATGTCTATTAAAGTGTCAATCTTTTACAGTTTTGTTTTGCTTTAGAGTTAGGAAAGCACTTTCATAAATATGAGCTCTTAATATTGTGTATTAAGTACTACAGCATCTGTGGTGAGAAGTAAACCAACTTTCAAAGAAAACTAGTGACTAGTCCAGCATCATTCATAACTAAGTGATAAAGGGCAAGAAAACAAAGCCAGGGCTTCTAAATCCAAGATTAGTGTCTACTAAAGTAGATAACATGACCGTCTAAGAGTGTTTTAGAAGGCTCTCCAAAAAGTGATATACCTGTTTTTAAGGAGATGCAGGCTTTATTGGAGGTGGTGGTAGCAGGGTATTAAAGGAGATGGAGGAAGTCTTGATTCTGCTTTCCTTGATTCTGGGCAAATGGTTCAACCATCTGAATTACTATCAGTAAAATAATGGTGATATCAATTATTTCCCAGAGTTATTGTAAGGCTTAAACAAAAGTATGGAAGCAAATGGTGAATGGTGTTTGGCAAAGAGTAAATGCTCAGTTGCAGTAGATGCTATTTACCTTCCCTTTCTTTTTTTTTTTTTTCCACCTCTATATTGAAAAGCAATGGCCATGACCATCATCACTGTGTTGTAATATATAATTCACTTCAGGGAGGACTGCTCATAGAAATGATTATTTCTCAGTCTACAGTGGGGAGTAAATTATATTCAGCCTCATGGACATGGACAGATGTAGATAAATGTTCTCAGAAGCCTCATGCTTGGTATTGGTTTTACCTTCACTGCATACTGCTGGTGGTATTAGAAAAGGACTTCACAGGTGGGTCAGGTCAGTTCAGAAAACTTAGACTCCACCTGTCAAATACTACCACAGGTCTAAAGGGCCAGAAAAATGTTTCACTTTTGTGTCTCCAAAGCTTTCCTTAATGTAGTTCATTAGATTTATAAAGGCTCATTGGGCACCAGGCTTCTGATTCTGACACAGAACCAGATTAATGGTCACAGACATGTCCCTTAATCTTGGTTTCCTCTGCTCTTCGTGGAGGTTATAATATACACCATGTCTACCCCTTTAAAAAAGGTGCAGTGGGGATCAGGTGTCTTTATAACAGGATTCCTTAACCTAAGGTCTATGGCTATTCTTCACAAATCCTCAGCCCCCTGAAATTGTGTACAAAATTGTGTGTGTATGTGTTTAACAATGTGTGTGTTTGTTTTAAAGCATGTGTCCTTAACTTTACTTGGATTTTCAACTCTTTGAATCTTTATTCAAAACAGATTAAGAAGAAAAAATTTAAACAAAAACAACAAAAACATACAAACAAACAAACAAAAAACAGGTTAAGAACAGACTCAGAAATTTTTTAGCCACTGCCTTGTTTTGAGTGGAAGATGTCTACCACTCCACTAAGACCTCAAAGTTCTGAAAACTTACTTATTAGTTTCAAAGGTACTTTCTTATTTTGAAAATTAGATTATGGGTTTTGAAAGACATAAGAAATTTTCTGATCAATGATGGGGTCAAATATTTATGTATAAGAATGTTTATTAAATTTTTATTCATAAACCAAAAGGCAATTAGGAAACAACCTAATGGGTCAACAATGAGAAGATAGCTAAATAAGTATTCTATCTATATAAGGGAGTACAGCCAACAGAAACTATCGTTTCAAGGATCTTTAATGATATAGGAAAACTTCCAACGTGCGACATTAGCTTAAAAATCAGAATATAAAATTGTACAGACAGTAAAATTCTAATTTTGTTTTAATATTTAGACATATTTCTCAGCTGAGGGCAATTTTGCTACTCAGGGGACATTTGGCAATGTCTGGAGACTTTCTTGATTATTATGACTGGGTGGGGGGAGATTCTGCTGACATCTCTGCTGAGTAGAGGCCATGGATGCTGTAAACATTCTAGAATTCATAGGTCATGTCCCACCAACAATTATTCTGTCCAAAATGTCAACAGTGCTGAGGTTGAGAAAGAACCCCTGAAGTGTAGGGTAAATTCTGGAAGAAAATATCCTCTAATTATAACATTTTATCTGTGATTTATTGATTCTATACATTTTTGTATTTAACAAATATTTTGCAAATCATATTTTTCTTTTATAATCTGTTAAAAATAACAATTAAGAAAACTCCAAATTTGCCCTTCCTTTTTGAAGTAAGTCAATAAAGAATGAGGTCAGCATAGAAACAGATTGAAAAATTAGAACATGGAAGGAGGAGGATCAACAGTGCATGAATATGAATTATCATGGGGTTTTATTTCTGCTCTAACTCCTTGGGTAGGGAAATGGGGAAATACCATCAGCCACCTGGGGTGTTAGGAACAAAAAGCAGCATGCTATTATGTAATTCAGATACTGATCTTCATCTTGAGTCGAGAAGAGGCAATCACAAGAGGGACAGGAACAAGGACTACTGGGCTGCTTTAAATGAATATCTAAAATATCACCAGAAAATTCAGATGTCCCTTGGGAGCTGTGTCCTGGAATCTCCTAGAGACTCAGTGATTTGGAGTACATATAATTTTCAAATTGTACATCCTTCATCTGTTTTTCTTGGCATGTTACACCACAACTGAAAACTCTTAAGACACTACTATTGTCCCTTTAGTCTGAGCAATAGCTTTTTAAATTTTCCATTGATAAGTTCCTTAAGCTGTCTCAGAAAACACTTTCTTTTAATGTAGCAGAAGAAAAAAGAAATGTATATCTCCTTTCCCCATAAAGTCCATTCCTCCACATAAATTTACCATTAATATAGATATTAACTATGATTCCCAACATACAATTTGACTATTTAATTACCAGTCTAAGTCAGAGACACATATTATTTTAATATGTTTACCTTTTTATTCATAGAGCAAAACTTCCCCTGTTACTTGGATGCACTTTCAGATTTGAAATATCTTTGCCTTGAGATGTATAATGATTAAAAGAAAAAAATTAAAAGGTTCAATCATATCTCCAACATCTGCTGGATGCATCCTCTTGCTTCTTCTCTCATTTCTGAAATTTCCGAAATGGAATTTGTAGAAAATAACTGCATAATTACAATTTAACACTTTGAGATATTACTCCAGCAATGCAAAAATGACCAAGAGTCGCCACAAGTTGTGTTGATAGCAACAACCTGACTGCAATTCTCTATCATTTTCCAGTCTACTTGGTAATGTCTCTCAGGCTGGGCCAGTGATTTCAATGAAGGATCCTGGCTGGTCACACCGCTACCATGCACACCACCCTAATCACAGCAAATTGTCCTCATTTATTATAATGGTAAGACATACAACATATATCTGGATATTTCTAGTGGATAGATTCCAAAATAAATGAATCTACTCTATTAGCATATTAACTTATAATGCATAAAAAATGATTCTGATTGAAATGCAAACTTTTTATTTTCTACACTTGGTTCCAATTTGCCAAATTTTCTTGCCCTCTCTTACCCTCCCCAGGCTCCTGTTCCAGTTTTACAAGTATGTGCTATCTTTCCTGTACCAGGACTCTGCTAGGTACATCACAGACATCATTCATTCATTCATTCACTTCACAAATATTTTTGAGTACCTACCATAAACAATACCTCTTTAATCTTCACAAAAATATACAAAGTGGGAATTATTTACCCCATTTTACAGATGAGAAAATTAAAATTACAGAAATTTAAATAAATTGTTCAAGGTCACATATATACCAGAAGTACAACATGGATTTAATTAATCCACAGACTCCAAAGTCCAAGCTTTCTATTACACTATACTACTACCTCCTAAGACCACACTGCTAGCAGTTCTATGATATAATATTAGAGATAACAATAATATGTCTTTGTTCAAATAAGCTCCTTCAAAAATGTTTCTTATCCCACAACTAAAGGTTTATTCCTCTTCATTGCAGGATGATCTGTCTTTAACAAATAAAAAACTCTTACAAGTGAAAGAAGCTATTCAGTCATTATTACTTAAATGTGAGTGACTTCCCAGACCTTCTTGTGAGACCAATGGATCATGGAAAAAGAGAGAGAATGAGCGCTAAGGGTGCATGAATATAAGTAAAAGAAAGTGGTGTGAGAGCACAAGAAAATAATTTCTGGGCAGCATGAAAAATCAATTCATCCTATTTTCAACGTGACCTGAGATTTACCCTTTCTTTTATTCTATTATTGGCCAAGAGATTAGATAGATAGGTAATAAGAAACAATATGTGTGTTTGGAATTGATTGGTTTAAATCTTTTCCCTACTGCTTGTTGACTGTATATTCTTGGACAAGATATTTAACCTCTAAGTTTTAGTTTTCTCATTTATAAAAGGGAAATGATACATCCTATCCCACTGGATGGTCATAAAGATTAAATTATAGAGTATATGCTTAATAATTGCTATTCTATAAGTGGCATTCAGTAAATGACAACAGTCATTAGAAGATGGAGAAATGTAGACGAGATAAGAGCAGTGTCAGGTGGATTCAATGCAGATGAGATAAGAGTAGTGTCAGGTGGATTTGGTCACAGGACTTCATCTAAAAGATACTGACATTTAATGCTCACTAAATATTCTTGCAGTCCTCCATATTTTTAACTGCCTTATGGTTAGATTGGGGTCATAAAACTAGTTCCAGCCAGTGAACTATGAGTAGAAGGACATTCAGTAAGCTTGAAGCATAAGTGAAAAATAAAATTTGGTATGGAAAGTCACTGAGATGTCAGGGGTTAATTGTTACTGCAGCACAACTTAGTCTAACCTTACTAATAAACTGAATTATTGTCATCCTAGAGTAGAGTCTGTAGTAGTGTGCGTCAGGAGTCCATCCACAGCCATGCCCAAAGTAACATTATTATCAGTCACCGGACGATCATTAGCAGCTGATCATATTCAAGCATGACAAAAAGCTGGGAGGAGGAGCTGATAAGATAGATGATAAATATCAGGCTCCAGAAAGATCCCAGAAGACTGAAATTATGATCCAAACTGAATACCACAAAACTTAATTTGAATAAATGTCATCTTACACATAGCTCCAAAAAGTCAACTTCCCAAATGCAAAATTGGAGAGGCAAGATGGGGCAGCGGTGTGAATGTGGAATTCTGAAGGATATTACCATGTCAGTAATTGTTCAGTAAAAGTACACATTGTGACTATAAATGTTATTTTAATCTTACATTAAAACATATCCTAAATAAGCCATTAAAAGTCCCTTTATTTTATGCTAGCCAAACACTCCTTGAGCACAGGAAGCCACCTTCTTTATCTGAGGATATTAGGTTCTGAAGAAACGTCCACTTAAAAGTAATCCACATCACTAATTATTAGAGAAATGCAAATCAAAACTACAATGAGGTATCCCCTTACACCGGTCAGAATGGCCATCATCAAAAATCTACAAACAGTAAATGCTGGAGAGGGTGTGGAGAAAAAGGAACCCTCTTGCACTGTTGGTGGGAATGTAAATTGGCGGAGCCGCAATGGAGAACAGTATGGAAGTTCCTTAAAAAACTAAAAATAGATCCAGCAATCCCACTCCTGGGCATATATCCGGAGAAAACCATAATTCGAAAAGATACATGCACCCCAGTGTTCACTGCAGCACTATTTACAATAGCTAGGACATGGAAGCAACCTAAATATCCATCAAATGGATGAATGGATAAAGAAGATGTGGTACTATACATATATACAACGGAATATTAGCCATAAAAAAGAATGAAATAATGCCATTTGCAGTGACATGGATGGACCTGGAGACTGTCATATTGAGTGAAGTAAGTCAGACAGAGAAAGACAAATATCATATGATATCACTTATATGTGGAATCTAAAAAAATGGTACAAATAAACTTATTTACAAAACAGAAATAGAGTCACAGATGTAGAAAACAAACTTATGGTTGCCCAGGGGAAAAGGGGAAGGTGGAGGAGGGATAAATTGGGAGATTGGGATTGACATATACACACTGCTATATATAAAATAGATAACTAATAAGAACCTGCTGTATAACACAGGGAACTCTACTCAACACTCTGTAATGACCTATGTGGAAAAAGAATCTAAAAAAGAGCAGATATATGTATATCTATAACTGATTCACTTTGCTGTAAAGCAGAAACTAACACAACATTGTAAATCAACTATAGTCCAATAAAAATTAATTTAAAATAATAAATAATAAATAATAAAAGTAATCCATTTCAAAGGGTGTGCTAAAATTTTCCATGTGCCCTCACCACTTCTACTCTCCATCTTTCTGCACCCTGCTCTGTGCCAAAGAAAATGGATCTATTTGCACTCAGGCTTCTAACTAGTTTTGGCCATTTGGAGGCACTGGCAGGAGATGAGAGGACAGGAGGAGAGTGAAGTAAGAGTGTTTATTTTCCGGCTTCCTCCCTGTGTGATCTCCATGAGCTGGCTGTATCCCCATTCCCTACCAAAGATGGCACTCTCCGTAAAATACTCTGAGTTCAAGTAACTGCTCTCTCCAACTGATTCCTCAATCCTAGGAAAGGTTGTGGTTTCCCACTATTGCTAGCCCCAGGGTACTGTATTATCCCTTGGAAGTTTCTCTAAAACCTCTCCAGACCTTTGTAAATAGTAAACTCTCCTCAACTACCAGTTTGACTGTGCCTTCTGCTTCTGGCCAAAACCCTGACTGATACAAATTAAGCAAAATGTCATAGTACATAGCAAACAAAATGATAGTTTGATTAGGGATTTTATGTTGAATAATGAAACTGAACATAAGGAAAATAAGTTTATCTTATGTGTACTGAATTTATGTTGTAACTGCAACTTTGTACCTTTTTAGAATAAACAAAGAAAAACAGCGTTTTGTTTGTTTTTGGTGTAATTTAACCAACATAATTTTGTGGCATTACTGTAGGGTGACCTTCATTTTTGTTTAAAATTTCCTCACAATTATAAATCTTTGCCAAAAAAAAATTAATTGTCTATTACAATTTTCAAAAAGACATCTCCTGATCATATTTTCTTCAAATCATCCCCTTTGAAGCACATATTATACTCTACTTTTTTTTTTTTTTACTTTAATGGATATAATCTTGTCAAATTCTCCTTTTTCAACAGTTGTCCATGTGATTGGAACAGTTCTCCAATTTCACTTTAATGAATTCATAAAATTCTATTTTGCACAGTTTTCAATTTGATTTTGCAATTAATTTGCATTGGACAAATGGTTACATCAATTATAGTTAATTAGTGAATATTATGTTATGACCATTGTGCTTCCCTATACAACTCCGTAATTGCAATGATTGATATGAGTCCTGGACAAATGAGAATCACTGTCTAGTGTGATTCATTCTGAGTGTGAAATTTTGAGAGGGACAAAACAGCAGCCTACAGAGAGCCAGGTCCTTGTGGATGAAGGTACTGCCAGTATTAAAGCTCTTCATCTTAGCAGTTATCATCCCACAAAGACCCAAAGACAAACCAAAAGAAAACAGATTTCAGCTAAGAGAACTTTAGGGAGCATTCTATTCCACATGGCATCTACTATGTATGGGAGTCAAACAATGATTTAGTCCTCCATGCCTGATTGAGAGAAAAAAATTACCAAGGTTTTATACACACTAGTATTAGACAATAACTTCTCCTATTCCAGCCTTCTCTGATCACTAGGACAAAATACATTACAAAAAGATTACAGGCAGAATTTTACATTTTCTAGGGGCCTTACCTTAGACTCTGTACAGTAGCCCCTCCTTATCTGACCCCCAGTGGATGCCTTAAATCGTGGATAGTACTGAACATTAAAATATATACTATGTTTTTTCCTATACTAAGGGGCGGGTAGTGTGTACAGTGTGAATATGCTGGACAAAGGGATGATTCGCATCCTGGCCAGGACAGAGTAGGAAGACACAAGATTTTATCATACTACTCAGAATGGTGCACATTTTAACACTTATGAATTGTTTATTTCTAGTCATAGAGACCATGGTTGACCATGAGTAACTGAAATCACAGAAAGCAAAACCACAGATAAGCGGGGGACTACTGTAGTTCAAAGAGACCAAAGGCAGATACCCTTGTGCTCCCAACAACCTATACCAAACATGAAAAATATTAAATCAGAGACTGGTTCAAGAGGGCAGAGTAGAAGGACGTGCTCTCACTCCCTCTTGCAATAACACTGGAATCACAAGTAACTGCTGAACAATCATCGACAGGAAGATACTGGAACTAACCAAAAAATATCCCACATCTAAAGACAAAGGAGAAGCCACAATGAGATGGTAGGAGGGGTGCAATCACAATAAAATCAAATCCCATAACTGCTGGGCGGGTGACCCACAAACTGGATAACACTTAAACCACAGAAGTCCACCCACTGGAGTGAAGGTTCTGAGCCCCACATCAGGATTCCGAACCTGGGGGTCCAGCAACGGGAGGAGGAATTCCTAGAGAATCAGACTTTGAAGGCGAGCGGGATTTGATTGCAGGACTTCGACAGGACTGGAGGAAACAGAGACTCCACTCTTGGAGGGCACACACAAAGTAGTGTACGCATCAGGACCCAGGGGAAGGAGCAGTGACCCCATAGAGACTGAACCAGACCTACCTGCTAGTGTTGGGGGGTTTCCTGAAGAGGCGGGGAGTGGCTCTGTCTCACCCTGAGGACAAGGACACTGGAAGCAGAAGTTCTGGGAAGTACTCCCTGGCGTAAGCCCTCCCAGAGTTTGCAATTAGCCCCACCAAAGAGCCCGGGTAGGCTCCAGTGTTGGGTCGCCTCAGACCAAACAACCAACAGGGAGGGGACCCAGCCCTACTCATCAGCAGTCAAGGGGATTAAAGTTTTACTGAGCTCTGCCCACCAGAGCAACAGCCAGTTCTACCCACCATAAGTCTCTCCCATCAGGAAACTTGCACAAGGCTCTTACATAGCCTCATCCACCAGAGGGCAGACAGCAGAAGCAAGAAGAACTACAATCCTGCAGCCTGTGGAACAAAAACCACATTCACAGAAAGATAGACAAGATGAAAAGGCAAAAGGCTGTGTACCAGAGGAAGGAACAAAATAAAACCCCAGAAAAACAACTAAAGGAAGTGGAGATAGGCAACCTTCCAGAAAAAGAATTCAGAATAATGATAGTGAAGATGATCCAGGACCTCAGAAAAAGAATGGAGGCAAAGATTGAGAAGATGCAAGAATTGTTTAACAAAGACCTAGAAGAATTAAAGAACAAACAGAGATGAGCAATACAATAATTGAAATGAAAAATACACTAGAAGGAATCAATAGCAGAATAACTGAGGCAGAAGAACGGATAAGTAACCTGGAAGACAGAATGATGGAATTCACTGCTGCAGAACAGAATAAAGAAAAAAGAAAGAAAAGAAATGAAGACAGCCTAAGACACCTATGGGACAACATTAAATGCAACAACCTTCACATTATAGGGGTCCCAGAAGGAGAAGAGAGAGAGAAAGGACCAGAGAAAATATTTGAAGATATTATAGTCAAAAACTTCCCTAACATGGGAAAGGAAATAGTCACCTAAGTCCAGGAAGCACAGAGAGACCCATACAGGATAAACCCAAGGAGAAACATGTCAAAACACATAGTAATCAAACTGGCAAAAATTAAAGACAAAGAAAAATTACTGAAAGCAGCAAGGGATAAAAGACAAATAACACAAAAGGGAACTCCCATAAGGTTAACAGCTGATTTCTCAGCAGAAACTCTACAAGCCAGAAGGGAGTGGCATGATATACTTAAAGGGATGAAAGGGAAGAACATAAAACCAAGATTACTCTACCCAGCAAGGATTTCATTCAGATTCAATGGAGAAGTCAAAAGCTTTACAGACAAGCAAAAGCTAAGAGAATTCAGCACCACCAAACCAGCTCTACAACAAATGCTAAAGGAACTTCTCTTAGTGGGAAACACAAGAGAAGAAAAGGACACACAAAAACAAACCCAAAACAATTAAGAAAATGGTCATAGGAACATACATATCAATAATTACCTTAAACGTGAATGGATTAAATGCTCCAACCAAAACACACAGGCTTGCTGAATGGATACAAAAACAAGACCCATATATATGCTGTCTACAAGAGACCCATTTCAGACCTAGGGACACATACAGACTGAAAGTGAGGGGATGGAAAAAGATATTCTATGCAAATGGCAATCAAAAGAAAGCTGGAGTAGCAATACTCATATCAGATAAAACAGACTTTAAAATAAAGAATGTTACAGGAGACAGGGAAGGACACTACATAATGACCAAGGGATCAATCCTAGAAGAAGATATAGCAATTTTAAATATATATGCACCCAACATAGGAGCACCTCAATACATAAGGCAACTGGTAACAGCTATAAAAGAGGAAATCGACAGTGACACAATAATAGTGGGGGACTTTAACACCTCACTTACACCAATGGACTGATCATCCAAACAAAAATTTAATAAGGAAACACAAGCTTTAAATGACACAATAGACCAGATAGATTTAATCAATATTTATAGGACATTCCATCCAAAAACAGCAGATTACACTTTCTTCTCAAGTACGCACGGAATATTCTCCAGGATAGATCACATCTTGGGTCGCAAATCAAGCCTCAGTAAATTTAAGAAAATTGAAATCATATGAAGCATCTTTTCTGACCACAACACTATGAGATTAGAAATCAATTACAGGGAAAAAAGAAGTAAAAAACACAAACACATGGAGGCTAAACAATATGTTACTAAATAACCAAGCGATCACTGAAGAAATCAAAGAGAAAATCAAAAAATACCTAGAGACAAATGACAATGAAACCACGACAATCCAAAACCTATGGGATGCAGCAAAACCAGTTCTAAGATGGAAGTTTATAGCTATACAAGCCTACCTCAAGAAACAAGAAAAATCTCAAATAAACAATCTAACCTTACACCTAACGGAACTAGAGAAAGAAGAACAAACAAAACCCAAAGTTAGCAGGAGGAAAGAAATCATAAAGATCAGAGCAGAAATAAATGAAATAGAAACAAAGAAAACAATAGCAAAGATCAATAAAACTAAAAGCTGGTTCTTTGAGAAGATAAACAAAATTGATAAAGCGTTAGCCAGACTGATCAAGAAAAAGAGGGAGAGGACTCAAATCAATAAAATTAGAAATGAAAAAGGAGAACTTACAACAGACACCGCAGAAATACAAAGCATCCTAAGAAACTACTACAAGCAACTCTATGCCAAAAAAATGGACAACCTGGAAGAAATGGACAAATTCTTAGAAAGGTATAACCTCCCAAGACTGAACCAGGAAGAAACAGAAAATATGAACAGACCAATCACAAGTAAGGAAATTGAAACTGTAATTAAAAATCTTCCAACAAACAAAAGTCCAGGACCAGACAGCTTCACAGGTGAATTCTATCATACATTTAGAGAAGAGCTAACACCCATCCTTCTCAAGCTCTTCCAAAAAATTCCAGAAGAAGGAACATTCCTCATTCTATGAGGCCACCATCACCCTGATACCAAAACCAGGCAAAGATACTACAAAAAAAAAAATTACAGACCAATATCACTGATGAATATAGATGCAAAAATTCTCAACAAAATACTAGCAAACAGAATCCAACAACACATTAAAAGGATCATACACCATGATCAAGTGGGATTTATCCCAGGGATGCAAGGATTCTTCAATATATGCAAATCAATCAATGTGATACACCATATTAACAAATTGAGGAATAAAAACCATATGATCATATCAATAGATGCAGAAAAAGCTTTTGACAAAATTCAACACCAATTTATGATAAAAACTCCCTGGAAAACATAAATCACAGCAAGTTCTTTTTTGATCCACCTCCTAGAGAAATGGAAATAAAAACAAAAATAAACAAATGGGACCTAATGAAACTTCAAAACCTTTGCACAGCAAAGGAAACCATAAACAAGACAAAAGACAACCCTCAGAATGGGAGAAAATATTTGCAAATGAATCAACGGAAAAAGGATTAATCTCCAAAATATATAAACAGCTCATGCAGCTCAATATTAAAGAAGCAAACAACCCAATCCAAAAATGGGTAGAAGGCCTAAATAGACATTTCTCCAAAGAAGACATACAGATGGCCAAGAAGCACATGAAAAGATGCTCAACATCACTAATGATTAGAGAAATGCAAATCAAAACTACAATGAGGTATCACCTCAAAACCGTTAGAATGGGCATCATCAGAAAATCTACAAGCAACAAATGCTGGAGAGGGTGTGGAGAAAAGGGAACCCTCTTGCACTGTTGGTGAGAATGTAAATTGATACAGCCACTATGGAGAACAGTATGGAGGTTCCTTAAAAAACTAAAAATAGAATTACCATATGATCCAGCAATCCCACTACCAGGCATATACTCAGAGAAAACCATAATTCAAAAAGACACATGCACCCCAATTTTCATTGCAGCACTATTTACAATAGCCAGGTCATGGAAGCAACCTAAATGCCCGTCGACAGATGAATGGATGAAGAAGATATGGTACATATATACAATGGAATAGTACTCAGCCATAAAAAGGAACGAAATTGAGTCATTTGTAGAGAAATGGATGGATCTAGAGACTGTCATACAGAGTGAAGCAAGTCAGAAAGAGAAAAACAAATATTGTATATTAACGCATATATGTGGAACCTAGAAAAATGGTACAAATGAACTGGTTTTCAGGACAGAAATTGAGACACAGATGTAGAGAACAAACGTATGGACACCAAGGGGGGAAATTGGGGGTGGGGGGTGGGGGGTGGGATGAACTGGGAGATTGGGGTTGACATGTATACACTAATATGTATAAAATGGATGACTAATAAGAACCTGCTGTTTAAAAAAATAAATTAAATTAAATTAAAAAAATGTTAAATCTACTAGATTTTATATGTCATATGGAGAACCATACATTCTGTACCTTTTCTAATACGTATGCTGATTCATAGAGGGCTGTTAATCATCCCAAGCAAAGATGCTTCCAGAGAGAGTTCAGAAAAGACAAAAGTAAAGCAAAAATAGAGGAGCCAATATGCTAATGTATGCCTGTTTGAGGCTCTTGCATTGAGGAAATAATGTCAGAACAAACAGAAGGGCAACAACTATTCACTTTTAGTTACTGCCAATTCTGTTACAACATTAGAAACTTAATATTAACCCTCTGGTACTACAGTCTTAGGCCTTAGCAAGCTTAATATTTAAATATTTCTCAATACCAGGAAACTGAAATATCTTCTCTTGCAAAACAGTAAGAAGTCTACCTTCAAACATCTGCAGGTTTATCCTATAGGAGGGCATTCAAGTATAACTCTTTCCCTTCTCATAGAGGTATTCAGTAAATGGTCCTTATTATTTTGTATTCCTTCATAGACTTTACAATATGCCAGGTTTTTAGAAGGCTTCTTGGTCAGAATCAATGTCTCTCACTCCCGTGTCCCCATAGTACCTCTCACAGCTTTGGAGGGTCCTCAGTCTACCTCATATTGAAATAAATAGTACAGCTACCTGTCTTCCTTCTGATCTTATATGGCAAGCGATACATCAGAATTGCCAGAGAAGCTATTCAAAGTCAAAGATGCTCAGGCCCCAGCCATCAGGGAGTCTGATCCAAAAAGTCCAGACTGGAGACAAATTTTTATTTGTTTGCTCAGTAGAGAGTAATCAACCAGTATGTCTGATCCCCTAAAAATCAATCATGATAAAAAAGGAAATATTCAAATCAAATTAGTAAGAATTGAGAACCAGGCAATGAATTCCATTTTGTGATATTATCCTGACAAATCCAGATCCAGATCTGGTCCTGAGGATGAGCAGCAGTGAAATACCATGGCTATAAGCATGAACTCAAGAGTTGAGCTGCCTGGGTTTGAACTCTGACTCTGTAACTTACTACTTATGTGACTTTGGGCAAGCTACTTGACCTCTCCACGTTTTAGTTTCTTCATTGGTAAAGTAATCGTTGTAACTAACTGCCTCCTAGTCTTGATGGGAGAACTCTGGGTTATCTGTAGTTCATAGAGCAGTGCCAAACGGTGAGTGAGTGAGTGAGTGAGTGAGTGAATGACTTCAGTGTTACTTAATAATAAATACTGGCTGAGAAAGTTTATATTAGGGGCTGAATTTACTTTTATTTATAGCCTTCAAAAGCTCCACGGGTGACTCAGACGCTAAATCAGAGATAGAAGCCAACTCAAGCAACTTAGCTGATTTCAAACTTTTCCAAAGTAAAATGGAGTTTCCCCTATAGCATTATGATAGCATTTATAAATAAGATTTCTGACAATCTGACCATCATGAATTCAACTTTAGCGACATCTATAATTATCCTTTGGAAATTTGCCCTGAGCTGAGACTTGTCAGAATCTGTGTGAGCAGATTCTGCCTCAGAGATTTTTCTTCCTGCTGCTGTTCCAAGTAACTTAGTCATTAAAAGCATTGGGGGAAAAAAGTCCTTGGAAGATGAATTATTTAACAGTTGGCCATGATTAATAAAATTAATGAAAAAAAAGATAAGAAATATCTAAATAGATGCTCCCCATAGGAAATGTATCTTACCATAGGAAAATAAAGTATGAATGAAAATACATATGCCAGTTTGGCAAGATTGATATCTTGAGAGAAATGATGATAATTAATATTGTTTTTTGTTATGATTAATATAAAAACAATGAAAAATAGTGACTTTGTGACACAAACAATTATGCATATAGTTTATTACATGGAAATAGTGATCAAACAACATTAATTTAAATAATACACTAGTAATTAAAGTCAAATTAGAATATGTATTACATTAATATATATATGTGTATAAATGTATCCATATGAATACATACAGATGTATATGTAGATCTGTCTATCTCTCTATGTAACACGCATGGGCAATGCAGTGGAAAAATTGCATTGGAAAAAAAAATTGCAGTGGAAAATCTTACATTTCATTTTAATATTAACCGGTAGTTAAACCCCTCTGAGTTGAAAATCTAAGACCACATTTTCTCTTGACAGCCCTGGACAGAACATTTTGGTAATAGATAAAGGGCTTTCTCCAGGAAATAACAGTTTCCTGCTTAAGCAGGCCATGAAAATAATGAAGCCCAAGACAGAGTATTTCAGGACAGATTTCTAAAATGCACCCACCCAGGCCTCCTCAGACCCACCCAGCTCAACTGACAGCAAGCAAGGAGAGGTACCTCCACAATGACAAACCTCTTCTGACACCCACCTTGAACTCACTGGTCTATAAAAATAAGATACTAATCTAGTACCAAATCTAAATAAATACAATATGTTACTAGCACTAGATCAACTCTCTCATTAGTTTTGACCTCTTTGGAGCCACTGGCAAGTCTGAAGGGTTCTTGATGACCTTGGTGATCTTATGAGGCCCAACAGTACCTCACAGGAGTAGTTTTCACAGACACTGCAGAGCTCAGGACCCTCTCCACATTAGAACATGCTTCACAGTTCTCTTCTGACTCAGTCCACTACCCTGGTCCATAACTCATAACAATCACTGAGGACTACTGTCTGTCCCTAAGGGCAAATACCCTTTGCTCTGACAATGAGCATCTGTATCTCAGAATTCCCAGGGCTCTGGTTCCTGATATGCTGCAGAGTTTTCTGGGCCGTTCACAAGTCCAGTCACAAAACAACAACACTGTAGGATTCCATAGTGACTATCCAATAAATAGGTACATGGCAAATAATTCCAACTCAAAACACGTGCTGAGAGTATAAAAGAATTCTAGATCAAAGGTGTATTGCATGATATGTTTTCACAAACTCAGGACCATTTTACATTTTAAATTCCATCAGCTAATATATATTAAATACCAGCCATGCATCAGGGCTGTGCAAACTACTTTACACACATTTTCTCATTTAGTCCTCAGAATGGGAATGGAGGCTTAGAGAAGTCATTCCCACTGCTGGTATGTCTATCTGATGACAAAGCCCTTGCTCCTAAGGGGAATTCCTAGATGTTCCATGGCCTTAGCTATGAATTTCTCATCCTGAGCCATTCCCATACTCAATCATTCTAGCTTCTAACTATATGGATCTCTTTTTTCCTACAGCCACTGGACCAGTGTTATTTATGATCGCCATGATTGGCCTACCCCTGACTATGTTTCAAGTTCTTCCTTGAATTCTAGTGTGCTAGTTTGCTTTTAGGAGGTTAGCTTTCTAGTCCTATGACCTCCTACTTCACCCCCAGCCCTCCTCAGCTCTGCTATTAATTTCTAATGCCGAGACCTCAGCTGATGGCTTACAGATGGAGTAAAACAAGAAGACGTATTTCAATTGGCCTGCCATATATGCTTTTGGTTTTTATTTTGAAGTAGTTGCAAATTTCTAAAACTTGGAAGAGTTTCACTTTTCTTTTGGAAAAATAAGACAGTGTAGCAACAGTTGGCTAGGACCAGAGAGCCGCCCTTCTCTTCAAATGGGACCTGAACTCTCTAGTGTACCATTACTATTATATGCCTGACCCCTATTGCCTTTTGAGTTTTTGACTCCAGATTTAACATAGTAACTTGTTTTAAAATACTATCTCGTCATAGTCAGTGAATCTCTACAATCTACTAATCAGTATATCATAATCATGTGCAGCAATAGTGAACCCTCAGTTATGTCTTTGCAGGTGGTGCCATCACCCTAAGTATGTCACAAGAAAAACAGAAGGGCCCTTTACTAAGGATAAAACTTCCGTTTCCACAATCAGGTCTTCATGTTTCATAAAGAGCTCAAGTTTTAGGAATAAAAGCACCTTGCATAAAAGAATACTACTACTGTTCTCTTATCCAGAGTTATGCAGTCATAAGCCTTTTATGGACAACAGATGTAATGATCCAGATGGAAAATTACATTAAGCCTGCTGACTCTATCCAGGCAACCTATTACGAGGCCCAAAGGCAGCAACAATGAACTGAGAGATGGAAGCAATGACCAGCCAGAAGAATATTTGTGATGGGTAGGAATCCTGATAGCTAACCTCATCTGACAAGTAGTCAATTCCTGGAGCTTCAGTGTTGTGTTTTTTCTCTGGGGACTACAACCTCTGGCTCGATCAAAGATGCTAATTAATGATAAACTCTGTTACAGGGAATTAGAACTGACAGCTCAATTCTGTACTCAGTTCTGACAACTTTGGTGGTGAGAATATTCACTATGGCCCATCAGTAAATCTGCAAGCACATCAACTGAGGTGACCCAAATACTTACATCTAATATTTCATATGTAGGAACATAGCCTACAGATATATTCACATATATTCTGTGCCATTTATTGAAGAATTATTTACAAATAAAAAAAAGGGAAACCTTCTGAATGTCTATTAGTTATCAGTGGGGTAAAGATTAAATAAATTAGAATTCAACCAAACTTACTAAATGTAAATTACATGAATTTGGGATTTGTGTCAGTTTTCTTGACAAACACCAGGGGTTGGCACACTTTTCCTGTAAAGGGCCAGATAGTAAACATTTTAAGTTTATGTGCCATAGGATCTGTGTTATAACTACTCAACCTTGCTTTTATAACACACAAGCAGCCACTGACAATACATAAACAAATGAGCACGGCTGTGTTCCAATAAAACTTTATATACAAAACACATGGCAGGCTAGATTTGACTCAGGGGCCATAGTTTGTCAAACCCCCACTAATAAGAATCATAAACCAGTGCATTTAATCTACATAGTACCCATCACAAATATCTTCTTGCCCTTCTACTAAATAATGTAGATAACATTTACTAAGTACTTACCCTGCTAAGCCTGTCACAGGCATAGAGTAATTTTTATAACAAAACAATGAGGTGGGTGTTGTCATTATCCCCATTTGCCGAATGAGGAAGTAAGATACAAAGGGTTACATAACTGCCGTTGCTTAGAGAGCTAGGTGGTGACAGAACAGAGATGCATCATCTCATTAAATCTGCAGCCCGTCTGTGATAAGCTGGGCCATGGGAAGGTGTAGCCTTAACTCATTAAGCATGATGCAAATGGCAGTCAAATTATGAAGAATTGCTCTTGCCCTACAGAGGAGGAGATGGAAACAAAAGCGGAGTTGCAAGATCTGCACAGCAAGTAGGTTTGGAATCACTAATAGACCCCCCCTCCTCTTAATCCTGCTACAGTTCATTATCACATTGTCTTCCATTTAAGTCACTGCCACAGTCAAGTCAAAACGGCGACTTGGAAAATTATTTCTTTAGGGCATTTCTTTGTCTTCAGTGAAACAGCCCCAAATACTCTTATTCCTCCCATGGTTTCTTTCTTTTTCTTGTTTTTTGTTCTCCTTTTTTAAAAACAACTTTATTGGAGTATAATTGCTTTACAATAGTGTGTTAGTTTCTGCTTTATAACAAAGTGAATCAGCTATACATATACATATATCCCCATATCTCCTCCCTCTTGCGTCTCCCTCCCTCCCTCCCTATCCCACTCCTGTAGGTGGTCACACAAAGCACCAAGCTGATCTCCCTGTGCTATGTGGCTGCTTCCCACTAGCTATCTATTTTACATTTGGTAGTGTATATATGTCCATGCCAGATTGTCACCTTCACCTGCTCCTAAACTCAGACATAAATTTATAGTTCTGATGGGGCAACAATGAGAATTACATCGCAGGGAGCAGTGATCATTAATCTGTTAATCAAGGCTGCCAACACAGACTTACACATCTTAGTAATAAATTATAAAAACACCTAAGAATCAGCTGCTTAACAAAGTTGAGTTTGATGAGAAGCCAAATTGATAAGCTCCTCCCCCCACATCAAGGCTAATTTTTCACCAACTATATGTAGGAAGCTATAAAAATATGTCTCAAAAATAACTGCCCATTAGCTGTATATTCAGAACAACTTCAGAGAGCTTCTCCCTACTGCTGTATGCTATTTTCCTGCAAACCTCCCACTCACTGTAAACCAGAACTGCCTTCAACTTTGGAAATTAGCTGGCAGCCAAAACTGGAGACTTCTCACACCAAAAGGCAATAAATTCAGGAATTCTCAGAGAAGAAATCAAGAGAATTTTAGAATGGACTCCTCTGGCATGCTTCCCTCACTCCTCTGGGTTCTATGCACATAAAAATGCTTAGTTGTCATAATTATTATCCTGCTATAATTTACTAACAATGATAACATAAGTACCATATTTACTCAGTTCTAACACACACATTTTTTCACATTCCACCTTTCATGTCTCACATTTCACAAATCAGGATGCCTATTGGTCTTCAATATATTAATATAATAACTATTTAATACAGTGCAATGCTGTTTTCTTTTGTCCCAGAAAATCAATGGTACATATTAAAGTTATGACATCTTAAAATCAAGGAAATGTGATTAAAAACTTGGAAATATAATAGTTAGGATTCCTTTACTGCAATCAACAGAATCAAACTCTGGCTAACTGAATAGAAAACTCGGTACGAGAATGGATTCCTATAGACTTGCTGGGTAGGATGGAGAACCCAGCTCCAGAATGGAACAACAAACTACTTACTAGGTAGAGGAGCTACTACTCTGTCTCCTGAAGGAGCTGTAGTGGAATCAAATGATTAACTCGTTGGAGTTGTTTTGTTTCTTCTCTCTCTGTCACTTTGCTGAGGATTCAGTTCCAGCCCCATCTGTCTGACTTAGGGCCTTTGCCTGCCCTATGGCTGCACTGTCGTGGGGAGGAAGGATCTGGTGAGAGGAGCCTGCAGTGGCCTCCAGGATACTTATGACTGCCATCGCGGGAAAGGGAGACCCTGATTCCCAGCCCCTGCAAAACTGCACATAATGGGAAAGAGGTGATTCCGAAAAGGAAATCATGGTGTAGTTAAGAAAGAGGACATTATGCTGCGTGGGGAGAGTGCATCCAGAAATTGGATATTGAGATCACGTTCTTATCACCTACAGCCTCTGGTTAGATGCTCTTAACAGTCCTGTGGGATAAGAATAAGTATCAACATCCTCATTTTCTACAAGAGGAAATGTAGGTCCAGATAGGCTACATGGCCTACTTTATTATCTGGTATGTGGCAGAGCAGGACTGGAACCTGAGTACTAACTCACAGTTTATACTAACTAAATTGAAGACTAATACAACTGGGGGAAAAAGAAAGAAAACTTTCCGATTGTAATCCTTTGCAATGCCCTGTGGGAAAAAAATCTTCATCCACAAATTATATGAGCCTAAGAAATAGCCCTACCCCTATGTGCCTATTTTAAGGTCACAGAGGAAAAGTGTCTGGGAGATAGAAACAAATTCCACTTGCTGTGTTATCTCTGATGGGAAATTTCACTCCTCTGGGCCTCCCCTTCCTCGGCTGTGAAGTGTGCGAAATTTTTCCTTGACTACCTCCCAGATTTTTAGAGGAGGCAAGATGTAAGAATAGAGGTGTAAGTTCTTCAAAAAGCACTAAAGCTCTTTTGCTGTAAGCCTGAATCACCATTTGCTGGTCTGCTAAGTACAGAATCACAATTTTGTGGGGCACAATTTAGATTTTCATTAAACTATTTTTTTTCCAAAGCGTAATTTCTTTCGACTTTGACCTACTTTTTTTTTAAAGAAGCTAGGATAACACATATGAGCTCATTAGCACGAAAAGAAACATTTTCATTCACATCAACCAACTGCCTATGCTAAATGGCAAAATTCAAACCTCTTTTACTGTGCATATCTCTTTGTACACTAAATTCTACTGTGAGTATGATATGGACTTGGTACTCAGAGAATGTCAGGGATTTGAAGGAATTGACTGATAGTTGATTTCAGGTGAAGTCATTGCCCAGGATCCTTTGAAGGTTTCCATCCTTTTCAAAGAATGCTTTGAAACAACTAAGGCAGCAGAGAACATGGATTTTGTAGCCAGGCTAATGTGGGTTCAAATTCGAACGCTGGCTCATGCTGGCCATTTAATCTACAGCCAGTTACATAAGTATTCTAATCTTCATTTCCTCATACCTAAATTGAGAACTAAAATACACATGTCACAGGATTATTACAAAACTCAGAGATGATGTATGTAAAATATCTGACACTTACTATACCTAGGATCCCAAGCCAATAGTCATCGTCATCATCATCATCATCACACTACTGTTATTATGTGGATGGTATCATTTAATCCTTACAATATTAAGAGACACTTATTGCTTTCAACAGATGTGGAAACTGAGTCTTAGAGAATTTAAATCAGTTGTTCAGGGTCAAACAATCTGTGGGATTTGAATAAAGGTCTATCAGAGTATACACCCTTAATACTAAACTATCATTATTACTGTTACTATTATTGCATTTTCATTATCTTCATTATCAGATATATCCAAAGACAGTTCAGGGTAAAATCTGGATAGCACATAATGCAACAACTATCTTTTCAAATGGCATTCAGTGTTGTGGGAAAGGAAAAGGATACTGGATTAAGAAGAGCTAGGTTTTAGTTTAGGTCTATGTCTTCCAAGTCATGTGACCTTAAATAAATCTCCCTCTGAGACTTAACTTCCTCATCTGTAAAATGAGCTTGATAATAACCACCCCGTGGCACAGCTTCAAAAATCAAATATAAAAATGTGTATGCTAACACATATATATGGAATCTAAAAAAAATTTTTTTTAAATGGTTATGAAGAATCTAGGGGCAAGACAGGAATAAAGACGCAGACACAGAGAATGGACTCAAGGACACGGGGAGGGGGAAGGGTAAGCTGGGATGAACTGAGAGAGTGGCAGGGACTTACATACACTACCAAATGTAAAATAGATAGCTAGTGGGAAGCAGCCGCATAGCACAGGGAGATCAGCTTGGTGCTTTGTGACCACCTAGAGGGGTGGGATAGGGAGGGTAGGAGGGAGACACAAGAGGGAGGAGATACGGGGATATATGTATATATATGGCTGATTGACTTTGTTATAAAGCAGAAACTAACACACCATTGTAAAGCAATTATACTCCAATAAAGATGTTAAAAAAATGTGTATGACAATATTTTGTACAGTATGAAATACTATATGAGCATGTTTATGTCAATTGTGTTAGTTTTACCACCATTACCAGAGGCCAAGTCATGACTAGGTCCATGGAAGCTACCCTAGTTTGTAATATAGAGTGGGAAAACGTTTCTGGCTCCACTAAGGGAAAAACCTACATCAACCTCACCCTGATGTTAATGGCAAAAAGAAAAAGCATCCAATCTAAAGTACTGTACCTGCATGTACAGGATGTGATTCCAAGACCTAAAAGAATACTAAAAAATGACAACAATAAACTGTTTAATCAATCTGTCTCCCCAAGATCAGAGAATATAGAAGTAAAAATGTAGGATGTAGATGTGATGAGTCTTGTGTAATTTTGTTACTAAAACATTACCTTAAAGTCGACTTTTTCCAGTGTTCTCAGAGCCTCAATATTACCACTAATTGTCTCTTCCCATTAATTATCTGACAAAACTAGAAAAGATAGATTTGAGTCTCCCAAGCACAGATTCCTAAAACTAGATCTTCCTGTCAGTGAAAACATCACCACCTAGAAATCTAGACAACTAAGAGAGATTTATCAGACCATCATTAGCCAGAATGACAGTCATTTGGCATACTCTACAATTCACTGAACAGTTCTGTGTGAGCACTTGCTCCTTCAGAACCCATACTCTGGAGTGATGGGCAACCCTGATCTAATTATTTTTCTAAGTAGTACTGATCATAATTGCCCACATTGACTAATAGAACCCACAAGTGATTAATGTCATAGCTGGGCCCTCAAGATGGGCCTCCTGATCCTAAAGTTATTCTGGGGATCAGTGTGAATATTTATATTCTTTCTAATGAAGTAAATTGGGGTGGACATGCTACAGATTGGAGTCATAAATTAGTGAAGGGCACAATAATCTTGTACTGACTTGTACAATCCATGACAAGATTCTCTGCAAGAAAGTAGTGATAATTAGTGGAATAACCTGTGTATGCCTCCTGCAGGACATTGGACTGAGATGCACAGAACCACGGTATATATCATCAGGCATTTTAGATGAAATATCTAGTAAGCCAATAAGTCTATAATTTATGGGAACTAAAATAATGTTCTTCTGAAAGTTGAGAAAGACTATGCTCTGGGTCCCTCCACATAGGATGAGATGGACAGATCAGTAGAATCACCAAATGATAAGATACCTGAGGGCAGAGCTAGGTCACTGTTGTTCAACATTCCACCCCAAGTGCTTAGTACAGTGCAGGGCATACTGCAGGCACTTTATAAACATTGTTGGATGGATGGATGAATAAATGACATCAATAAATGTAACCTAGCTGGCCAGAATAAGAGGCCAACACTTGGAGTAATCTTCTTGAGAAAGAAACACTTACCAAGTTGCTTTATTTAGCATGAGTGTTTTTATCCAAATATAAACAATGCAAAAACATTACCAGGGCCCAGAAAATTTTGTAAGCACAATAAGATTTCCACTTGATTTATGAAACTGACAAATGAAGTATCATAAGCATCTACTTTGATCTGAGTTTCTATTTCAGTCCTTCTCTCCAAATCCCAACTTCAGGCCGCTATGTCTACAATACAAGATCTCATTCTCACATCCAGTTCCTGCTACACGGATCCACTGTATCGACTTTTTTTTGCAAGGCAATACAAATTTTTAAATGAACTTCAAAACCCCAAACTCAATTGACACATATACATTACTACATATAAAATAGATAACTAATAAGGACCTACTGTATAGCACAGGGAACTCTACTCAATACAAACTAATAAGGACCTACTGTATAGCACAGGAGACTCTGCTCAATACTCTGTAATGGCCTGTATGGGAAAAGAATCTTAAAAAGAGTGGTATATGTATCACTGATTCACTTTGCTGTACACCTGAAATTAACACAACATTGTAAATCAACTACACTAAAAATTAAATATAAAAAACCTCCAGAGCAGAAGCAAGAAGAACTAAAATCCTGCAGCCTGTAGATAAAAACCACATTCACAGAAAGATAGACAAGATGAAAAGGCAGAGGGCTATGTACCAGACGAAGGAACAAGATAAACCCCAGAAAAACAACTAAATGAAGTGGAGATAGGCAACCTTCCAGAAAAAGAATTCAGAATAATGATAGTGAAGATGATCCAGGACCTTGGAAAAAGAATGGAGGCAAAGATCGAGAAGATGCAAGAAATGTTTAACAAAGACCTAGAAGAATTAAAGAAAAAACAGAGATGAACGATACAATAACTGAAATGAAAACTACAATAGAAGGAATCAATAGCAGAATAACTGAGGCAGAAGAACGGATAAGTACCCTGGAAGACAGAATGATGGAATTCACTGCTGTAGAACAGAATAAAGAAAAAAGAATGAAAAGAAATGAAGACAGCCTAAGACACCTATGGGACAACATTAAACGCAACAAACTTCACATTATAGGGGTCCCAGAAGGAGAAGAGAGAGAGAAAGGACCAGAGAAAATATTTGAAGAGATTATAGTCGAAAATTTCCCTAACATGGGAAAGGAAATAGCCACCCAAGTCCAGGAAGCACAAAGAGTCCCATACAGGATAAACTCAAAGAGAAACACACTGAGACACATAATAAACAAACTGGCAAAAATTAAAGACAAAGAAAAATTATTGAAACCAGCAAGGGAAAAATGACAAATAACACAAAAGGGAACTCCCATAAGGTTAACAGCTGATTTCTCAGCAGAAACTCTACAAGCCAGAAGGGAGTAGCATGATATACTTAAAGTGATGAAAGGGAAGAACCTACAACCAAGATTACTCTACCTGGCAAAGATCTCATTCAGATTCAATGGAGAAGTCAAAAGCTTTACAGACAAGCAAAAGCTAAGAGAATTCAGCACCACCAAACCAGCTCTACAACAAATGCTAAAGGAACTTCTCTTAGTGGGAAACACAAGAGAAAAAAAGGACATACAAAAGCAAACACAAAACAATTAAGAAAATGGTCATAGGAACATAAATATTGATAATTACCTTAAACGTGAATGGATTAAATGCACCAACCAAAACACACAGGCTTGTTGAATGGATACAAAAAGAAAACCCATATATATGTTGTCTACAAGAGACCAACTTCAGACCTAGGGACACATAACAGACTGAAAGTGAGGGGATGGGAAAAGATATTCCATGCAAATGGAAATCAAAAGAAAGCTGGAGTAGCAATACTCATATCAGATAAAATAGATTTTAAAATAAAGAATGTTACAAGAGACAAGGAAGGACACTACATAACAATCAAGGGATCAATCCAAGTAGAAGATATAACAATTATAAATATATATGCACCCAACATAGGAGCACCACAATACATAAGGCAACTGCTAACAGCTATAAAAGAGGAAATCGACATTAACACAATAATAGTGGGGGACTTTAACACCTCACTTACATCAATGGACAGATCATCCAAAATGAAAATACATAAGGAATCAGAAGCTTTAAATGACACAATTGATGTTTATAGGACATTCCATCCAAAAACAGCAGATTATACTTTCTTCCCAAGTGTGCATGGAACATTCTCCAGGATAGATCATATCTGGGTTCAGAAATCAAGTCTCAGTAAATTTAAGAAAATTGAAATCATATCAGGCATCTTTTCAGACCACAACGCTATGAGATTAGAAATCAATTACAGGGAAAGAACCTAAAAAACACAAACACATGGAGGCTAAACAATACATTACTAAATAACCAAGAGATCACTGAAGAAATCAAAGAGGAAATCAAAAAATACCTAGAGACAAATGACAATGAAAACACGATGATCCAAAACCTATGGGATGCAGCAAAAGCAGTTCTAAGAGGGAATTTTATAGCTATACAAGCCTATCTCAAGAAACAAGAAAAATCTCAAATAAACAATCTAGCCTTACACCTAAAAGAACTAGAGAAAGAAGAACAAACAAAACCCAGAAGTTAGCAGAAGGAAAGAAATCATAAAGATCAGATCAGAAATAAATGAAATAGAAACAAAGAAAACAATAGCAAATATCAATAAAACTAAAAGCTAGTTCTTTGAGAAGATAAAATTGATAAACCATTAGCCAGACTCATGAAGAAAAAGAGGGAGAGGACTCAAATCAATAAAATTAGAAATGAAAAAGGAGAAGTTACAACAGACACTGCAGAAATACAAAGCATCCTAAGAGACTACTACAAGCAACTCTATGCCAAAAAAATGGACAACCTGGAAGAAATGGACAAATTCTTAGAAAGGTATAACCTCCCAAGACTGAACCAGGAAGAAACAGAAAATATGAACAGACCAATCACAAGTAAGGAAATTGAAACTGTGCTTAAAAATCGTCCAACAAAAAGAGTCCAGGACCAGATGGCTTCATAGGTGAATTCTATCAAACATTTAGAGAAGAGCTAACATCCATCCTTCTCAAACTATTCTAAAAAATTGCAGAGGAAGGAACACTCCTAAACTCATTCTATAAGGCCACCATCACCCTGATACCAAAACCAGACAAAGACACTACAAAAAAAGAAAATTACAGACCAATATCACTGACGAATATAGATGCTAAAATCCTCAAGAAAATACTAGCACACAGAATCCAACAACACATTAAAAGGATCATTACACCATGATAAAGTGGGATTTATCCCAGGGATGCAAGGATTCTTCAATATATGCAAATCAATCAATGTGATACACCATATTAACAGATTGAAGGAGAAAAACTATATGATCATCTCAATAGATGCAGAAAAAGCTTTTGACAAAACTCAGCACCCATTTATGATAAAAACTCTCCAGAACGTGGGCATAGAGGGAACTTACCTCAACATAATAAAGGCTATATACGAGAAACCCAGAGCAAACATCATTCTAAATGGTGAAAAACTGAAAGTATTTCTTCTAAGATCAGGAACAAGACAAGGATGTCCACTCTCACACTATTATTCAACATAGTTTTGGAAGTCCTAGCCATGGCAATCAGAGAAGAAAAGGAAATAAAAGGAATACAAATTGGAAAAGAAGAAGTAAAATTGTCACTCTTTGCAGATGACATGATACTATACATAGAGAATCCTAAAGATGCCCCATAAAACTACCAGAGCTAATCAATGAATTTGGCAAAGTTGCAGGATACAAAATCAATGTACAGAAATCTCTTGCATTCCTATACACTAATGATGAAAAATCTGAAAGAGAAATTAAGGAAACACTCCCATTTACCATTGCAACAAAAAGAATAAAATACCTAGGAATAAACCTACCTAGGAAGACAAAAGACCTCTATGCAGAAAACTGTAAGACACTGATGAAAGAAATTAAAGATGATATCAACAGATGGAGAGATATACCATGTTCTTGGATTGGAGGAATAAATATTATGAAAATGACTATACTACCCAAAGCAATCTACAGATTCAATGCAATCCCTATCAAATTACCAATGGCACTTTTTACGGAACTAGAACAAAATATCTTAAAATTTGCATGGAGATACAAAAGACCCCGAATAGCCAAAGCAGTCTTGAGGGAAAAAAACAGAGCTGGAGGAATCAGACTCCCTGACTTCAGACTACACTACAAAGCTACAGTAATCAAGACAATATGGTACTGGCACAAAAACCAAAATATAGATAAATGGAACAAGATAGAAAGCCCAGAGATAAACCCATGCACCTATGGTCAACTAATCTATGACAAAGGAGGCAAGGATATACAATGGAGAAAAGACAGTCTCTTCAATAAGTGGTGCTGGGAAAACTGGACAGCTACATGTAAAAGAATGAAATTAGAACACTTCTTAACACCATACACAAAAATAAACTCAAAATGGATTAGAGAACCAAATGTAAGACCGGACACTATAAAACTCTTAGAGGAAAACATAGGAAGAACACTCTTTGACATAAATCACAGCAAGATAATTCTTGATCCTCCTCCTAGAGTACTGGAAATAATAACGAAAATAAACAAATGGGACCTAATGAAACTTAAAAGCTTTTGCACACCAAAGGAAACCATAAACAAGACAAAAAGACAACCCTCAGAATGGGAGAAAATATTTGGAAATGAAGCAACTGACAAAGGATTAATCTCCAAAATATATAAATAGCTCATGCAGCTCAATATTAAAAAAACAAACAACCCAATCAAAAAATGGGCCAAACCTAAATAGACATTTCTCCAAAGAAGACATTCAGATGGGCAAGAAGCACATGAAAAGCTGCTCAACATCACTAATGATTAGAGAAATGCAAATCAAAACTACAATGAGGTATCACCTCACACCAGTTAGAATGGGCATCATCAGAAAATCTACAAACAACAAATGCTGGAGAGGGTGTGGAGAAAAGGGAACCCTCTTGCACTGTTGGTGGGAAGGTAAATTGATACAGCCACTATGGAGGACAGTATGGAGGTTCCTTAAAAAACTAAAAATAGAATTACCTTTTGATCCAGCAATCTCTCTACTGGGCATATACCCAGAGAAAACCATAATTCAAAAAGACACGTGCACCCCAATGTTCATTGCAGCACTATTTACAATAGCCAGGCCATGGAAGCAACCTAAATGCCCATCAACAGATGAATGGATAAAGAAGTTGTGGTAAATATGTACAATGGAATATTACTCAGCCATAAAAAGGAACGAAACTGGGTCATTTGTTGAGACGTGGATGGATCTAGAGACTGTCATACAGAGTGAAGCAAGTCAGAAAGAGAAAAACAAATATCGTATATTAACGCATATATGTGGAACCTAGAAAAATGGTAGAGATGAACTGGTTTGCAGGGCAGAAACTGGGACACATATGTAGAGAACAAACGTATGGACACCAAGGGGGGAAAGCGGCAGGGGGTTGGGGGCAGTGGTGTGATGAATTGGGCGATTGGGATTGACATGTGTACACTGATGTGTATGAAACTGATGACTAATAAGAACCTGCTGTATAAAAAAATAAATAAGATAAAAAATTTTTAAAACCCCAGCAAACCTCCAAACTCAAATTAATACAAAAAAAGGCATGACCAAGATGTTTTAGGAGTTCAGATGAAATATATAAGAACAGAATTTAGGAGCAAGCAATTTTTTTTGTTTGTAAAAAGTAATAGTAGACCAATTTTTCCAGCTTAAGTTTAATATCAGTCAGCAAATCCCTCATTAGACACAGTTTGGACTATATAATTAAATTTAATAAACAGATATTATGATCTATAGAGTCTACCTATGATTAATTAATACTGTTCTGCTCATACATTAATATGTGAATAATATTTAGCAGGTTTTTCATCTGTGTGAAATGTTTATGATTATTAAAATAATTATTTGCTATCAGGTATAGACTAGAGCAGATAAAAAATATTTAAATGCTGATGATCTAGGTCTCAAAGTCAATCCATGCCTTCACTATATCCTGGAATGCTTATAGAATTTTTCCTAAGTAACCAGGTAATTCCAAAACATTTGTGTACATGTGATTCTCCAAGAGAGCTGGTTAAAATGCAAATTCTAGGACACTACCCAAAGACTCCAGTTTAGAATCTCTGAGCAAAAGGAGCTCACAAATTTTCATTTTAAATAATAATCCCAACTAATTCTGATGCAGTAGGGAAAGGTGTAGACGTATATTTATTCTTAAACTGCCCATTTATTCTAATCATAATTTTGGGAGACAATAAATTCTAAAATGTTCCAAAATTATAATCAGAAAATTATGGAGATAATTAATACGAGGTGTGTAAAGGGAGTAGAAAAAGAGGACTTTGAGAGAATTAGTTGTTCCTTCTCAAAGAACATGAGACTTACATAATTTTTAAAAGAACAAAACACTTCAAACGGAGATATCTTGCCTCTATTTCTATTTCCAAAGTCTTAGTTTTATTTGGTATTGGGCGGGAGTATTCTGCCCACTGAAAGATCACAAAGAAGTGAGCGAGAAAATCAAATAAATAATTGGTATAATATATAAAACAGAACACAGTGTCTGAAAAAGAGTATATTTGCAAGGAATATTTGTTGAATAAAATGAACAAATGTCAATTAATGAACAATTATAGTCGTTCACAGGAAGAAATATATTTTTACAGACGTCAGAATTGTCTATTTGATAAAGTTTTCTTGTAACATAATTCTGGGGCCCATTCTATAAAATGATGTTAAGGTTGATAATAGTGTTAATCTAATAGTGTTATCAACTAAGGTTGATAATAGTTGTTAGCCAGTAATCTTTTCATTGCAAGCGGCAGAAACTCTAGTTCAAAGAGGCTTTAACATGAAAAAAATAGAGATTTTTAAAATGGGAAGACCAAGAGTGGATTTTTTGACTTCAGGTACAGCTGGATCCGGAGCACAAAGTTTTGTTGTTGTTTTTTTTCCCCAAAATTCTAGTTTTCCCATCTCTCTTCTGCATCTCTCTGTGCTTGCTCCATTCTCATTCAAGCTCTCTCCTCGTGATGACAAGAAGGCTGCCATTAGCTCCAATTACACATCCCATGCTACCCGTAATTTTACCAGTAAAAAGAAAAGAGAGTACTTTTATGCCAATAGCTCGAGCAAAATTTCCCCCAGATGAGCTCTTATTGGTACCTAGTAACATGACTTAGGCCACACACCTGTCATTGAACCAATCACTGTGGCCAAGGACACAGACTTAAGCCTGAAACATACCTATCCCTTGACATGGAGCATGGCTAGCCACACCCAAACAACATGGACTGAGAATGGAGGAATAATAGTTCTCAAAGAAAAAATAAGGTGCTATTATCAGCATGTGAAATTTACTATGTAAAAATCTACAAAAGATACTGTCAAACTGAAGTCCTTCTGAACGAACCAAGAGAAATGAGCTTTAAAGAAAACTTCATGTGAGAGTAAGTGTATTCATTATGGCATTCCTGGGTCAGAGGCGGGTATAAATACCTTTGGAGTTAAGAAGAAGGAGGAAGAGGGGGAAGAGGAGGAGAATGAGGAGGTGAAGGAGGAGGGAAAGGAGTGGGGAAGAGGAGGGGAGGAGACAACAACTATGCCAACAACGGTGCTAAAATAATTTTGAGATGTTAAGGTAAGAACATTCAGTTTGGGACACTTCTTGGCCGTCCTACACTGAAATAGGATAGAGGTTCATAGAATTTTAGGGTTAGAAGGTCCTTAAATACCACCTCATCTAAGTAACTGGGTTGCAAAGAAAGAAATAAAACATCTCAGGATTTGGCTCCTTCTACATGTCTATTTCCATCTCTCACCATTTAATCCATTGTTTTACTGTCTATCCCTGTATTGTCCAATGTGGTAGCCATTTGGCCACTGAGCACTTGAAATGTGGCTAGGTCAAATTGAGTTGTGCTCTAAGTATAAAATACACAGAGAAGTTCAAAGACAGTATGAAAAAATGAAGTAAAATTAATATTTTTATATTGATTAGTCATTGAAATGATATCCGGGATATACTGGGCTAAATGAAATATATTATTTAAATTAATTTGATCAATTTTTTAAACTTTTTTTAACATGACTACTATAAAATTTTAAATTATAAGTCATGTTTACTTATATAACTCATATTTGTGGTTCATGATAGGTTTTTGTGAGTCACCACTTTTCTATCCACACTTTTAGTGGCTACCACACATGTTGGATGGCAGGGATATTGAATAATATCCTCCAAACTGAAGGAACTATGAGACTGAAACACGAAACAGGCAACTCCATAAAATGCAATTATGAAGTTTATTGTGGGTGCTTACTTATGGGCAGGATTGAGCAGACAGCAATCCAGAAGCATTTGCAGCTACATTCTGCACCCCTTAAAAGGGGTACAGGGGGATTTAAAGGGGCCAAACCTAAGAATAGAATCTGACTACCAAGTGAGAAGCACTTTCGCACCAATGGAAACCAGGGTTTTTTTCCTCCCGCCCCCTCCCAAGTGTCTCACGAACACTAACCATGTGTCAGCATAAGACATTCTCCCAGTGTTCAGTAAGTCAGACAGAGAAAGACAAATATCATATGATATTGCTTATATGTGGAATTTTTTTAAATGGTACAAATAAACTTATCTTCAAAACAGAAAGAGTTACAGATGTAGAAAACAAATTTATGGTTGCCCAGGGGAAAAGGGGAAGTGGGGGGAGGGATAAATTGGGAGACTGGGATTGACATATACACACTGTTATATATAAAATAGATAACTAATAAGAACCTGCTGTATAGCACAGGGAACTCTACTCAGCACTCTGTAATGACCTATATGAGAAAAGAATCTAAAAAAGAGTGGACATGTGTATATGTATAACTGATTCACTTTGCTGTACAGCAGAAACTAACACAACATTGTAAATCAACTATACTCCAATAAAAATAAAATAAAAATTTTAAAAAGGCATTCTTCCAGTTTTCATATCAGATGAAGGCAAGCGTAAAAGTCAATAAGGAACTTATCTGGCTTGGGCACATTCCTTGTGAGTAGACTAAAGTTCAGTCACGTAGAAGGGAGAGAGAGTAGGACTTTGGGATCAAGATGGAGCTGACAAAATGGAGTCAGTGTGATTCAGCTATACAAACATGCCCTCTTCTTTCTAATTTCTAATAGAAATGACTTTTTTTATTTAAGTTGGATTCTATTTCACTGTATTGCTAATTGTTCTCCTTTTAAGGCGTGTAAGTAGACTTCTTATTCCTTGGCTCAATGTTTACATCGTCCGCCTCTCTATGATTCCATGTTCCTCTAAGGCATAGGGCAAATTCTTTGAGTGATGTCAATACCAGAGGTCTCAAATACTTGTCATAATTTAAAGCCCTAATTGTCTCTCTACAGCTTCTATAATGGTGCCACTTAGTATGGAATCTTCTTTCTGGGCCAAAGGGAGGGTAAATTTCATGCTCTCTCATTTCAAGGAGGGTTGATATATTTTTTCTGTTTTCACTAGCTTTTTTGAACCCTTCTAGTTTCCTTCACTTTTAATTTTCAACTCCTCTCTTTCCATTAGAGTGCTTAAAACCCACTTTCACAACCCTGTGAGAATTTCCTTGAACCCCACCGAATCCTTGATAGTATCCTCAGAATTGGAAAAGAGAGGCCCTGAAACAAATATTTTCAATCTATAGAAAAGATCACTTGATTTTTTTTTCGTTTTGCTTTTGTTCATGTACATAAAATGAACCCTAATAATGATACTCTAATCAGAGAATTTGATCTTCTGGCCCAGGTTAGATGCACGTAAACCCTACAGTCAGTTTGGTTTAATGAAAAAGGTACGTGTTTCTCTGAGTGGAAGGAAAAGGAGGAAATCGCAGACAGAAGGGAGATAAAGAGATAGTGGTACATGGTATTAAGGGACTGGAAAGCTTATGTTTAGTTTTGGAAACTTCATTTCTTCAATGAATGATAGAGAGCCTAATACCTGCAAAATACTACCAAGAAAAGTTTTCACTCTCTTAAATTGTACCACGTAGTGTTTGAGAAATTAAACTCTGTATTGGTTAGTTTGTTATAGCTAGTAACAACCAGCTACAACTAGCTAGTTTGTTATGGCTAGTATTAGTTTGTTACAGTTGGCTTGTTATAGTACTATTAGTTTGTTACAGTTAGTTTGTTACAACTAAACCAGAGTAGTTAGTTTGTTATTACTGTAAGAACTCCAACATTTCATTGCCTATTCACAAGAAAAGTTTATTCCTAGCTCACTAAAATCGAAAATCAGTGTTCCTAATCTGTAGGAAGTTCTCTTCCACGTGGAGAATCAGAGATCTGGACTCCTTCCCTCCTGAGCAATACTGCTCACCATTTATGGCCTAGAAAATAATCACACTGTCACACTTGCAGCAAGAGGGGCTGAGAAATGTAGTCCAGGAAAAACAAACAAACAAACAAACAAAAAAGAAAAACAACTTTGGTGAATAGTTGGGAAGTCTCTGCTACCAGCTTTGAATTGAATCCTGATTTGAATCCTGGCCCCATAACTGACTAACTTTGTGGTCAGGGACAAGTAACCTGAATGAGGAATATAATATCTCTCTATGCTTGGTTGTGAGGATAAGTGATGTAAAAATCATAACAAACTTCCAACATTTCTTAAGTGCCAGATAACATCCCAGGTTTTTTCCCCATTATTTTATATAATTTTCAGAATCCACCTATAAAGTAGCAACTATTATTATCATCTCTCTTTTATAGACTGAAGTAATAGTAGATGATGTAAAATTATAACCAACAACTGTTCATGTCCCCCTGTATCCACATTCTTACAACGTGATTTTCCAGTAACTCACATCAAAAGATAGAATCCCTACCCCACGAATCTGATCTGATCTTGTGACTTGCTTTTGCCAACAGAATGTGGCAAAAGTGACACTACCAACTTGGAGCCTAGATTACTAGCTTTTTTGGACCTCCACAACCACCATGTGGACAAGTCCAGGCTTACGTGGTAGAGGGTGAGAAAACATGTGCCAAAGATCTTTCTTGGGTGAAGCACATCTAGACTGATCCATCCTCCCAGCTGACTCACCAGCTCACAGACATATGAGCTAGCCAAAACGAAAACAGCCTAGCCTGGCCCAGACCAGAAGAACCACCTTGTCAAACCATAGACTCATGAGTTTAATAAATTCTATTTTAATCTACTTTGGTGTGGTTTGTTATACAGCATTATTTGTGGTAACAAGTAGCTGAGACAGAAGTTCCAAGACGTCGCGTTACCAGCTTTAGGTCACATATCCAGTAAACAATAGAGCAGGAGTGAAACCATAATCTATGGAATCTAAAACTTATGTCATCAGAAAGAACACAAATGTACTTCCCTGATGGTGTAGTGGTAAAGAATCTGTCTGCCAATGCATGGGACACAGGATCAATCCCTGGTCCAGGAAGATCCCACATGCAACAGAGCAGTTAAGCCTGTGTGCCACAACTACTGAGCCTGTTCTCTAGAGCCCACAAGCCACAACTATTGAGCACACGTACCACAACTACTGAAGCCCACATGCCTAGAGTCCATGCTCTGCAACTAGAGAAGCCACCGCAATGAGAAGGCAGAGCATCGCAACAAAGAGTAGTCCACACTCGCTGCAACTAGAGAAAGCCCGCATGCAGCAACAAGGACCCAACACAGCCAAAAATTAATTAATTAATTAATTAATTTTAAAAAAGATAAATAACAAATGTTGGCGAGGATGTGGAAAAAAGAGAACCCTCCTATATGCACCCCAATGTTCACGGCAGCATGGTTTACATTTGCTAAGACATGGAAGCAACCTAAGTGTCCATCAATAGATGGGTGAACAAAGAAGGTGTAGTACAGCCAACATCATTCTCAATGGTGAAAAACTGAAACTATTTCCACTAAGATTAGGAACAAGACAAGGTTTCTCACTCTCACTGCTATTATTCAACATAGTTTTGGAAGTTTTAGCCACAGCAATCAGAGAAGAAAAAGAAATAAAAGGAACCCAAATCAGAAAAGAGGAAGTAAAACTGTCATTGTTTGCAGATGACAGGATAGTATACATAGAGAATCCTAAAGATGCTACCAGAAAACTATTAGAGCTAATCAATGAATTTGTAAAGTAGCAGGATACAAAATTAATGCAAAGAAATCTCTTGCATTCCTACACATTAATGATGACAAATCTGAAAGAGAAATCAAGGAAACACTCCCATTTACCATTGCAACAAAAAGAATACAATACCTAGGAATAAACCTACCTAAGGAGACAAAAGACCTGTATGCAGAAAACTATAAGACAGTGATGAAAGAAATGAAAGATGATACAAACAGATGGAGAAATATACCATGTTTTTGGATTGGAAGAATCAACATTGTGAAAATGACTATATTACGCAAAGCAATCTACAGATTCAATGCAATCCCTATCAAATTACCAAAGGCATTTTTCACAGAACTAGAAGAAAAATTTCACAATTTGTACAGAAACACAAAAGACCCCGAATAGCCAAAGCAATCTTGAGAAAGAAAAATAGAGCTGAAGGAATCAGGCTCCCAGACTTCAGACTATATTACAAAGCTACCATAATCAAGACAGTATGGTAGTGGCACAAAACCAGAAATATACATCAATGGAAGAGGATAGAAAGCCCAGAGATAAACCCACGCACCTATGGTTACCTTATTTTTAATAAAGGACGCAAGAATATATAATGGAGAAAAGACAGCCTCTTCAATAAGTGGTGCTGTGAAAACTGGACAGCTACATGTAAAACAATGAAATTAGAACACTTCCTAATACCATACACAAAAATAAACTGAAAATGGATTAAAGACCTAAATGTAAGGCCTGACATGATACAACTCTTAGAGGAAAACATAGGCAGAACACTCTAGGACATAAATCACAGCAAGATCCTTTTTGACCCAACTCCTAGAAAAATGGAAATAAAAACAAAAACAAACAAATGGGACCTAATGAAACTTAAAAGCTTTTGCACAGCAAAGGAAACCATAAACAAGACAAAAAGACAACCCTCAGAATGGAAGAAAATACTTGCAAGTGAAGCAACTGACAAAGGATTAATCTCCAAAATTTACAAGCAGCTCATGCAGCTCAATATCAACAAAATAAAAAACCCAATCCAAAAATGGGCAGAAGACCTAAATAGGCATTTCTCCAAATAAGATATACAGATTGCCAACAAACACATAAAATAATGCTCAATGTCACTAATCATTAGAGAAATGCAAATCAAAACTACAATGAGGTATTACCTCACACCAGTCAGAATGGCCATCACCAAAAAATCTACAAACAATAAATGCTGGAGAGGGTGTGGAGGAAAGGGAACACTCTTGCACTGTTGGTGGGAATGTAAATTGATACAGCCACTATGGAGAACAGTATGGAGGTTCCTTACAAAACTAAAAATAGAACTACCATACGACCCAGCAATCCCAATACTGGGCATATACCCTGAGAAAACCATAATTCAAATAGAGTCATGTACCACAATGTCAATTGCAGCTCTATTTACAATAGCCAGGACATGGAATCAACCTAAGTGTCCATCGACAGATGAATCGATAAAGAAGATGTGGCCCATATATACAATGGAATATTACTCAGCCATTAAAAGAAATGAAATTGAGTTATTTGTAGTGAGGTGGGTGGACCTAGAGTCTGTCATACAGAGTGAAGTAAGTCAGAAAGAGAAAAACAAATACTGTATACTAACACATATATATGGAATCTAAAAAAGAAAAAAAGAAAATGGTTCTGAAGAACCTAGGGGCAGGACAGGAATAAAGACGCAGACGTAGAGAATGGACTTGAGGACACGGGGAGGGGGAAAGGTAAGCTGGGACGAAGTGAGAGGGTGGCATGGACTTATATGTACTACCAAATGTAAAATAGATAGCTAGTGGGAAGCAGCTGCATAGCATAGGGAGATCAGCTCTGTGCTTTGTGACCACCTAGAGGGGTGGGATAGGGAGGGTGGGAGGGAGACTCAATATGGAGGAGATATGGGGATATATGTATATGTATAGCTGATTTACTTTGTTATAAAGCAAAAACTAACACACCATTGTAAAGCAATTATACTCCAATAAAGATGTTAAAAAAAAAAAAGACAGTGTGGTATATATACACAATGAAATACTACTCAGCCATAAAAAATAATGAAATAATGCTATCTGCAGCAACATGGATGGACTTGGAGGGCATTATGTTAAGTGAAATAAATGGGACAGAGAAAGACAAATACTGTATGATAGCACATGTGGAATGTAAATACAACAAACTAGTGAATATAACAACAATTACAAAAAAAAGCAGACTCACAGATATAGAGAGCAATCTAGTGGTTACCAGTTTGGAGAGGGAAGGGGGAAGGAGCCATAAGAGGTAGGGGATTAAGAGGTACAAACTATTATGTATGAAATAAGCTACAAGGATACATTGTACAACACAGGGGATAAGGCCAATATTTTATAATAACAATAAATGGAGTATAACCTTTAAAATTTTTGAATCACTATATTGCACACCTGTAACTTACATAATATTTTACATGAACTATATTTCAATAAAAAAAAGTAAATGCATTTATCCAGAATAAATAAATAAATAAATAAATAAATAAATAAATAAATAAAACCTATGTCTTCAGCTACAATATGCTAAGATAATTATCTCATCAAATTTTCTGATGTGCTCAACTAATAAAAGCCATTAATACTCTGCTCTTTATTAAATTCTAAAATCCAAGGCAAACTAGTGTTTGCCTTGTCAATGTTAGTTGCTCACAACTCTTTCTCCAATACTAGCACTCTGCCTCACATGCAATGTCTTCAGTAAATACTTTTTGAATGAATTACTAAAAGTTTGCTACTCAGATAAATCAGCAATAAGCCCACCCTCAAGGAGCTGAGTCTAAAAGAGAAGATTAAACACAGACATAAATAATGGCAATATAAGATGAAAAGGGTTATGTGCGACAGGCAGAGAGTCAATAGAGCATTCTAGGAATTCAGAGGTGGAGAAATTTCTTACTGCAAGGGAGGTAGTAAACTATTTCACTGAGATGATGATATTTGCTTTTATCTTCAGCGAATGGACTTTAAACATACGAAGATTATCAGCACGCATTCCAGCCATGGGGACATCAAGAACAACCCATGGTAGTAAGAAACAATAACATGAACACAAGGAAACAGTGAATGGTTTCTACTGGGTGAAAAATAAATTAAGTCTACTTCATGAGTCAAAGACTTCATGCAATCAAATCCCTTCACCCTGACTCAAAGACTCTGACAATTGGCTGCATCTGGTTCTAACTCCTATCACTTAAGTCACCTCTTTCTTATTCATTCAGTGATTTTTACTTTTATCCATTTATTCATTCTTTTTTTTAAAAAAAGCATTATTTATCTAAGAACACAGCTAGGCACCATTTCCAAAGATTAGAAAGGAAAATGAATTTCACCCACGTCTTTCAGAATAGAGTAGAAGACTTTGAAAGGCAACGACCACTTGTACTCTTCTCTTTCATTTCTCAAAGCACCTGTCACAAAATGATGCTCAAATGCAAGCTAAACACACAGATACACAAAAATAATAGCTGGTTTTAAATTAATTTAAAAGTTGATTAAGAGAAAAATGGCCCTTTTTTCCAACAAGGTGCTCACTTAATGTTCACTACTGGTTACTTTTACAAAGCTCAATTGTATTTATTAAATAAGTCTACATATTAATGGGAATCACTTACTGTCCTGGGGCATCAGGCTTGGCAAGTTGTCTAAGATACAATCCTTGCCTTGAAGGAGCACAGAGACTTAAAAGCCAGGGACTAGTCCAGCCTCTGAGGATCCAATGGTGAATGAGACAGAGAAAGTCCTTATTCTCAGAGAGTTTCCAGACCAGAAAGGGGATACCTACAACAAAGAAAAATACTATTACAAAACTTTAAGATAATTCCAAAAAGTGATATATGCTACAAGATAATAAAGCAATGTAATATAACAGAAAGCTATTGAGTCTAACTTCTTTAAATAGGGGCTCAGGAAAGACTTTCTGAAGAACTGCCATTTAAGCTGACAATCTGAGGACAGGGTGTTCCAGGCAGTGTGAGTGACAATTCAAAGGTCTTATGTTTACCTCACACCGGTCAGAATGGCCATCATTAAAAAGTCTGCAAATAACAAATGCTGGAGAGGGTATGAAGAAAAGGGAACCCTCTTACACTGTTGGTGGAAATGTAAATTGGTACAACCACTATGGAGAACAGTACGGAGGTTTCTTCAAAAATTAATAATAGTGTTATCATATGATTCAGTAATCCCACTCCTGAGCATATATCTGGAGAAAACTCTAATTCAAAAAGATACATGTAACCCAATGTTCATAGCAACACTTTTCACAATAGCCAAGACATGGAAGCAACCTAAGTGTTCATTGACAGATCAATGGATAAATAAGATGTGGTATATGTATACAATGAAATACTACTAAGCCATAAAAAAGAATGAAATAATGTCAACTGCAGCAACATGGATGGACCTAGAGATTATCACACTAAGTGAAGTAAGTCAGGAAGAGAAAGACAAATATCATATGATATCACTTATATGTGGAATCTAAGATATGACACAAATGAACATATCTATGAAACAGAAACAGACTCAAAGACTTAGAAAATAAACTTATGGTTACCAAAGGGCGGGGAGAGTGGAGGGATAAATTAGGAGTTGGGATTAAGAGATACAAAAACAACAAGGTCCTACTGTATAACACAAGGAATTATATTCAGTATCTTGTAATAAACTATAATGGAAAAGAATCTGAAAAAGAATAGATATATATAAATCAATTTGCTGTACACCAGAAACTGACAAAACATCATAAATCAAGTATACTTCAATAAACACAAAACAAAACATAGGCCTAAAGTCTAGAATAAACTAGCTTATACATCACATATATCACTATTTAAAGTGAGATAAGTAACTTAAGACAACTTAGAAAGAGATACTGGCACACTAAACAGTCAGTGTTTAAAGTTCAAAGCTAGGCAAAAAGCCCCCCCCAAAAAATCCAAAAAGGCTAGGCACAGACTCCACTGAGACAATCTCACTCACAGCACTTTCAGAGTGAGGACGCATGTATAGGCTGCGAGTTTGCCTGATCTGTTAACCACAAATTATCCCTGGCTGTCAACCATGAATTGGAGGCCACCCCTAACTGCCTTGGCTTCCTCTCTCACTATCTGTTATGCTGTCAAGTTCTTGGCACCCTTGGATGCCTGTGCTAAAATGCAGTTTTGGGGGTTTTTCTGTCTGTTTCTTTGTTTAAAAACTTTATTGGAGTATAATTGCTTTACAATGGTGTGTTAGTTTCTGCTTGATAACAAAGTGAATCAGCTATACATATACATATATCCCCAGGCCTCCTCCCTCTTGCGTCTCCCTCCCACCCTCCCTATCTCACCCCTCTAGGTGGTCACAAAGCACTGAGCTGATCTCCCTGCGCTATGCGGCTGTTTCCCACTAGCTATCTATTTTACATTTGGTAGTGTATATATGTCCATGCCACTCTCTCACTTCATCCCAGCTTACCCTTCCCCCTCCCCGTGTCCTCAAGTCCATTCTCTACGTCTGCGTCTTTATTCCTGTCCTGCCCCTAGGTTCTTCAGAACCATTTTCTTTTTTTCTTTTTTAGATTCCATATATATGTGTTAGTATACAGTATTTGTTTTTCTCTTTCTGACTTACTTCACTCTGTATGACAGACTCTAGGTCCAGCCACCTCACTACAAATAACTCAATTTCGTTTCTTTTAATGGCTGAGTAATATTCCATTGTATATATGGGTCACACCTTCTTTATCCATTCATCTGTTGATGGACACATAGGTTGATTCCATGTCCTGGATATTGTAAATAGAGCTGCAATGAACATTCTGGTAAATGACTCTATTTGAATTCTGGTTTTCTCAGGGTGTATGCCCAGTAGTGTGATTGCTGGGTCATATGGTAGTTCTATTTTTAGTTTTGTAAGGAACCTCCATGCTGTTCTCCATAGTGGCTGTATCAACTTACATTCCCACCAACAGTGCAAGAGGATTCCCTTTTCTCCACACCCTCTCCAGCATTTATGTTTGTAGATTATTTGATGATGGCCATTCTGACTGGTGTGAGGTCATACCTCATTGCAGTTTTGACTTGCATTTCTCTAATGATTAGTGATGTTGAGCATTCTTTCATGTGTTTGTTGGCAATCTGTATATCTTATTTGGAGAAATGCCTATTTAGGTCTTCTGCCCATTTTTGGATTGGGTTGTTTGATTTTTTTGATATTGAGCTGCATGAGCTGCTTGTAAATCTTGGAGATTAATCCTTTGTCAGTTGCTTCATTTCCAAATATTTTCTCCCATTCTGAGGGTTGTCTTTTTGTCTTGTTTATGGTTTCCTTTGCTGTGCAAAAGCTTTTAAGTTTCATTAGGTCCCATTTGTTTATTTTTGTTTTTATTTCCATTTCTCTAGGAGGTGGGTCAAAAAGGATCTTGCTGTGATTTATGTCCTAGAGTGTTCTGCCTATGTTTTACTCTAAGAGTTTTAGAGTTTCTGGCCTTACATTTAGGCCTTTAATCCATTTTGATTTTATTTTTGTGTATGGTGTTAGGAAGTGTTCTAATTTCATTCTTTTACATGTAGCTGTCCAATTTTCCCAGCACCACTTATTGAAGAGGCTGTCTTTTCTCCATTGTATATTCTTGCCTCCTTTATCAAAAATAAGGTGACCATAGGTATGTGGGTTTATCTCTGGGCTTTCTATCCTGTTCCTTTGGTCTATATTTCTGTTTTTGTGCCAGTACCATACTGTCTTGATTACTGTAGCTCTGTAACATAGTCTGAAATCCAGGATACTGATTCCACCAGGTCCATTTTTCTTCCTTAAGATTGGTTTGGCTATTCGGGGTCTATTGTTTCCATACAAATTGTGAAATTTTTTATTCTACTTCTGTGAAAATTGCCATTGGTAGTTTGTTATGGATTGCATTGAATCTGTAGATTGTGTTGGGTAGTATAGTCATTTTCACTATATTGATTCTTTCAATCCAAGAACATGGTATATTTCTCCATCTGTTTGTATAATCTTTCATTTCTTTCATCAGTGCCTTATACTTTTCTGCATCCAGGACTCTTGTTTCCTTGGGTAGGTTTATTCCTAGGTATTTTATTCCTTTTGTTGCAGTGGTAAATAGGAGTGTTTCCTTGATTTCTCTTTCAGATTTTTCATCATTAGTGTATAGGAATGCATCACATTTCTGTGCATTAATTTTGTATACTGCTACTTTACCAAATGCATTGATTATCTCTAGTAGTTTTCTGGTAGCATCTTTAGGATTCTCTATGTATAGTATCACATCATCTGCGAACAGTGACAGTTTTACGTTTGTTTTCCAATTTGGATTCCTTTTCTTTCTTTTTCTTCTCTGATTTCTGTGTCTAAAACTTCCAAAACTATGTTGAATAATAGTGGTGAGAGTGGAAAACCTTGCCTTGTTCCTGATTTCAGAGGAAATGGTTTCAGATTTTAACCACTGAGAATGATGCTAGCTGTGGGTTTGTGATATATAGCCTTTATTATGTTGAGGTAATTTCCCTCTATGTCTACTTTCTGGAGGGTATTTTATCATAAGTGGGTGTTGAATTTTGTCGGAAGCTTTTTCTGCATCTGTTCAGATGATCACGTGGTTTTTCTCCTTCAATTTGTTAATACGGTTCATCACATTGATTGATTTGCATATATTGAAGAATCCTTGCATTCCTGGGATAAAACCCACTTGATTATGGTGTATGTTCCTTTTAATGTGCTGTTGGATTCTGTTGGCGAGTATTATGTTGATGATTTTTGCATCCATGTTCATCAGTGATATTGGCCTGTAGTTTTCTTTGTGACATCTTTGTCTGGTTTTCGTATGAGGGTGATGGTGGCCTCGTAGAATGAGTTTGGGAGTGTTCCTCCCTCTGCTATATTTTGGAAGCATTCGAGAAGGATAGCTGTTAGCTCTTCTCTAAATGTTTGATAGAATTCGCCTGTGAAGCCATCTGGTACTGGGCTTTTGTTTGTTGAAAGATTTTTAATCACAGTCTCAATTTCAGTGCTTGTGACTGGTCTGTTTATATTTTCTACTTCTTCCTGGTTCAGTCTTGGAAGGTTGTACTTTTCTAAGAATTTGTCCATTTCTTCCAGGTTGTCCATTTTATTGGCATATAGTTGTTTGTAGTAATCACTGATAGTCCTTTGTATTACTGAAGTGTGAGTTGTTATTTTTCCTTTTTCATTTCTAATTCTATTGATTTGAGTCTTCCCCGTTTTTTTCTTGATGAGTCTGGCTAATGGTTTATCAATTTTGTTTATCTTCTCAAAGAACCAGCTTTTAGTTTTATTGATCTTTGCTATCATTTCCTTCATTTTTTTCTCCATTTATTTCTCATCTGATCCTTATGAATACTTTCCTTCTGCTAACTTTGGGGTTTCTTTGTTCTTCTTTCCCTAATTGCTTTAGGTGTAAGGTTAGCTTGTTTATTTGAGGTGTTTCTTGCTTCTTGAGGTAGGACTGTATTGCTATAAACTTCCCTCTTAAAACTGCTTTTGCTGCATCCCATAAGTTTTGTGTCATCACGTTTTCATTTTCATTTGTTTCTAGGTATTTTTTGATTTCTTCTTTGATTTCTTTAGTAATCTCTTGGTTATTTAGTAGTGTATTGTTTAGCCTCCATGTGTTTGTATTTTTTACAGATTTTTTCCTGTACTTGATATCTAGTCTCATAGCGTTGTGGTCGGAAAAGATACATGATACGATTTCAATTTTCTTAAATTTACCAAGGCTTGATTTGTGACCCAAGATATGATCTATCCTGAAGAATATTCCATGAGCACTTGAGAAGAAAGTGTATTCTGTTGGTTTTGGATGGAATGTCCTATAAATATCAGTTAAGTCCATCTTTTTAATATATCATTTAAAGCTTGTGTTTCCTTATTTATTTTCATTTTGGATGATCTGTTCATTGGTGAAAGTAGGGTGTTACAGTCCCCAACTATTATTTTGTTACTGTCAATTTCCATTTTATGGCTGTTAGCATTTGCCTTTTGTATTGAGGTGCTCCTGTGTTGGGTGCATAAATATTTACAATTGTTATATCTTCTTCTTGGATTGATCCCTTGATCATTATGTAGTGGCTTTTTTTGTCTCTTGTAATAGTCTTTATTTTAAAATCTATTTTGTCTGATATGAGAATTACTACTCCAGATTTCTTTTGATATCCATTTGCATGGAATATCTTTTTCCATCTGCTCACTTTCAGTCTGTATGTGTCCCTAGGTCTGAAATGAATCTCTTGTAGACAGCATATGTACAGGTCTCATTTTTGTTTCCATTCAGCCAGTCTATGTATTTTGGTTGGAGCATTTAATCCATTTACATTTAAGGTAATTATCAATATGTATGTTCCTATTACCATTTTCTTAATTGTTTTGGGTTTGTTATTGTAGGTCTTTTCCTTCTCTTCTGTTTCCTGCCTAGAGAAGTTCCTTTAGCATTTGTTGTAAAGCTGTTGTGGTGGTGCTGAATTGTCTTATTTTTGCTTGTCTGTAAAGCTTTTGATTTCTTTGTCAAATCTGAATGAGATCCTTGCTGGGTGGAGTAGTCTTGATTGTAGGTTTTTCCCTTTCATCACTTTAAATATGTCCTGCTACTGCCTTCTGGCTTGCAGAGTTTCTGCTGAAAGATCAGCTCTTAACCTTATGTGGATTCCCTTGTATGTTATATGTTGTTTTTCCCTTGCTGCTTTTAATATTTTTTCTTTGTATTTAATTTTTGATAGTTTGATTAATATGTGTCTTGGCATGTTTCTCCTTGGATTTATCCTGTATGGGACTCTCTGTGCTTCCTGGACTTGATTGACTATGTCCTTTGCCATATTAGGGAAGTGTTTAACTATAATCTCTTCAAATATTTTCTCAGTCCCTTTCTTTTCTTCTTCTTCTTCTGGGACCCCTATAATTAGAATGTTGGTGCATTTAATATTGTCCCAGGGGTCTCTGAGACTGTCCTCAATTCTTTTCATTCTTTTTTCTTTATTCTGCTATGCAGTAGTTATTTCTGCTATTTTATCTTCCAGGTCACTTATCCGTTCTTCTGCCTCAGTTATTCTGCTATTGATTCCTTCTAAGGAATTTTTAATTTCATTTATTGTGTTGTTCATCATTGTTTGTTTGCTCTTTAGTTCTTCTAGGTCCCTTTTAAACCTTTCTTGCATTTTCTCCATTCTATTTCCAAGGTTTTGGATCATCTTTACTATCATTACTCTGAATTCTTTTTCTGGCAGACTGCCTATTTCCTCTTCATTTGTTTGGTCTGATGGGTTTTTACCTTGCTCCTTCATCTGTTGTGCGTTTCTCTGTCTTCTCATTTTGCTTAACTTACTGTGTTTGGAGTCTCCTTTTAGCAGGCTGCAGTTTCCCAGTTCCCGTTGTTTTTGGTGTCTACCCCCAGTGGGTAAGGTTGGTTGACTGGGTTGTGTAGGCTTCCTGGTGGAGGGTACTTTTGCCTGTGTTCTGGTGGATGAGGCTGGATCTTGTCTTTCTGGTGGCCAGAACCTCATCCAGTGTTGTGTTTTGGGGTGTCTGTGAACTTGTTATGATTTTAGGCAGCCTCTCTGCTGATGGGTGGGGTTGTGTTCCTGTGTTGCTAGTTGTTTGGCATTGGGTGTCCAGCACTGCAGCTTGCTGATCGTTGAGTGGAGCTGGGTCTTAGTGTTGAGATGGAGGTCTTTGGGAAAGCTTTTGCCATTTGTTATTATGTGGATCCAGGAGGTCTCTGGTGGACCAATGTTCTGAACTCGGCTCTCCCACCGCAGAGGCACAGGTCTGACACCCGGTCAAAGCACTGAGACCCTGTCAGCCACATGGCTCAGAAAAAAAAGGGAGAAAAAAAAGAAAGAAAGAAAGAAAATAATAAAATAAAATAATTAAAATTAAAAATAAAAAAGTTATTAAAAATAAAAAATAATTAAAAAGTAATAAAGAAAAAAAGGTCAGAGAGAACCCTAGGACGAATGGTAAAAGCAAAGCTATACAGAGAAAGTCACACAAAGAAGCATACACATACACACTCACAAAAAGAAGAAAAGGAAAAATATATATATATCTATATATAAAAAAAAAAGGAAGAGAGCAACCAAATCAATAAACAAATCTACCAACGATAATAAACTCTGAATACTAAAATAAGATAAACATAAAACAAGAAACAAATTAGATACAGAAAGCTAACCCCAAGTCTAAAGTTGCTCCCAAAGTCCATTGCCTCAATTTTGGGATGATTCGTTGTCTATTCAGATTTTCCACAGATGCAGGGTACATCAAGTTGATCGTGGAGATTTAATCTGCTGCTCCTGAGGCTGCTGGGAGAGATTTCCCTTTCTCTTCTTTTTGCGCACATTTCCTGGGTTTCAGCTGTGGATTTAGGCCTGCCTCTGTGTGTAGGTCACCCTCTGGCATCTGTTCTTCCCTCAGATAGTACGGGGTTAAAGTAGCAGCTGATTAGGGAGCTCTGGCTCACTCAGGCCCGGGGGAGGAAGGGGTACAGAATGTGGGGCCAGCCTGCAGAGGCAGAGGCTGACATGGCGTTGCAACAGCCTGAGGCGCACCATGTGTTCTCCCGGGGAAGTTACCCCTGGATGACGGGACCCTGGCAGTGGTGGGCTGCACAGGCTCTCGGGAGGGGAGGTGTGGATAGTGACCTGTACTTGCACATAGGATCCTTGGTGGCTACAGCAGCAGTCTTAGTGTTTCATGCCCATCTCTGGTGTCCATGCTGATAGCCGCGGCTCACACCTATCTCTGGAGCTAATTTAGGCGGTGCTCTGAATCCCCTCTCGTCGTGCACCCCAAAACAATAATTTCTTGCCTCTTAGGCAGGTCCAAACTTTTTCCCGGACTCCCTCCAGGCTCGCTGTGGTGCACTAGCCCCTTCAGGCTGTGTTCACACAGCCAACACCAGTCCTCTCCCTGGGATCCGACCTACGAAGCCCGAGCCTCAGCTCCAAGCCCCCGCCCGCCCCGGCGGGTGAGCAGACAAGCCTCTCGGGCTGGTGAGTGCTGGTCGGCACTGATCCCCTGTGCAGGAATCTATTCGCTTTGCCCTCCACACCCCTGTTGCTGAGCTCTCCTCCATGGCTCCGATGCTTCCCGCACACCACCCCAGTCTCTGCCAGTGAAGGGGCTTCCTAGTGTGTGGAAACCTTTCCTGCTTCACAGCTCCCTCCCAGAGGTGCAGGTCCCATCTTTAATCTTTTGCCTCTGTTTTTTCGTTTTTCTTTTGCCCTACCCAGGTACGTGGGGAGTTTCTTGCCTTTTGGGAAGTCTGAGGTCTTCTGCCAGCATTCAGTAGGTGTTCTGTAGGAGTTGTTCCACATTTAGATATATTTCTGATGTATTTGTGTGGAGGAAGGTGATCTCCACGTCTTACTCCTCCGCCATCTTGAAGGTCTCCACTAAAATGCAATGTTAACCAGAGCAATCCACTCGCCCGTTCCACCCACCAAGCCTGTCCCTGACTAGAGACTTCTCGGTGGCTCAGAGCCATCAGCCAGCATGGTTTTATCTATGAACACGAGGTGTGTATGCTCATCCTCCTGCCAAGCCATGCCGTCTGTCTTTCTTACCCCAGGAAACAATTTACTGATCAAAACAAATGAAAAAAAAAAAAAAAACACAACTTCATTTAGGAGATCTGTATTAAATGCCTACTGAGATCTTAATTAAAATTTTTATGTTATCTATGAAAAATTATCTGTACAAATCTGTCTATCTCTGCCTGTAACAAGGACACAGGGACATGTGCTTTCCTTGTCATACACATTTCCAATTCTCATCCACCTTCCTTTATCACTGGCCCAAAGCTTAGAGTGGAAATGAAGGCAGCTGTGCCCCTATGTGAGTTCTATATTTGTTTTTACCTAGAAATCGGTCTAGGTGCCTAGCACAGAGTAAAAAAGTCAATGATTTCATTAAAGGGGGACAGAGCCAAATCGAAAGCAAGATAATAACATCTTCCCAGAACCCTTCAATTAGGCATTCTTTCTACTCATTTCCATAAGTGGCTATACTTTTTCTATCATAGCATTGATGACACTTAATTGCTACAGTGTGTTTGCAGTATTACTTTAGTAACGATAAGAATTGTACTGATCTTGCTCATCACATCACATCACGTTATCCTCAGTTTTTAGCCATTTATAATCATAATTTGTTGAATTAATGAATAAATGAAGCCATTCCTCAGAAGCCCTTTCTCAATCTAAAACAAATTCAGGCAATGAGTGTAGTTCTCTGAAATTCTTTCTGCCAATCACAACACTGATCATCACACACCACACCCCAAGCTATATCTTAGTGTATTTTTCTGTAAGACCACTCTGAGGAAAATTTATTGCAAGTATGTTTACAATGTAAGGTGGTATGTGCTGTCAGTGCATAACCCATAAAATTAAGAAAATGCCAAAAAAAAAAAAAAAAGAAAACTGTATGCATCAGTAGAAATATGTCTTCTGCTCCACTCAGAGTGATATTTCCCAGCAGTTGTGTTCAGGACCAGCTTTTCAGGGGACAAGGATCTTCCTTTGTGCTATGGTCCCCACACAGAGTGTACAAGATCTCCACCGTATTTAGAGGACTTATGAAGTGTCTAGGAATCCATACAGTTGTGCAGGCAGGGAATTACCTAATCCTAGGGGCACAGCTCACTTTGTAGATTTCATAGATTTTTGTATCTACTAGGACAGTTTGAAGACAGTTGTGAATAGTGCCTATTCAAACAAAAATATTTTGTCAGTTCTTAAGAGCTAGAAATAAAGGACTTGAGCCACTCATTGAATATATGCACTATGAATATCCTTCAATAAATTCCTCTTGGCTTTAACTGGCCAAAGTCAGGTTTTCTAAATTTCAACGGAAGAATTCCACACGATTCATAACACATCATCATTAGCTATTTAATTCAGCTTCCAGTAACAAATAACTTCAACGGTCTCCAATAACAGCATGCCTTATTCATTTTAGTAGTAGTGATTGTAGTGCTGGCTGTTAATATTTAAAATAATCGTATCTTCTATTTGCACATTTTAATGCATGATCTCATGTAAGATTCACAACTTTGAGAGGCAGAAACTAAAGTTACCTCCATTGTACAGATGAGGAAACTGAGGCTGTCTGAGGTCAAATAACTTTCCCAAGAGTCACAGCCAGTATGTGCTAGAGGTGGGATTATCATCTGATATCCAGCATTCTTTCCCTGTACCAACAAAGCCCTTCCTCTTAGACCAGAGACTCACCCATCACTACCTACTCAGCCTGAAAGAGAGCAGGAATCACATGCACAATCAGCTGTACCCTCAATGTTGATATGCCATGACTGCCCCTGATAATCACCAGGTTACCAGGCAACCGGCTGTAAGATGAATAGCACATTGGGAAGATGAAATGATTGGGAGCAAAATTCATCGATCCATTTTACTTTCAGAATCATGCCTGAGACCCTACTCTCTTCTATTAGCTTTTTCTCAGTAATGAGATACATACTCTTATTTTTTCAAAACCTTAACAAATAATATTTCCATCAAAAAATTTTTTCATTATTTCAATGACATCAAAGCTTGCTACATAAAAACAAATTATGCATAGATTTGATGTGGATGCTTATATTGAAAGATCTGAATTTTTGTAAATCACACCTCCATTCTACCTTACACCAATGCATTTTTTCTTTCAGTATTTCTTAAAAGATGCCAGTTAAAATAAAGTCAGTTGAGCTATCATCCTACCCCATTCAGAAGATACGGGATTTTTATGGTTGGGTTGAATAAAGCTCTTTTACCCAGATCTTGTTCCTTTCTTTGTGCTCTCATCTAGACTTCTAAAATTTCCTTCTTTGTGATCCTGCATTTCAAGTCCCAGAAGTTATCTATTCAAAAATACAATTGTCTACATTTTCCCTTGAAACTGCATAAACAACAGAGCAACATGCATGCATGCACATATATCCCCCAGTCTGAAAAACTATCCATTTATTTCAGAGTCCATATTTTGGATGTATTGATCACATCTTAAGATCTCTTGAAACGCATGTCTTGCAAAAGAAACCACTGTAGAAACAGAAACAAATGGACTATTTGCTTGAGATACGTACTAATAGTAATCGGTAAGTATTCATACTATTCATCCTAAAACAATTGGAAAAGTGCATGTAAATGTTTTAAATGGAAATATAAGCAGTAATTTTAGAAGATATATGGATGAGAATATCAGGCAATCAGGAAAATTACCAATGCATTCTAAGTTTTCAACTCTCACTCTCTGTTTTGTTTGACCCACACAGTGTTTTTTTAAAAAATTAAATCTAAAGATACAAATCAGGAGAAATTACTTTCAATTTTGAAATTTTAGTTTCTCTTGAAAACTGAAAGATCTGATACCATTAGACATAAATTTCTGTATGGTAATGACTCGTTGAGGCTGAGTAGAGGCTGCTCCCTTTAGCAGACAGGGCAGTTTCCACAGACCAACCCCTCCCTATCATATTCCCAATCTAGCCTACTTCACTCATTTCCCTTACCTGTCTGCTCCTTATAGGCATGAGATTTTTCAGCCCCTAGTCTATCCCCTCCTACCAACATCTGTCTTCAAAATTTTTCTACTTTAATACTTCCCTCTCCCTCACTACCCATGTCCAGATGGTCACCAGATCCTTTTAGGTTCACCTCTAAAATATATCTATTTCTGTCTTTCCTTTAACTTGAAATGTCCCCACCCAGTTTTTTCACTATGGCTCATGTGAACTGCTCTCACAGACTACCAACAAAACATGGGATTTCCAAGCTCCCCTGCATCCTCCAACCTATTGCTTCAGAGTTGATTATGTGATTCTGTTTCCTAAAATGTTGTTTCTACCATGGCTTACAAAAAGTTCAGACACTATAACATGGCTTCGTAAATCCACCATGATTTCCATACCTCTATCCTCACCACACCTGCCACTCTCACCTCCCAATTCACCACACACCTCACTCTCAGCTCCAGCCACACAGAACTATTTACCTTTCCTATCTCCAGCTGTTCCAGCTGCTCTCTCGGTCTGGAAAGCCTTTCCTTCCGTTTCCTTCTCTCCCTTCTCCACTCCTCCTTCCTTGCCTTCCTTCCCCACCAGACAAAATCCTAACTCTCTCTCAAGAACATCCTATTTATCATGAACCCTTTCTTAATATCCCACACGGAAAGTACCCTTTTCTTCTCTGCATCCCCACAGTGCTTGGCTTTTAAGTGTCTAAAAAGCTCTTATAAACTCCCTTGTACTCTAAGTATATGTCAAATGTTCTCATTGGAGCATAAATTCCGTGAGGCTAGGTACCATGTCATAACATTTTTTAAATCCTTTTGAAACTTAGTAAGTTGCTTGCTCACAGTAATAACAAATTCCTGAACATTTACTTAGTTTTGCACACTGTGCTTAACAGTTTGCAAGCATGTCTTCTTTATTCCTCACAACTCAGAGCCTCTTGTTTCACAGAAAAGGAAAGTGAGGCACAGAAATGCCTAGTAACTAACAGAAAGGCCAAACACAAGCAAGTGGCAGAACCAAGATTGAAAATTAGGTCAATTACATGGTCCTAGTCCAAAGACCATGACCCTACTGAACTTTACTTCATGTTATGATTGAAAAATAAAAGTTTATTTTAAAATAAACATGGAGAGTCATCCACAGAATCTAAGCTGAGGTGCTGGTGCAGCCGTTTCACATTAGGAACTCTCGTCTGAAGTGCCCACTACAGTACCTCCACATGTGGTACCCTACGAGCAAGTGAAATGAGACTAAGCACAAAGGACAAAAAAAGTCTGGTTTCTGGTTTGGATATGCTCAGATGACCAGTGTCTCCCAGCTTGCTGACAGCTCACAGGAGACATGCTGTTAAAGTCAAAGACCTTAAACAAAACAAATCAGTTGTGCTGCAGAAGCCTGTGAAGGCACATTTTGCAAGTCAGAAAGATGACCTGGATTTGGCTTAAGAAGAGAATCTTAAGTTAAATCTCATTAGACAAAATAAAGCTAAGTGGCCGACCTTCAAGATGGCAGAGGAGAAAGACGTGGAGATCACCTTCCTCTCCACAAATACATGAAAAATACATCTACATGTGGAACACCTCCTACAGAACACCTACTGAACGCTGGTAGAGGACCTCAGACTTCCCAAAAGGCAAGAAATTCCCCCACATACCTGGGTAGGGCAAAAGAAAAAAGGAAAAACAGAGACAAAAGAATAGGGATGGGACCTGCACCTCTGGGAGGGAGCTGTGAAGCAGGAAAGGTTTCCACACACTAGGAAGCCCCTTCACTGGCAGAGATGGGGGGTGGGAGGGGAGGAAGTTTTGGAGCCATGGAGGAGAGCACAGAACAGGGGTGCAGAGGGCAAAGTGGAGAGATTCCCACACAGAGGATCAGTGCCGACCAGCACTCACCAGCCCGAGAGGCTTGTCTGCTCACCCACCAGGATGGGTGGGGGCTGGGAGCTGAGGCTCAGGCTTCGGAGGTCAGATCCCAGGGAGAGCACTGGGGTTGGCTGCGTGAACACAGCCTGAAAGGGGCTAGTGCACCACAGCTAGCCAGGAGGGAGTCCGGGAAAAAGTCTGGACCTGCCTAAGAGGCAAGAGACCATTGTTTCAGGGTGTGTAAGGAAAGTGGATTCCTCCCCTGTCTGCCCACAGAAGGCAGAGCACCACCTAAACAGACTCCAGAGACAGGTACAAGCTGCGGCTATCAGCTAGGACCCCAGAAACAGGCATGAAACGCTAGGGCTGGGCTGCTGCCACCAAGAATCCTGTGTGCAAGCACAAGTCACTATCGACTCCCCCCCAGGGAGCCTGTGAAGCATGCCACTGCCAGGGTCCCAAGATCAAAGGACAACTTCCCCAGGAGAACACACAGTGCACCTCAGCCTGTTGCAATGTCACACTGGCCTCTGCTGCCTCAGGCTCGCCCCACATTCCAATTATGACTACTGTACCCCTCTCTCCCCCTGGCGTGAGTGAGTAAGAGAGCCCTGATCAGCTGCTGTTCTAAGCCCTTCCTGTCTGGGTGGGGAATAGACTCGTGAGGGCTGCCTACATGCAGAGGCAGGGCCAAAACCAAAGCTGAACCCCAGGAGCTGTGCAAACAAAGAAGAGAAAAGGAAATTTCTCCATGCAGACTCAGGAGCAGCAGATTAAATCACCACAATCGACTTGATAAACACTGCATCTGAAGAATACCTGAACAGACAATAAATGTTCCCAAAATTGAGGCGGTGGACTCTGGGAGCAACTGTAGACTTGGGGGTTTGCTTTCTGTGTCTAATTTTTTTCTGGTTTTATGTTTATCTTAGTATAGTATTTAGTGCTTATTATCATTGGTGGATTTGTTTACTGCTTTGGCTGCTCTCTACCTTTATATATATATATATTTTTTTTTCCTTTTTCTCTTTTTGTGAGTGTGTATGTGTATGCTTCTTTGTGTGATTTTGTCTGTATAGTTTTGCTTTTACCATTTGTCCTAGGGTTCTGTCTCTTTGTTTTTGTTTTTTAGTTTGTTTTTCTTTTTCTATCTCTTCCTTTCTTCTGAGCTATGTGGCTGGCAGGGTCTTAGTGCATCAGCCAGGTGTCGGGCCTGAGACTCCAAGGTGGGAGAGTCGAGTCCAGGACATTGGACCACCAGAAACCTCCCAGCCCAACATAATATCAACTGGCGGGAGCTCTCCAGAGATCTTTGTCTCAACACTAAGACCCAGTTCCACCCAACAGCCAGCAAGATCAAGTGCTGGACACCCCATGCAAAACAACTAGCAAGATAGGAATACTACCACACCCATTAGCAGAGAGGCCACACCCATTAGCAGAGAGGCCACACCCATTAGCAGAGAGGCAGAAATCTTTAACAAGGACCTAGAAGAACTATAGAGAAAACAAACAATGATGAACAACACAATAAATGAAATTAAAAATTCCCGAGAAGGGATCAATAGCAGAATAACTGAGGCAGAAGAACGGATAAGTTACCTGGAAGACAGAATGGTGGAATTCACTGCCGCAGAACAGAATAAAGAAAAAAGAATGAAAAGAAATGAAGACAGACTAACAGACCTCTGGGACAAGATTAAATGCAAGAACATTCACAGTATAGGGGTCCCAGAAGGAGAAGAGAGAGAGAAACGACCTGAGAAAATATTTGAAGAGATTTTAGTCGAAAACTTCCATAACATGGGAAAGGAAATAGCCATCCAAGTCCAGGAAGCACAGAGAGTCCCATAAAGGATAAACTGAAAGTGAAACACGCCAAGACACATAGTAATCACACTGGCAAAAATTAAAGACAGAGAAAAATTATTGAAAGCAGTAAGGGAAAAACGATAAATAACATACAAGGGAACTCTCATAAGGTTAACCGCTAATTTCTCAGCAGAAACTCTACAAGCCAGAAGGGAGGGGCATGATATACTTAAAGGGATGAAAGGGAAGAACCTACAACCAAGATTACTCTACCCGGCAAGGATCTCATTCAGATTCAATGGAGAAATCAAAAGCTTTACAGACAAGCAAAACCAAAGAGAATTCAGCACCACCAAACCAGCTCTACAACAAATGCTAAAGGAACTTCTCTAAGTGGGAAACACAAGAGAAGAAAAGGACCTACGAAAACAAACCCAAAACAATTAAGAAAATGGCCATAGGAACATACATATTGATAATTACCTTAAACGTGAATGGATTAAATGCTCCAAACAAAAGACACAGGCTTGCTACAAAAACAAAATCCATATATATGCTGTCTACAAGAGACCCACTTCAGACCTAGGGACACATATAGACGGAAAGTGAGGGGATGGAAAAAGATATTCCATGCAAATGGAAATCAAAAGAAAGCTGGAGTAGCAATACTCATATCAGATAAAATAGACTTTAAACTAAGAATGTTACAAGAGACAAGGAAGAACACTACATAATGATCAAGGGATCAATCCAAGAAGAAGATATAACAATTATAAATATATATGCACCCAACATAGGAGCACCTCAATACATAAGGCAACTGCAAACAGCTATAAAAGAGGAAATCAACAGTAACACAATAATACTGGGGGACTTTTAACACCTCACTTACACCAATGGACAGATCATTCAAAATGAAATAAATAAGGAAACAGAAGCCTTAAATGACAAAATAGACCAGAGAGATTTAATTGATATTTATAGGCCATTCCATCCAAAAAGAGCAGATTACACATTTTTCTCAAGTGCGCACGGAACATTCACCAGGATAGATCACATCTTGGGTCACAACTCAAGCATCATTAAATTTAAGAAAACTGAAATCATATGAAGCATCTTTTCCGACCACAACTCTATGAGATTAGAAATGAATTACAGGGAAAAAAACGTAAAAAACACAAACACATGGAAGCTAAACAATACATTACTAAATAACCAAGAGATTACTGAAGAAATCAAAGAGGAAATCAAAAAACACCTAGAGAAAAATGACAATGAAAACACGACAATCCAAAACCTACTGGATGCAGCAAAAGCAGTTCTAACAGGGAAGTTTATAGCTATAAAAGCCTACCTCAAGAAACAAGAAAAATCTCAAATAAGCAATATAATGTTACACCTAAAGGAATTAGAGAAACAAGAACAAACAAAACCCAAAGTTAGCAGAAGGAAAGAAATCATAAAGATCAGATCAGAAATAAATGAAATAGAAACAAAGAAAACAATAGCAAAGATCAATAGAAATAAAAGCTGGTTCCTTTTTTTTTATATAGTGTTGCACTTTATTTATTTTTTTTTAATTTTTACACCTTATTTATTTATTTATTTTTGGCTGTGTCGGGTCTTCGTTTCTGTGCGTGGGCTTTCTCAGGTTGCGGCGAGTGGGGGCCACTCTTCATCGCGGTGCACGGGCCTCTCACTGTCGCGGCCTCTCTTGTTGTGGAGCACAGGCTCCAAACGCACAGGCTCAGTACTTGTGGCTCACGGGCCTAGTTGCTCTGCGGCATGTGGGATCTTCCTAGACCAGGGCTCAAACCCGTGTCCCCTGCATTGGCAGGCAGATTCTCAACCACTGCGCCACCAGGGAAGTCCAAAAGCTGGTTCTTTGAGAAGATAAACAAAATTGATATATCTTTAGCCAGACTCATCAAGAAAAAGAGGAAGAGGATTCAAATGAATAAAATTAGAATTGAAAAAGGAGAAGTTACAACAGACACTGCAGAAATACAAAGCATCCTAAGAGACTACTACAAGCAACTCTATGCCAATAAAATGGACAACTTGGAAGAAATGGACAAATTCCTAGAAAGGTATAACCTTCCAAGACTGAACCAGGAAGAAATAGAAAATACGAACAGACCAATCACAAGTAATAAAATTGAAACTGTGAT